>NC_041371.1:9356018-9956018 GCF_900634415.1 Cottoperca gobio
CTTCAGGTCAGCTGATCATCTCCATGCCTCTCTGAGAAGGAATCACTCATCCTGAGCACGAGTTTGGCTTCTTGAGTTTCTCTTCTCTTTACACCATGGGGGGAGCCGTGAGCGCTGGGGAGGACAATGACGACCTCATTGATAATCTGAAGGAGGCCCAGTACATTCGCACGGAAAAAGTTGAACAGGCTTTCCGGGCCATAGACCGCGGCGACTACTATCTGGACGGCTACCGGGACAGTGCCTACAAAGATTTGGCGTGGAAGCATGGCAACATCCACCTGTCTGCTCCGTGTATATACTCGGAGGTGATGGAGGCGCTCAAGCTGCAGCCGGGACTTTCTTTCCTTAATCTGGGCAGTGGAACTGGCTATCTGAGCACAATGGTTGGCCTTATCATAGGTAAGCATAGTGTACCCAGCTATGTTTTGTTCATGAGTGGGAAGTGCTCAGATGTTGTGTAAAATCTGGGTTAAACAAATTCACTACAAAAGTACAATGTGTGCCTACAAATCAGCGACGAAAGGACTGCAATGATTTTTTTTTTAATCTGCTGATTATTTTCCTGATTTATAGAACATTTGTTTGCAGGGCTGTCTTTGACCACTACTTTAAATCTTGTGTTTACAACTTAGTAAGACAGAAACGACTAATTGTTTGTGGGGAAAAGTAAAAATGCCACAGTCCCAATTTGCTTGTTTTGTCAACAATCCACAACTCGAGTATTTCCATTTTTTTAATCACATAAAACAAAGAAAATCAGCACATTTTGAATTTTTGCTTGAGAAAACGGCTTAAATGATTATTTGATTATCAAACTAGGTGCAGATTAATTGCGCGTGTCAATCGATAAAATTGCCAATCGTTTCAGCATGAAACGATATACGAAGGTAATGCTGTGTTTGTTCTGATGTTCCTGTTTTTCCAAGGGCCATTTGGTGTCAACCATGGAGTTGAGCTCCATAAGGACGTGGTTGAATATGCCAGAGAGAAACTGGATGATTTCATAAAGAATAGTGACAGCTTTGATAAGTAAGTACACGCAAACTGAAACCACCAAGGCACGAGTAACAGTTGTACCTCTTGTGGGCCATCGGACTTGGTCTTGCAAATGAAACACATTTAAATCTCTCTAATTCTACTTATGTAATCTGCATAACTCTATCACAGCTCACACATGTGGCGATGAGCCTTTTAAAGAAAGAAAAGAAAACGTTTTCCATTGTTGCTTAATATATCTTATCGCTTAACTATGTTATTTTTTTCAAAGGTTTGAGTTCTGTGAACCCGTCTTTGTGGTGGGGAATTGCCTTGAAATCGCGACTGATAGTCACCAATACGATCGCATCTATTGCGGTGCAGGAGTGCAGAAAGACCATGAAAATTACATGAAAGTACTGCTCAAAATTGGAGGCATTCTGGTGATGCCTATAGAGGATCAGGTAAGTGCTACAAGCCATCAGAAAGATACACAAGCAACACATCATGATTGCTATTCAAAATGCTAACACATGAGGGAAAACACAGTAAATCAGCTTTGACCTACAAGACTGCTTATGCAACTTTCACATGCATTATTGAGCCACAACTGCCCCTGGATTTGAGGGGCTGTTTAAGGAGCACACACAGGGCTGTATAAATAAATGTTTTATTTCAAACGGTGGACAGACTGGGGCATTTAAGAGGGTATTTAGAATATTTTTGGGAAGTCGGTGGAGAAAATGGTTGTTGCTTTTTCCAGTAAGGAGAGTAAAGATCATGACAGATTCATGGTTTAGGCAATTTAAGGAATTTTAAAAGGAAAAAGGATCCGAAGTGAAGCAAAGCTTTACTAAGATTGGATATTGTGACCCGCGTTGTGGATATTTGGATTACGTTGTCAGTTATTTAAGGCTTGAGTTCAGAGAGTGCAATATACTTAAAAGAAATCAATCCCATAATAATTTGTGTTTTTTTTTTTAAAGAAGGTAGAAGGCTTTAGTAAGAAAGAAAACAGCACTTGTGAATCATGATGGAGAAAATGATGACGCATAATTTAGATCAGAGATCTTTGTTCGATCTAAACAGCATGAAAGCGCTACAACCCATATCCACTCAGGACATGTCCACACTATTCATTTTCAAAACGCGTCTTTTTTTTTTTTTCCTTCTTCCTCTTTGTTGTGGCCTTTCATCAGCACCAAGTCGCCGCTCTTGACCTCCAAAAAAAAATAAAAAGCCTTTTATAATGACTCAAGAGTGGACAAATATGGAACGTCCAGGATGCGGGGAACAGAGCCTTTTGAAAGTACTGACGTAGCTTATGATTGAGTATCTTCAAAGACATGCCTGTTGGCAACAATAAGAAGCGAGTCATCTGTAACTCCCTCTTTTTTTTGTCGTGTAGAGTAATAATATAATGAACTTCATGATGTAGGTGTCAAACTATCGTTATGTTTATGCTGGTAGGTGCTAAAAAAACCCATTAAATGATGGATGACCCCTAATCAAAATAATAAAACGGAACATAAAACATCTCAATTGTGGCTATTTTGAAAGAGAAAGGAAGTAATCACATAGAGATCTTTACCCTCCGACAGTGAGCATCATCCTGTTGAATGAAGCACATTAAAGATGGCTATGAATGGATGAACTATACATTAAGGCATCTTCAGTGTTAATGGACCTGTTGCTCCCCTGAAACCATTACCCCTCCCCCTCCCAAGATATACACTCCCCTTATTATCATGCGTGATGAGTCCACAGCCTCGTGTGGTTAAATTGTGTTTTGATAACTTGCGGACTGGTAATTACTTGTTATGGCCCGAGCCACCAGATATCTGTCTTCTGCTGGGGGCCATGACTCACATAGCCAACTTCTCACGTGTCTGACACGGGCGGGGGGCGACATGGTGATGAACTGTACACTGTAACTGCAATTATTAGACGAATAATTAGTTAATCGACAAATGAATTGGCTCTTTTGAATAAGTGTTTATCACTTTTTAATTTAAAATGATGGCTCCAGCTTCTCAAATGTCAGTTTCTTTCCTGTCCTACATTATAATAAACTAATAGCTTTAAAGTGTCCGACAAAAACAAGGCATTTGAAGATGTCCTTTGGGCTTAGGCTTTGTTTTATAGACCAAATAAGTCGTCGATTACTAGGGAAAAGAATTGTCCCATTATGAAAATAACCATTAATTGCAACATAAATATACTGTTTACACCATTGTAGCTTGCTTTGGTAGTTATTCCACATCGTTGTCTGTGTTTCAAATCCTCAGCAAAACTGAGTGATGCAAAGTTAGATTTTTACAAAGGGCACCTGATGAATTTAAAACTTTTAATATATTAAAAGCTGATTTTAAATGAAGGTTATAGTAATAAATAGTCTAGTAGTCCATTCATTTCACCAGCAAATTCACCGTCTTGTTGATTCTCAGATTGTCTGTTAGTCTTTAAGCCCATTGGCAGTAATTTTCTCACGTACGAAGCCAGTGTGGAAATGGAATTAATTTTTCATGCACCTATTTGCGACTGCGACTGTAAAGAGGCTCATTTCTTCCCCAGGAGCAAAGTTTACCCTTGATTACACACAGTGTGTGTACATCTGCCAACCCAAAATGAACAAGTGGGATTTGGAGTAAGATCGTTAGACGTGTTCTTTAACACTGTATTTATGCAGAGATAACTACAATCGTGTATTACTGCTATCTGTAGAGAATCAAACCGAGACATCATCTGTATTCACGTGGCAACTCCACAAACTGCACACTGAGCGAGATATTATATTTTGGAGAAGCTGTGCTGGTTTAGGCCCTTCTTTTTTTTTCCTTGCTCCCTAGTGTCACAGTATTTCATATTTTATAAGTTCAGTTTTTTTTCCCTCTTGATGCAGCTGACCCAGATAACCAGGACTGGCCAGTGCACATGGGAGAGCAAAAACATCTTGGCGGTGTCCTTTGCCCCCTTGGCCCAGCAGAGCAGAGCTGATGGAGAGAAGCCTGACGCTGTCCAGCTGCGTAAGTTCTCCAGCCTCCACAACACAAACACTCTTTTGTGTTTTTATTCTAACTGGTCTTGAAGTGTAAAACAGGCAATATTTCAAAGTCACCCAGTACATTCAAAGGGATGTGACGATATGATTCCTACAGCGATAGTTGCTCTGACATATGAAGCTCGCCCTGCAGCTGCTCCATAGAGCCAGTTGTTCCCTTTCCCTGCAATAATGTGCAGTTTTGTCTTTGATGGCCTCCCTTGTTTATGCTGACCTAGTTGAAGGACTGGTGCAGTTGTATGGATTATTCTTATTTTCGTGCCGCATTGCCCTGAAGGACTGTGTCGTCTCTCTTCGTCCTCAGCCCCAGTGACTGTCCGCAGCCTTCAGGATCTGTCTCGGATCTACATACGCCGCACCCTCAGAAACCTGGCCAACGAGGACAGTCAGGGGAAGGAGATAGTGCAAAGAGTTCCCCAGAAGCGCAAACGCAGGCGCTGCCGACGGCGACGCATCAACACCTACGTTTTTGTAGACAGCCAGCTGATCCCCCAAATGGTGGAGAGCGAGGAGGAGGAGCACGCCGAAGAAGAACAAAAGGAAGTAGAGGAGGAGGAGGAGGAAAGAGACATTGGCGACATTGAAATCCTCAAGCAAGTGAACTTGTTGAGAGACCAAATAATGGCTTTACCGCTGCCCGAGTCACTGAAAGCATATTTGCTGTACTACAGAGAGAAATGACTGATTAACTCGATGTCCGCTCTTTGCGAGTGCAGCGCCTTCTGAAATGCTTTTCTTCACCCTTTCAGTACAAATGTAGCATTATTTCCATTAAATCTTGATGGAAAAACTGTAACGGAAAGAGACGTCATAGATAATACTGGATAATAATGTTATGATTGTCACGAGTTGTTAGTTTTTAACTGACATATTCTTTTAATTTTGTATATAAAAACACAATGTAAAAAGTATACTGAATGGACTTTAGTTTGAGAAACCCATTTTGAGATTCAGATTTTATCACAATGTCAGGATTTCTGCAGAAATGTGCAGATTATAAATTGTATAAAAAACAAAGTTCTTATTATATTTGTTAAAATATGATCACGCTAAGATGAAACCTTTTATTGCAGCTTTTTTTTAGAAGCTTTAACTTACTATCAGTGTCTGGTGATGTAATGAGCTCCAGAAAAGGAGCAAAAGACACTGAAAAGCGACTACATCCTCCCATTTTAAGTTAGAGTAAGACATTCTTGCATAATCATGAATGGGGCATTTATGTCATTACTCTTTTTGAGGTTTCTTTTTCGGTTAACGTGTTTTGTACCTTCCTATTACAAGAGATCATCGAGAAACTAGATTGGTTCATCATTTTTTCTACAGGGCACCTCTTGATGGATCTTTTTCTACAGGGTGCTTATAAACTCTCATACGAGCAGCTGACATCCTACTCGATATGATGAGGTGTTGTAGGCACTCTCCTCTCCTGGTTCCCTTTCCATCGTTGTTGCAAATAATATATTACTTTAATTAATCATATCAGAAGTTTGTAATAATGATAAAAGTCATGACGGGTGTTCAGTAGTGTTTCACATTTGTAGGGGACTGGTACGGGATGTTAGTCAATAATGCATGAATATACTGTATATGTGTTCCTGACTGTACTTCACATGTTTTGGTCACTGGAGGTGATGTCCCAAGTGATCAGGTCTGGAAATGTTTTGACATGGGGGGGGGGTGGGTTAAAGAATATTAATCAATTAGATTGCCTTGAGACAAATCTGAAATTGTGTACTCAAATTAGTACTGCAGTTTTTTTTATCGACAGCAATGCAAATCGAAATCGCCGAGGATTTTGAAGCCTTTTGTATCCTGGACTGTGGAAGTGTCCAACAAAGCACCCTAGTCTGCAGTCCTCAAGTGAAGAAATAAAAATCATTTGGTATTGTGGACTGAACTCGTAATGTAAACCCTGTTTTAATCAAAGTACAATGTGCTTGCAGAACTTCCATGATAGTGGTGGCTGTTAAGTGCCAACGTACCCCGTCACGTTAGGACTTCTGTGAGTTTTCTGGCACAGTACATGTACCCGAGCGATGGTATATTTCTACAAACACATTCCACGGTGAAAAGAAAACAAAGAGCAGCACATCACTGATGGATGTCACCACCTTTTCTTAATGCTTCACTGTCACAGACTTTGGAGATTTCGTTCATCTTACTTTGAATGCATCATTTAGTATTCCAAAAGCTGAGTTGAATGTTGTTGGTATTAATTCTATTCAATATAAAAGTGATATATATGTATTGTTCTCATATGATTCTGCATACGGTTTTGATTTGCATTTGGTTTGTTGTTGCGCCCTCTTGCTGTACTGTATCTTGACACTGGGAACTCTGTAGAGCAAAACTCCACTGCTGTCTGTTAAATAGATGAGATATATTAGTGCTATCGGTCTTCATTTTGTTCTGGTGTAATGAAAACATATTTTTGTTTAAAAACAGGAGTGATTATTCTATTAGTAGTTTTTGTGTGTGAAGAGGTAACATTTATTTCCTGTAAGGTTTTTTTTTTTTACATTCATAGGAAAGCGTTGCAGGTAAGCAATAATGGCATATTTTCTCAGTTTATAATTACCAATAACAACATAGTCCCATTTGATTTGCAAAGTATTCATCTCATGACCAATTACAGACATGCAACAGTTTATATACCATTATCTAAAACGTAATTGCTAATTAGAGAGCACATTAAGTATTGAAAGCAGCGGACCTACAACCTCGACTCTCAGGTCACGCCTTGCACCAAAGTTAATGGGACTGATATGTTTAATATGGATGAGATTTGACTACAAAACTGGCACCCGGTAAAGACCAAGTCATAACCAAGTCTGAGCTTTTATATTAAGTTAATTTGTGAAGAGACAAAACAGTTCTGTTACTGTTTATCAGGCCTAAGTTGATTACTCATAGTTTGTGCGGTTCATTTTGAAAATGTGTTGTTTCTCCGTAAATGTTTGGCACAAAAATAAAAGGTCACAATCACATTAAGCCTCTTCTAATCATTGCACTGCTCTTTGCGTGTCTTGTTTGAATTAGACTTTAGTTTTTTTTTCTTCCCCGAGTATGGCCTACGTGGTCAAGGAGTCGAATGAGTCGTGATTGCCAGCAGATAGGAAACACAAACAGTAATAAAAGCGCAAATCTGACATCCGCTTTGTTTTTGTCACTGCTGACCACAGAGAGTTACCATGTACCCTCACATTATGCCGTTTCTGACAGATTAATAATAAAGATTTGGAACCTGAAACAAGTAAATTGGCCCTAATCTTTAAATAAAGCCAAATACTGAATTACAAATGTATAGTATACTGTATACTGTATATATGTCTGACAGATCTCTCCTACCTTTGAGTGCAGGATACACAGAGGTGACATACGTGCAAGATGCATGTTTTTCTTTTGCCTTTTTGCCAGATAGAGAGGACATGTGGACTGGAAAGGGGAAAGAGAGAGACGTGCAGCAAAGAGCCATGGGTGCATTCAAATCCAGGGCCGCTGTGGTGACGGTCGCTTCAGGGTTATCTCCTTTCCTTTGGCCTATTCTCACAAGGTGTATTGTAGCAAAGTACAATAATTACACAAAAAACAACAACTTTGTTGCAGTTACAAAAGTAAATGTTATCGGTTACTTCCATCCCTGCTTATCGTTGACTAAACTTAAGGGTCCTTGACTTTGAAAAACCCTTAGGTTATATTTAACTACACTTTTTAAAATATAATCATGGACTTTACAATGTATTTAAATATGTCAAATATCATTTTGAGTAAATTTGAAGTTCTATTTGAAGTACAAAGTGTACTTGCATAGACTTAATTATTATTTAGTGGAGTCTCAAAATGGCAAATTCAAGTGTAATCAAGTATAATTCTTTAGTAAATACATTTATTTTGCTTTCTTGCTGAGTTAGAGAAGATCATAAGCACTCTCACGTCTGATATTGGTATCAATCTTCTCTTTTAACTGAGTAAGCATATTTCTCAATATGTCGCCTTATTCCCAGAAGTGTAGTCAAGTATATTTTAAATTGTACAACAAGTACACAACCAGTGTGTCACAAAGTAGCAACATTTAAGATATAACAGCACACTTTTGAGTACAATCAAAATAAACTTTTCATATACAAACATGTAAATAACATGTTTAATTGTGATTTGAGTATCCTTCACGACATGTAAAGTGTTAAATCGGCGGAATACCCAAACATTAAAAATAAAACCCACCACATGTGAGCCATGTTATAAAAGTTCTTATTTATTAATTTATCATACAGCATATTTGTTAATAAAACATCTGCAAAAAATAAAACAAACCTCACTCTCTAGATCCTGTGTTATAAGGGTATACAACTGAGTTCATTTTAAAGCACAAAAGCATCACTCAGACTTTCTTTGCATAGACTGCACCACCATTAGTCTCCCTCAGACTCTCATGTCAGCTTAACAAGCCCGCACAGAATGGAGCACTTTACTGACCCCATTTAATTTGCTATCCTCTAGAGTTTACTTACCAATGGGCCTCTTCTGTTTGGAGTCTACTTTGTAAAATGGAATGCAGGAGCATGACTAATTGCGCTAATTGACCTGATCTCGTTTTGAATATAATAGTTTAGTTGTCACTCTGTTGCATTTATAAACTGTTTAATACAGAGTGAAGTTTAAAGGGGCATCTGAATGCTTTAGAGGCCATGATGCTACATATTTCTGTTTCCCTTCATGGTGTGTTTTTTATCTTTGTCAATGAGAAGTTAGCATATTTCCATGGTGAAGTCAAAACAATTGATAGAATATAAAAAATACTCCATTGCTGATTGTATTCTTGTGAATTGGTCCATAGAGAAGAGGATGACGAGAGCCCCAAAGTTATGATTATCATCTATCTGATCGTCTCTGGTGCTCATCAAATTAACAAATGCCATAATCCGTACAAGTAATCCCTCAAGTAATCGGCATAATTCATAATTCTTTGAGTTCATTTAAATGTCAGTGTTTATTTACATAATCAAGTTTTGGGAGAAAAGGCTATAAACATCAAGGAAGTTGTTTTCTAATCTTGTTTAGGGTCAGATTATAGTTGTGTGGTTGGTGATTATCAAAGTGTCTCTTTTTAATCCATACAACAAAAACTACACCTTCATACAGCATTTCTATCCAGTAATCCAGGAAATAGATATATTCTGACCTCAACCTGTGGGTATACGTCATATACAGAGAAAAATAAATGAGGTTACTCAGTTTATTCGTACACAAATACATTTAAAGAGTTAATTTTATCCAGCCGAAGCTGCTAGCAAACTTCGGTGTAATTAAATTTATTCAAAATTCAGATTCAGAATCAGATTTATGTTGCCATTTAGCTTTTAGTTGAACTCTAATTACACTCCAGTGGATATTCAATGGCACTGCTAATTCAAGTATAAAGGGAAAAGTTGTCACCTCAAGAACAGACAAAGAAAAGGAAACATAGAAAGTGTCCAGACAAATCCTCACAGAAGGTCAAGTGACGTCTGGAACAGAAATGCTCAAATCTGATTTGTTTGAACTCTTCAAATCTCTAATAAATTGACATAGAAAGGCAGACTACCTTGGGAAAAGAACTGCATCTTTCTTTGTGATGTGATGCTCATAAGGATGTCTGAGGCTCAAGAGAAGGACAATTTCACTGAAAAACATTTTCATTCTGTGTCCACAGACTCTTTTTGTGAAGTAGAGGTTCATAGGTCCAGAAACGTCTTCCAAGATATCAAGTATATCCCTCTCAAAGAGGTCTTTTAACTGTATACAGCAGTCCTCCATGATGTCATTAGTGGATAATCTTTCAGTTCTCCTCTCCGCCCCTTTTTAGGCCACCGGTCACGACTTAAGTGCAGCATCCTCTCAGAAGGGGTCTGGGGAGAGCAGCGCCTGTCAGGTGGCGTATTTAAGTTTAGGGGTCTGTGAATTACATGAGATACTGGAAAGAGAAGGAAACCCAGTGGTAGTCGCGCTGCCTTGGCTCTCCACAAACATCGGGTCCAGGCAAGCGACTTTGGCCGCAAAAAAAGCGTGAATACAATGAAGCACGGCGAAGAGGTTTGAGAACTCCAGCTCCTGAAAGAGAATAAAAAAATGAAATCAATAATACTCATCCATACTTACTCAAAGGTAAGTAATTCATATTTTATACCGTTGTTGCTTTGAAAGCCTCGGTGAATAACCTTTTCCTTGAAGTGCAGAATTAACTATCTGTCAAAGTGAATTACCTTCGCTTCAATAGATTTGGATTCTTGATTTTGGAATAGAAACTTAATCTTGCTTTTCCCGTCATCATGATGATCCTTTTAGTTGAGAGAACTTGTATCTCCACAGGACCGCCTGGAAAGTAGAAATTGCAAAGATTATATGAGTTTAAAACAACTAAAACCACAACTATACATCTTTATTTACTGAATCCCTTCTTATGTCACTATTTCATGAGTAATTCACATTAAAAATCCGCATGGACCCAGTGAGAAATGGGGCACGTCAGCACATCAACCAGATAGAAGTTGTTGTGAGAAATAAACTTGTTATTCTTTCCATTGGGAAATTTAACAAGCCACAGATATTTCTTACCTGAAATAGCAGAGCCTCAATGATTCAATTAGTGCTGAACTGAATAAACAAAACCTGCACAGGGAGCCAGACGACAGCTGGCTATGTGCTTTCACATGAATATGTATCCATAACTGTTCCTGCCACTGTAATTATTACTTTGACACCAATCACATTAATTATGGCATAACAATACATGTTAAACATACCACACTAAAGAAGTCTCACTGTGATGTTTTGCAAAACATCTTTTAAAATCCGAGCAGACATTCTTGAAATGTAATAAGAGTGTAACGGGAAGCGTGTCACCTCTCCCGCTTTCCTTTAATAAAAACCTAATCTGACTCTGACAGAGGTGACGATATCACCGTCTCCTTCCAGTCAATCACAAGCACCTGCTGTAATAATGCATCCGTATCGTGGCCTACATGGACAAAACATCTGTGTCTCATAGGGTCACATGCTCACGAGACCGTGTTTTATTTGAGTTAAAGTGCATGTGATGATGCTATTTTATATATTTCTACTTGACTACATGTAAGAAGGAAATATTGTACTCTATATTTGCAGATACTAGAATTAGAATAAAAAACATATTGATATATTGCTGTAAATTAAATGAAATAACAGAATTAATTAATTAAGATAATTTAGCTCCACTTCAACCAGCTGCAACATTAAACTAAGTATTAAACATTAATGGAACAGCACAAATCCATTATGATAATACATAATAATATAGCACTGACAGCACCCACTCTCCTGTATAATGAGGTTTTTTACTTTTGATGCTGTAAGAGCTCTTTTTTGTTTCGTTTTAAGTATTCAATTTGTTTTAGATATTTGCTCCACTTGTATTAGGTTTAGATATTGCATTTGCTTTCGCTTGATTTAGTTTTGTAACAATTAGGTTCCCATCCTACCCTTATTTGGGGAGGCAGGTAGCACCAGTATGCACCTGGGAGAGGCTTTGTTTTTACCAGAACAAGAGAGGCAGCAGGAGCCAGGATTTATGTTGGTCTTTGTTTGTTAATAAAGCGCCAAAATATCTGAATGGATAATGGATTTTCTTTCACTCCCTTTCTCTAGTGCATGAGCTTTCAGTGTGGTATTGCCACTTGAGTAAAGGATCTAAATATTTCTTCCACCATAGCAGTAATGCAGTTTACAGCATGGGATGATTTGTAATGTCAATCATTCATGTGCTATAATATAGAACAAAAAGGAATTTTTCCTACGTACAAGACATTTCTAATAAAGACAATTGACAAATTTACATGAACTGTGTCATGTTTTCTTTCTGTTTCTCTCTCTTGGTTTGTGTATCTGATACATTGGCTTTGTTAATTCACCAGCTCACTCCAAAGTATCAGGTGTCAGAGCTTCGTACCAGACTGAGTCTCTAATGAGTGGCTTGTTTGCTCCGTGTAAAGCCATCGTTTGATATATTTGACTTCTAAATATATAAACAGTAAAGTGCTTTATCTATTTATTTCATTATCTTCACTATTTATACTGTCGGAAGAAACCATTGGCATGGAAAGAAGATGCAAACTCAAAGCTTTCTTGCTGTGTTTTATGCTTTAAAAAAATATCAATAATTGTGCAATACATGCTTGGTACTGTAATCCTTAATCTATATGTTCCAATTACGTTGTTTTTATACATATACAAAGTAAATGTTGTGGGTTTCTTTACGAGAACAATAAAAACTAGAGCCACGATGGAACATCTAACTGTGTCCTGCAGATTACAGCTCAACTTGTCAAACAGAGTTAGACTTGTGCTGTTTCTTATTCAAACACGCTTTTTGAAATTTGCCAATAGCAGTTTTAATTACAAAGTAATCCCACCCAGTGTACAGTAATGTAATGTCTGCGATTGCAGTTTACATATGGATTGTGTTTTGTGCATTTCTCTCTGTAAACAATGCGCTGGCAACATTTGTATCGTCCTTGGGGGGACATTGTTGCTTCACATTGCAGGAATTAGGGCCAAAATCTTAGAGAACAATATGGCAGTGCTTGTGTCTTGCCACAATATGTGCACCAGTGGAGTAGTCTGCATGGCTCTCAGACTTGGGGAAAGGCCAGAATGAACTGCCGGAAGGAGTGTGAGATTTGAGCTGGAGGAGGGCGGGCGGGGGAGGGGGGGGAGACAGCTGTCAAAATAAATGTGCTCATAGAGTACTACCAAAATGCACACAGTGCAGAATAAGTTAGTAGCAGCAAAAAAGAAAGAAAAAGGGGAGGCTGAGGCTTCATGAGTAGTTTCATCGCACTGTGTACAATGTAGTGGTCTGAAATCACTCTCTCTATTTCTATTGATGATAAACTACCGTCTCACACACTCACCTTTGAAGCCGCATCAAAGCACACGAAGCCCATGCTGAAGTCAACTGTAAGTCCCATAAGGTGGCTCTCCATGATACAGGCATACGTTTTACACTACAGGATAGGAGAACAAGATGTTACTCACAAGAGCGACACGAGGACACAAAAGCCTTCTTTTTTTTTCTCTTCTGAAAATGAGCGTTATCAATCTCTGTACTGAAACAAATGAGCTGGAACCGTGCGCTAGATTAAAATCATCACATTCCCTGCCTACTGTTCAGGTGCGGACCTGTATCCTCTCCACCTCCAGGAAAGTGGCCATCTGAAATGCCTTTTCCCAGATGAGCAGCTCGCAGTCCAGTTCCACGCTGAAGAACATGTCCTCCCCGGTCTCCGTCTGGACGCTGAAGCAGTACCTCCTCTTGTCCAGAAGGTCATTATCCTAAGATAAGACAGTACGGCTGCCATGCTGATCAGGTACAGATGGGCAGAGTGGCGTGGAGATAAGACAAAGCAACAGCAATGCAGTTTCCTGAAGCTATAGGGAGGTTTTTTTTACTCTGACGACAGAGTGAAGACTGCAGACTGCGGCTTTAAGAGCGCTTCAATGATTTTACTCCTCAACACTTACATGAATGTAATGAATATATATATGCAAGATGAACCACTGCATGTTTTACCGTAATATAATTTTCCATAGCTTTATGTTTCCTAGATGGCACCGTGTAATAAGAGGAGGTGAACTTACATCTGATTTAATTTGTGAATCTATATGAATCAAATAAAGCCACCATGAGTTTGGAGATAATGAAGTGCAGATCAATTCTCACAATCAAATTCAAAGTGACCTCGAACCTGCAGAGAGTGAACAATACAATCTGAACCTTGAGTGTTTCTGTGGGATTGAAGTAGAACACATGCAAATAAATCAGCGAGTTATATAAATGCATTCCTCAGTTTTCTACTTTATATTCTCTCAATGTATCCAGTGTGAGAAGGGTTGCTTCTCTAAGTCTCCAAGAAATGAAAAGGAAGCGGCTGCCTTACCTTTAAAATCTTGCACATTATCTCATACACAGTAAAGCTTTTCTCTGCTCTGGTCCAGTCCCATGTTGTCACCTAAGAAAATGTCACATACATTTCATGTTTGATTAGAAGAATAGGTTACAACGTTTACATCTTACATTAGAGCAGATAAACATGCGGCTTAATACATTCCTTTCACTTTCGCTCTTCTGTCTTTTGGTTTTCTAATGTTGATAATAAAAGACACTGCCCTACACACTCTTCAGATACTGAGGCTGCGGTTGAAGAGTCAAAAACAATACGTCCTATTTCTTTTCCAAACCACTTTTCCTTGAACTCGATGCAACAATTCATGAGGTCAAGGAAAGATGTGAAGGAGAATTGATAAGCACTTGGAAAAAGACAATTTCACTTATATTAGGCTACGTAGTTATGCAACTGCGGATGTGATCGCCGCTTGAAATGTTGCTGCCGCAAGGAATTGTGGGTCGGCATTATCTCCTATCCTTACGTAAAGGATGGCCCAGTGTAACCTGTGCTAAAGGAGAAAAGAAAGGAAGCATTGAAGCAGCTTTCCTTAGCAGTTATTCGACCATCCTTTACCATGGCTGCCACTTAATACTTCAGGGCCATTTCAGACAGGTAGGAACATTTTAAAGCAAACCACCGCAGCCTGAGTATCACTCTCACTCCAGTGTAATAGACACAACACTGCGTCGACATGTGGAGAAATCCAAAGCTTGACCGGCCTACCGTGCCTCTCGGGGGCGGGGTTTAGACGAGGGTCAATTATCGATGAATGGTTGTGGAATTAAAAACTGTCATCTTGCCATTTGAGGGAATTAGCCTTCAAATTGTAGGTAACTAACAAGTCTTCAGTCATGAAGAAGCTCGTCAAATCGTCGGCAGCCTCCGATATTCCACCATCCACTCACATTAGCATATTTCATTTATATCAGCACATTCAAGTTGAGCAGGCAATTCCAGCTTTCTATCAATCTTTTCCCATCTCCAGAATACCATTGACAGCTTATCCCTCTTGTCATAATCACTTAAGTGGCTGGCAGAATGTAAACAGATTTAATGATCATCATCAATCAAAAGGAAGATCAATGCGGCACAAAGGATTATGAGCGAGCTGCTTCTTTCTTTTCTTTTTTCGAACAGGAAAGCATTTTCTCTCTCAACAATACATTAACATGGAATGAAAAATCTCCCGTGGAGTCGAGAGACGTTCAATTCAAACACAGAAGTGTAATGGATTAAAGATGAAGTTAGTATAAAACAAATAAGGATTAAGTGAACACTTACAGGAGGTGCCGAAAACTTGAAGAGTGAGGAACCCCTCAAAGCGAGAAACTTTGGTGAATACATTCGGTCCTGGATGGAGTCCTGCTCCTTCTCGTCGACCCAGCCCATGTAGATAATCTGTCAAACAGAGGAAAAGAGACATGTGTAATGTCAGGGGTCATAGGCAAAAGTAGAGGTGTACAACATGGGAAAAGAATTCAATTAAATTTGATTTTGTGCTCTTTTATGTTTTCTTTTAATGCCATAAACCTACAGATGAAAGTTAGCCAATATGGCACATTTAGTGCTCATGTTAATTAATGAGCATTGTTTGCTTTTTAAATAAATAAACATATCACAGTGTCATAATACTGCTCTAAAACCAATGGAGAAAAAGGCCATAAAAACCCATTTTATCAATCAGCAACAGGGTCCTACATTTTCTGCCACAGTTTTGGAAAGGGGTGACCATATCTATACCTAAAGTATCGATACTACTGACACTAAGCTTAGTCTTGAGTGTCAATAATGCCATCAATAGGATCAATAGCAGATTAAATGCATGGTGTTACATTGGATCAAGTCTCCGCTGCTGTTGTGTGCATACATGTGTGCAGCAATCATGTTATTATAAGTAACAGGGATATCGCCCACCTGTAGTTTTTGGTTATTTCACATGAGATTTCTGTAAGTGTGTTTCTGCGTGGTGCTCAGTTGGATACAAGGATGAAATATGTAACAGTGGATAAAATATTTACTATTTTTTATCAACATTTGTTAGGGTTGTTTGTTGACATTGCGAGGATCAAACCACACCCATCGAGATGAATAGTATTAAACTATTAATAAATAATAAGGTATAATAAATAATGTTTTTTAACTGGGACTGTTGCTTATTTAGTCATTAATATTCCATCTTAGTTCTTTAAAGATAAACCATGCAGACGGGTCGGATTTTAGTTTGACAAATTATAGTATTTCATAACACTCATGCAATAATTATATAGAAATATTATCATTCAGCATGTTTGCTCATTGATTTGTAACATTTCCCATATGGTCTAATGCACACAGAGGTACTAAAGACGTAAAGCTAAAACAGTTCAAACTGTGTGGACGGTGTGTATCGTCATATTGCATATTGAAAACAGATGGGGGAAAGGAAGAGAAAGGAAGCAACGTGTCTACTGCAAATGTTCTGAGACATAATTTCATTAAATTCAGGGCGATCGAAACCAAAGTAAAGTGTTTGCTTTTCTGTTTGGAGTTTCTTTTTTTTTAAAGATGGCAAAACAATCGAGTGAAAGATTCGGGACAAGTAGTCACGTCTCATGCTGCTTTATCTCTTCAAAGAATTGTCAAGTGAATTCAAATGTTTTTGTGCGACAGAAACCAAAATAAATAAGTAACAAAGGAACCGTACTGTCGCATTAACTCCCTAAGTTTAAACGATGACGCTGCGAGTTAACTGACTGAAAGCACTTAAGTTGTTTTTCTGATTATTTCTCAGTGGATGGACATTAATGATGCAAACTTTCTCCTTTTGTTGCAAGAGTTGGCAACATTGTACCGTGCCCTTCCTGTGACTCACTGACTTATTAGAATCTCTTGTGATTTTTAACCTCAGAATAAAACACACACATTAAAGACAAAGACAAAAAACAAAATCTAAACAAGCAGCAGGAGCTTCGCTGCTGCCTGGAGAAAAATCTTACCTGCTGGTTAACTGGAAAATTTCGGTTAATCTTCTTCACCTGTTAAATTCAAGAAGAACATCAATAACTCATTAAAATATCTCCTGCTAACAATCAGACACCAATTACTGGTAGAATATAAAATAGCTGTGGGACCCTGTAGGGACTCGCAATCACCGACAATGTGTGAAAGAATGTACTATGAATCACAGTAGCTATGCTAACATGTTAACCACAGCACTGCAGGAATACTGTTAGAGCTACTTCATTTATTCAATACATGCAAATTACAAAATGAGATAGATAGAGTCATTTCCACAAGGACCCGAGGCTCTTCTATAAAAAAAAAAAAAGAAATCCATTTAAAAAAATCCATTCTCTCTGTGATAATAAAAGCGAAGGAAACTACGGAGAGAGCAGTCAGGCTTTAAATTAAAACATTCTGCTCAGATCACAGGTATCACTTGCCCCTAATCCACGCTATACTCTCAATATAACTCTTTCTTAGCAGCAGGACACCAAATTAAGCCGTCCAGGCCTGAACCCGTCCTTCTGCAGAGGCGAGAACAAGTTACAGTTGTTTAGAAATGTTACAGAAGTTTTGGCCGAGGGAGGACACAAGTTGCTTTTTCACTGAAACGAAACTTTTGGTTGTTGTGACCAGGTCACAGTGACACCAATAAAGAAAAGGTCCAGTTCTTTAAGTTGCACAGAACCATGCTTCTTATGCAGGAGAACTTTAACTGGAGGTGAAAAGTACCTAAAGTAAACAGAATACTTACTAAGTGCTGTACTTACACATGCTCTCAGGTGCTGGTACTTGACTTGTGTATTTCAGTTTTGAGAGACTTTTATTTTGTTAAATCTACAGCATTTTAGAGATGTATTGTGTTTTTACTCGACGACATTAATGTGACAGCTGCAGTGATCGTGAGATAGATGCACCATATAGAAATATTAATCAACATACTAATCAATCCACTGCAGTTAACTTATCACATCAGATACTTGCAGTGTGATGCAGCTGTTATTATAACCTCTGATTAATCAGGGAAGCCAATTACAATTTAGATTCATTTTCAAAGGAAACCTGAAGACATGTAAAAGACACTGAAGAACAATAATATACAGAAATAGACAAGTCAGTTAAAACATGTACATTTCAAGTTATTGAGATTTAAAAGCATGTTCCTAAAATGCATCGTGCATTTAATGAAGTTTGCACTCACGCCACATTGTGATTTGTAACATTGCAACACTGATGTTCAGTTTCCGTACAAATGTTGTATCTTATTTTACTAGTATGTATCGAGTAAACTATTTATTTTCTTATCAGAGTTTCTCGTTAAATTGCAGATTAACATTTTAGATTTGTAGAGAGCAGAGTGGTCTTCCTCCTCCGTCATCTCTCAGAGAACTTTTTTTATGAGAAATGGTTAAATATTTTATTACAATCAGCTCAGCTCAACTTTTATGGCAGCTATAAAAGAAAGACCGAAGATGCTCTGCAAGCAAAGGATGACTCTTAATGAGGTCCTTGATATTCATATATTTTTAGGTGTTTGTGTTATTTTTGTCTCATTTGCAAGATTCCCAGTTTAATACGTGGGGCCCATTATTTCTTTTTAAAGGTTTATCTATGAATATTTATTTTGAATTTGAACTGTATTTGTGAATTCAACCTTTCAGTCTGTCTACTTATAATATTGTTTTGCTTTTTACGGTTTAATTATTTATTATGTCTTTTTTTTTTTTTTTACTGATACCTCTTGTTGTTGCACTGTCCTCTTTGTTGGTGTAACACTGCACATTTTCTTGCTGTGGGACTAATAAAGGATTATCTTATTTTATCTTATCTCATCTTAACAGGTGAGCATTTGATAAAACAAGCCCTTATATTACATTCTCTAGTTTTACAGTTTCTTTAAGGTCTTTGCGGGACACTGGCTGATCCTCAGCATGACAAACCAATCAGCAAAATCACTTTATTTGTCCCAAAATGACATTAGGTTGTGCAGCAGTGAATGAAAACACAAAGCACACAAATACATCATCTTAGAAAAAGAATAGGAGTAAACACGTTCGAGTTACAACAATTCAAACAGACGTTTTTATATTTATATATATATTATAAAATGTGTCATAATTTAGACCCTGAATGGGTTTTTATATCGGTTATATTGTTTTTTAGCCGCCCTAACGTCTTTGGTTCAGACTGAAATATCTCAACAACTACAGGATGGATTGCCGCGAGACTTTGTACAGACATTTATGATGATTAGAGGATAAATCCCACTTTGGGCATCCCCAGGCTTTTCTTTTAGTGCCATCATGATGTTGATACTTGTGCTTAAGTGAAAAATCTCAGCAACTATTGATAATCATGTCCTCAGGATGAATCTCTTTGACGATCCCTTCACTTTTCATCTAGCGCCATCATCAGGTCCAATACTTTGGTTTATCACCAAATATCTGCAAAACTATTGACATTCTCATCAGCCTCAGTTTGTGTTTTAGGACTAATTATCAAATGTTAGCATGCTACACACTAAACCAAGATGGTACACATGGTAAACATTATACCTGCAAAGCATCACCATGTTAGCAATTACCTCAAAGCACCACTGTGCCAGAGTACAAGCCTCACAGAGCAGCTAGCAGGACTGTTTGTCTTGTTGCATCTATTTTTGAATGTTCTTGTCAAGTTACAATTCACTTTATATTACTGGAAGCACATTCTGGAAATAATAAACTGAGGTGAGAAATATTCTTCATGTGTGCCCATGCAGGGTCGTCACAAGCAGGAAATGTAAAACATCAAATTAAAAGCACAAGGACATCAAATTCAGGTGGCAGTTTACAGTCTACCAGTCGACTTCCTTAAAAAGAATCCAAATACTTGAGCAATAAAATTAATGAAAAGTATTGAAGCGTATTGATGATTGACTTCACTGATGGTTTTGAGCAATATCAAAATCATATCTTACTATTAGACATCTATTTTTCCAGTATAAATCTGTGTATCCTACATCGCTCTAGGTTGCTAGCTCACTCACACACCTCAGTGAATACTGAAGCCAGAGAGAGAAATACACTCTCCATTGTTGAGGTCATTCTGGCAGTGAGCGATTAGTGTTATGTTTACGTCCCTCACTTTGTCCACTCCAATTAACCAGGCCTCCATTATTTCCCAGAGACTCTCTCTCATACACACTCACACAGACACACACACACACACACACACACACACACACACACACACACACACACACAGCCTCGCCAGTGGACACATGATAATTACAAATCCCTGTTTATCACTGCTGCTCACTCCATGTTTCTAAATGGCGGCTAAACAGGATCTCGTGAAATGTAACTTATAGTTTGCTACATGGAAACACACCTAAATATGCTGATAAATGTGCGAAAATTAGACACTTTTTGTCAGGTTTTGTATGAGCACCACACACGATGAAGCTTGATAGCAGTATTTGTATTTGACCCCCCTGCTGAGCATCATCTGGAAACACACTTTCTTTTGTTTAGAGCTAGAACAACATGCTCACAACAAGAGAAAGAATACATCAATGTTATTTTTAGTTTTCTTGCTGCCCCTTGCAATTATTATTATTGTATAACGTATTACGTTGAATTATAGATACTAAGTACATGGGTTAGGCTGGAGGGAGTAAGTAATGGTAGTACGGCAGCGATTTATTGTGACCTTAGGCACTTAGAAATAAGTGTGTACTCAAAGTATGAAAAGACATTAGTATGTAGTCTACTCAATGCCGTGACATTTGAAAGGGGACTGTTAGACGATCCACATATTGAAAGTCTTTTGACCCAACACCTTATTGGTTTACGTGGGGGACAGCGAGAGGCCTGTAGAGCTAACAAGTGTTATTAAGTCATACTCACATTGTGCTTGGTGAGACTGGAAATGTTGCTCGCTATTGCCTGAAGCCAGTCTAAGCAGTCGTCAGCTGTGGAGAACTGTACAACTCCGCTGCAAACTCCGTCCACAGCTATGACCTGGAAAGCATTGTTCCTGAAAGAATGAAGAGAAAACCAAAGATTATGGGATGATTGAGCATTTTGTTCTGCTCGTGAACTACAAATTACATTAAAGGAAGCCATTTGTTTCTTTTTATATCAGCAGGAGACGAGAAACATCTTGAAAAGACCGGAAACGTACTTGCAAAATGTATTTTCCTCAACTTTACAGGTCAAAGCTATTATCCCAATTACTTCTCCCAATTTTATAACCAAAATACAAATAATGAAGCAAACAGAATGTTTTAAGATGTGTAGTTGATCTTCATGCTGTCCCATCTCCCACTACATGGCCAATCAATCTAGAAGATTGTGGTATCCTTTTGCAATTTTCAGTTAATGTGCTAAAACATGTCAAACCACAAAGTGGTCCATTAAGAGTCAATCCACCAGATTACTGTTTCTATCATCCACAATGTAGCTAAATGAAAATGTACCTTTTTTTTATTATCAGCTTAATGGTTTATTATGTCAAGCATCCAGTAGTACAACACTATATTATATCTGTCTCACTGCAGAACTATTTTTCTTATTTAATTGTGTTTGAAGGGATATAATAAATAGGAGAACTATATCTATTTTAACAGATGACGGATGACATTTAACAAGAGATCTTAGCACTACAGGCCTGTAGAGCCCTCCAGCTCTGCAAGTGAGAGCAGACACCACTAACCCTTCAAGATGAAGTCCCGCAGCTCACCTGCAGACGTCAGAGCCCGGGTTATACTGCGACAGGTGTGAGTGAAGCAGTGGTATAAGGCGCAGGTCCACCCATCTCTTCTCCCAACGGAGCCCGGAGGACGTGGGCCAGGACGAGCAGGACAGTGTGTCCTGCAGAAGTGTGAAACGCAATTTAAAAGGAGCTTCTCGTTTCCCACGTCGCACATTTCAATACAATCGACATGTCAAGAGTCCTTCTGCTGTTGTTGCTGCAGGTGCACAGGCAGGCTGAGCGAGGAAAGCTGATTCACCCTTCTCAAGTGATAAAGATAGAGCATCCTGGTTATCAGCGAGCGGTGACAGTTGCATGGAAACAACTTTCTGGCACGGAGAACACTGCTGCATAGATGGACAGTTATAGAATCAGCCAGTCAAAGAGGAGACTAATGAAAATAGTACCGTGTTGTTAGGATGGTAGTTTAAGTGCAGGCCGCTATCGCACAGAGGAGAGGAAGTCCCACTACTCTGGTCGCTGGGGATGCCTGAATGTACAGCAGGGACAAACACACAAGAAAAGCCAATAAATCCTCCACATTTAGAGCAACATCTACATCTATTTCAAGCTTTCTAACTGCAGTGAATCAGTGATACCAACGCAAGTGTGTTGCTTTGTTCTCCTCCGGTGTGGACTACTGCTCTGTGCCAATTTGTATTCAGTTGACTGGTTGGATGGCCAGTCAACCTGGCCTATATACGCGTATGAAAGGATTTTATGAAAGCTTTCATGTCTGAAGGCTGGGGCTGAAGCTTTCCCGTGCAACAGCAATCAATTGCAACACAATGAGCTGCGTCAATTCTTTCAGTTTAGTCTTTAGCACCTTTTGTGAAGCTGGAGATGTGTCCATTTCTCTCTCTCTCCCCCCCTCTCTCTTTAGCAAAGTTGCATCTTTATTTTGTTGAGAATCCAAAGAAGTCCAAAAAAAGGGAAGCAACTGATTTCACACTCAAAGTGGCTGCTCTGGCTCGAGTTTATTGTCACCAGGACAACCAACCCTAGACTGAAATTAATACCAGCTATAAATACTCTTGGTTAATTATTTTTGCACTGCGATAACGTTGATTACAGTCCTATACTTTAATTAGAGAGTGTGTGTGTAGAGGTTTCTTACATGTGCAATCTTCGCACAGGGGTAGTTTCAAAAAGGCTGGAGTCTTCTTAAGGAAAGAGACGGTAAGAGTCACTTCTTCACCAGCGTTTCTCAAAACCTGGACCTGAAAGGTAAAACATGGAGGGATATTTTTATTGTAGGAGCTGTAAACTGTGAGGTTTTGTAGCTTGCTGTGATGAAAAATGGCGTGCTCACGTCTCACTAAGATTCGAAAGCCAAGAAAAGAGATTTACACAAACTTCTACACATATTTCTTGTAGTTACATAAAAAAAAAACATGAAACAGAAACACTTGGCTTTACATGTCAAGAAGATACAAAAGTGAGACAAGATAAGTTGTTGAAAGAGCCGTAGCAAATATGAGATATGAGATGACAGCTTACCACTTCCTCATGGCGATAACTTCTAACGTTTATTCCATTTATCTGGAAACAACAGTAACAGGGTTACCCTAAATAATACCGCTGGCATCGCATCACTGTAGCTCTAACTTCAAAATGATTAATGAGGCAAAGCACAATAACTGTTGTGGCATATGCGCTGAAAACTGTAAACAAGAGAGTCACATCCACAGTTGCCATGAATACAAAGCGTCTTTGGCTGGCTTGTAAATGTTTCCTCTGCATCAGATGAGCTGAGGGAGATGAGATGGGGGATATATTTGCTGTTTTACACGTAACAAATGAAAGACTTGAGGTGTGACATTTACTTATAGGGATGCTGTTTTGGCACATGAATTATTAAAGATACGGCATGTGTTATTTTGCAGAGTAGGATGAGATGTGTAAACAAGAGCTTTGGCATTTTACCTGAAGGATGGCGTCTCCGATGAAAAGCAGCCCAGAGAGTTCAGCTGGAAATAAAAAATTACTTTAGCAAAAACTAACTAGGGGAAGGGAAATGGACACGGTTGGAAAACCTTTCCTAAAACAATAATATACCTTTTTGTTCTTTTGATATTTTTGATATCACAACCGGGATTTTATGCTCTGCTCCACCCTAAGGAGACAAAATGAAATTACAAAAGGTATCACAAACACAGAATGAGTTAACAACACCCGAAAGCGATTCAATGTTCAGAGAATCCCTTAGCTAACGTTGTTATTGCAGTTTGACACGAAAATGATCAATAAGCCTTGTTCGGACTTAATCTAAAGCAGTTGGGAGGAACAGCCTAATCAGCTGGGATCTAAATTACCTTGATGCTCAGGCCAAACCCTCCAATTGTCTGCCTCCTGATCGTTACAGTCCTCTCCTGGAAGAGATTCAGTTAAAGCTGAGAAATGAGTACAGACGGATGCTGAACCTGTGGGAGCTCTTACAACAGAACAAGTGGGAACGTTTGCTTTTGTCAGAACTCAAATTCAATAAAAAGGTGCAAGAGTGTCTGTAAGGTACATTTGAACATAGTAATGACAGGTAGCTTAATTTGCCAATAATGATTATACATACACTGCATTTCCATACATTTAGTTCTGGACAGGAAGTCGAGGCTTTATTTTAAATATAAAAGTGTGAATTGGTCACTAAGGCTAAAAAAAATAGTCTGCACCTGGACTTCTGACATGCTTGTATTACTCTGGCATGTCTTTGCACTTTACGTTCATTAGTAATAATGTTTCAGAGGATACTTCATTAAACTTTTATCCAGCAACATGTTACTGAATGAATTATGTCTCCTTGAGAGAAGTAATGGTGTCAGTGAATTTATTAATGTGAAGAAAAAGTTGTCAGACGTGATTACAAGTGTGGCTTGAATATAATACACCATGATCCAATAGGTGAATCACTATATAATAGCTACATTTGATTTATGAGGAATAGATTAACTGATGTAGATTTGTCATTAGCGCAGACACTCAGAGTGTCTCTCAGTATCTCTGCGCTGTATCCTACTGTGCAGCACATCTTCTGATTTCAATGTATGAGCATGTGAAGCGCCGGACTGGGTTACTTACACTTGAATAAAAAGGCTCTCCCGACACACAGATGACGTCTTGTTCTTGAATGGTCAGAATATCTTTGGCTAAGTGCAGTCGAATATTGAACGGCTCCTCATTACCTTCTTGCATCAAATAAATCCCAGTCTTTGTCTGCGAACAGTCAGAAAGATAAAATCATTCATCATCCCTCCACGACTGAATTAACTGTCCATGAAATTAAATGTTGTTCTGAATACTCGCTGCAGGAAATGGAAATTAGGATACAGTTAGTTTTGACGATGTATGTTACTTTCTTATTTTACTACTTTCCTTGTTAATGCTAATGCTTGAACTGGTTTTTATATTCAGCACTTTGAGTAATAAACACACATTTACATTTTTTTTTACTAAAACAACATAGGACAACCGCTGATTTATGGTTTCAAATAATGAGCAGTCCCTCTGAGAAGCAGCTTTTTTATGACATTTGTTCTGCGTGTAAGGCTGATGAGGATGATGGCAAATTAAGAACCTGTGAAATTAAGTGGCTGGAACCAAGCTCACCCTCCACATTTGAATTTCCCTGCTTCATACAAGCAAGTGTGAGGAGGACTGTGTCTGTTTCCAATCAGCCATTTAAATCATGCTAATCCGCATACATTTGCATTCTGCATAGCCTTCCTCCTCTCTGGCTAATTGCAACGTCTGTGCTGTCCTTGACTTAAAAAGGACTAAATAAAAGAAGCACCTTCACCTGACAAGACCGCTAATAGAGAAAAAAAGACACCAGTGTCAGCATCCCTGTCACCCGGGATACGCCGCTCATCACTTAACAAGAGAAGTCGGCTGCACGGTTGCTATTCTTAGGCGAAGTATCTCTGCGGGTCAAACTTGAATTAAAGTACGTTCATGGAGCATATTATCTTTCGGCCGTAATGAGGAATGTGAAGAAATGAGCCTCCGCCTGCAGCTGCAGGGTGAGAAATGAAATGAGGGCTGCATTAAATCACATGATTTGAAGTACAGTAATGTGTCTGTGAGAGTCATTAGCCGAGTAAAATGGGGGCAGTAGTGCCATAACTGTAAATAGCAGGGTCAGTGTTGTTTGACCTTTTGTAAGCGCTTGTATTTAGCCTGATTTCTGATCCTATTGTGTGATCTTTGTTTACTTTGTCCTCCAAACACCCTTTAATATCTACATCATCGTCTCTGATCTGATAGCGTGTGCCGGATTATTTCTTTCCTATTTCTTTCTTTGTGCTTTTCCATAATTACATCCTTATTTTTGCTTTTTGTTATCTTAAGTAATTCCTAAACAACTTAAAGAAGAACCTAAGAAGAAACTTAAGGAAGCATAAACAGCTATTTAACCTCAAACCTCAACAAACGTAAACGTATTATTTTTTTATCGAGGAGAATGAAAACGGCAAGATTTCATGAGTTCATTTTATCCGTTATTTCTTGCCACATCCCTTTCCTCACATGTTTCCTCTCCGCAGTGTCATCAAGTAGTGTGAGCTGTTCTTCCTCAGCCCAATTTGCCCATCTTGTCCTTAGATATTTGGACATTGGCAAATTAATTTCCCTCATAAATGCAAGTGTAGGGAGGTGGAGAGAGAGACTGCGACCATTACTGTACAAAAGCAAACATTTCTTAAAGGTCACGTTATCGTCACTACAGATACATCGCGACGCCACTAGTATGTGAACATGGCTAATGAATATCATAACAGTTAGCTTGCCGATAAATGAACCAGCACTGACGCAAAGAGTGGAACAACATCACCATCTTCTCATGTTACTGAGGATGTGAGTTCATAACGTTTTATTGTATGCGTTAACTCGTTGATTCAGTCATTTGTGCAGGTGTAACAATGGATGTATTAAAAGGTCTAAGTATTGCCTAAGTGCAGGGCCCCATATGTATGTGCTGTTCTAGCTGCATACTTTCAGTGATGTTGTTTCAGGCATTTGAAAAAGCCAAGGATGTGTCTATAATCATTCTCAGTTTACTGTCAGAATGTTCCATTGATTGAATCCCACCAACCTCTTCATTTGAAGTCTTGAAATCCATGTGCTACTACGCAGTGAGGGATACTGCAATGGAGAAAAACAAGATTGCGTTAAACTGTGGAACAAAATGCTTAATTACACATACTGCAGCAAAACCATATAGCCAATTTAAACTAGTATGATTTACTATCAGGATGCTTATTTTCATAGCTCTGCCTTTCTCATAGATAACTTCTAGATATGTGCTTCGTCTAATTCATCTTAACTGCGCAAGAAAAAAAGAAATCCCCACAGAGCAATCTCGAGGGAAAACCGGAGACCATTAAGCATTAATGAATAATTTATTTGCGAAGGTGAGAACCAAGGTATCCTAATAAATGTTTAAATATCGAATCCAGCGGCCCGAGAAATGAACTGTGTTTCCATATCTGACGCCTTGTCAGAGAGAGCATACAACTGGACCATAGTAGGAGAAAATACCACAGTAGAACGTCGTATTGAGTGACACTATCAATAAATGCCACACACTATGCAGACAGACACACAAGTATACAGTCTTGAGGAAATGTTATGTGAGAGCCTGATTTACATAAACCGGTTCCACTCAGTTTTAATCAGTCATGACTGACACTTGACTCGACAAAAAGAGTACAGAACAAAAATGTCTCACACTTGAATCGCAGAATGTTTGCTGCAGAGGGAGTCGGAGACGTACCTCAGTAGAAAGACCCCCAGCGCTTTGTACGGTGAAATCTAGCCATCAAGCGGTGAGCTGATCCCTGATCTGAGCCGAAGCAGAGGGCCACCCCGGATCATGGCTGTCCGACTTGGGTTGTTGGAGAGCAGAGCTGTCACCTCTCCTGGTCGGCTGTGGGTGTTGAAGAGCTGGTGCTGAAGAGCACAATGAGGCTATCGCGTGGTGAGTTTTCACTCCTGGCAGTCCCTGATGGGTGGCCGTGCTGCAGTAACAGGAGGAGGATGCAGTTAAGGTATCACCCTGATACTAAACCCTCTTGCAGGTGAGGATCTGCTGTTCAACAAAAAACAAAATGCACAATGTAAGTCTTCAAATAAAGCTCAAAGACAGAGCTGCATATGGCCGTTTGAATGCTTCTGACTACGACTTCTGAAAAGATGCAATCTACAGTTGCCAGCAACAATGATGTCAATATAACCACCGCATGTATGTGGGATGTTGAATCAGAATCACAGCTTTATTCACGAAATAAACGCATGGTACAAAAGAAAGGAGATTTGAAAGCAGTGAATCGCGTTCTTCAGCCTGTGTTGAAGGATCCTGTTGAACACCTCACTCATAAAAACCTGTGGATGCGTTTTCACGAATGCCCAAATGCAATTAACTCATATTCTTCAATTTTTGTATGCCGAGCACAAATGACTCTTTTAAAGTGTTTATTGTATCCCCCATAGCACACCCTTGAGAAATCCTCCTCGTTTGTAAGATTTGTTGGCTCAATGCCACCTTTTGGTTGAGCCGAGGCGTTGATACTATTGCTGTTGTTCCTACAGGATCAAAACGTACAGTATATGCATTTTAAGCTACATTTCATGCATAAATCATTCACTCCTGATTACAGTGGTCTTAATAAAACATATTGGATTTGTTAAAGCACTGAGAAAGAGTGTGATTAATTTATATTAAGCTACCGTCAAAGGTCAAAACTTAAGAAACCTTCTATTACATTACACTTTTTAATGGTAAATCCTTTTACTTGATTTTAAACTTGGGTTTCTATGTAAATCTTTTTTATTTTAGATTATGTGATTTATTAATGCTGAAGTCACGAATGTTGTCCTGTCAGTTGCGCACTTTAAGGTCTAAACAACATTGTCTACTTAATATTATGTTTAAGTGTCAGGATTAAGTCGTTAATTGATCATCGATCGACAGAAAGTTCATGTTAATGATAATAGATTTATTGTCTAATTCATTTTATGGGTAAAAACGCCAAAACTGTCCAGATTTGAAAGAGTGTCTGCTTTTCTTTGTCCTACATGATTTAATATCATTGGATTCAGAAGCAATCCGAAGACAACTCACCTTGAGCTGTGAATAAATGTGACGGCCATTTTCTTTTCAAATGAATGGATATTTTATAGATCAAACAACTGATCATTTAACTAATTGGCAAAAAATAGATAATACTCCGTAATTAGATTAGCTTATTGTTTGTCCTCAAGGCGGAAATAATTTTCCACAGCAGGTGCACAAGCAAATAAAACATACAGAATTATACAAAGACATGGATTAACGCTCTGCGACGTGATAGAGGAGTACATATTTAGAGTTTGTATGCCTGCAGGAACAAAGCTCATGCTAAAATGAACTTTGTTTTAGCATTTGCTTTCTGCACACGGGTCGTCTATACCCTCCGTCCAGAAGGAAGGCGGGTCAAGTGCTGGTGCTACATAATAACGTACAAAATGTGGGACTCCAGTTTAATATACTGTAAAAATGTCCTGACATTTATATAAAGTTGTTTAATTATTCAGATGTACATCTACAGACTATTCATGAAATGCAACAAAAGATAAATGTGGAGCGCTTCCATGTATGTTTTATCCATGTGTTTCTATGTGTGTTCCAGAGATTAATTTTTAAAGTTTTATTGACTTTAGAAATTCAATATGAAATACTAGATCACAGTTTTTCCCCGCATGCCGCTACACACTCCACATCGAGCTGTCGGGGTCGAAGATGAGTCAGCTCTGTAATGGATGTAAGACAAATCTTGACATCATTTGTGGAGCTGCTTTTAAAATGAAAGTCTTCACGTGGTCAGCTGAAAAAGGTGTCTGCTGCTTTGAGACAAGCCCTTCTGTACATGCTGTCAGGCGCCAGCACTTCACCTTTTTTATTTTCCTTTGTGTGAGAATCCACTGATTAAATAGGCCGAACCTTTTGTGCCTTTTAAGTCAAGTCAGCGTAACTCCTTCTACAACCACGCCATCACATATTTTCAGTCCTACCAATTTGCAGAGCAATGTTTTTCAAATAATGCTGTTATGTTTGACACAATAGCAGGAAACAGAGAGCGAGAGGAGCAGAGTTGGGTTGCCTGGATGATGTGGAGATTGCAACATGACACATCCATCTCTTAGACCTGAGGACAGCTGTGGCCCGTACAAGGGCGATGAATTGTCGTTTGTGAGCGCAGGTGCAGCAGCAGCAGCAGCAGCAGCCTGCGGAGTGCTCCCCGCAAATGTAGTTTTACTAGTCGAGTAATTGAGATGGGTTTCACTTACGGTTCTGTTCACTTGTTCTGCGACCTGGAACATATGGTGCCGGGGAGTGCAGCTTTTTAATTTGTCGGGTGATGATAGCAGATAATAGGTTTCTCAGATGTTATGGCATCCCAGAAGAGTCCTGCCCAACGTCAACAGCGTTACACTGACAAGGTTTCACAGGACCTGCTCAGTTTATGTTAGAAAATATCATCATTTGTGTTGCAAGCTCATGTGCACCTTCCTGTTTCTAGTCTGTGTCATTGTGAAGAATACTAATTCCAATTACTTTTTACTTGTTTTGTTCCTCCTTCCTGATCATTTCTCACAATTGTTACTTTCAGAGAAATTAATTTGAGAGAGGCCAAATTGTTTTGACTCCTTTTCTTTCATATCTTCAGTTATGAAGACTTATCTATTATCTAAATAGATAATAAATAAAAGAGTTGTATCTAAACCTGGAGGGGGATGCTGAATTGTTTGGCATATTTTGTTCAAGGTTACAGGATATAGTTAGTTTTAGATCATTTGATTTAGTTTGTTTTTTTGTTATTGTTTTGTATTGTTACTTTAGTTTCTTTGTACTTATTTTGAAAAGAGTATTGCTGGACTGTCTTCAACTTGGGAGCTTTTGTCTGTTTGTTTCAGCTACAGTAGGTGTATAATAGGAATAGATTGAAATTGAAGTGCAGGTGCAGTGATCTGTTGTATCTCAGGGGTTTAAATAATGCCATATTCATAGAGAAATGTGAGGCAAAGAAAGAAAACGAAGGTTTTAGGGCTGCAGCAAACAAATACTTTCATTATGAATTCATCTGCAGATGATTTCCTATAATAAATCGATTAAAAGGTTTGAAAATAGTGAAAAATGTTGATCAAATTTTCCTTGAGCCTTTTTGTCTGACCAATACTTCAAAGATATATATATATATATATATATATATATATATATATATATATGTATATTCAATTTACTATCTTAGAAAATGAGCAAATATTTACATGTTGTGTCATTTTTGTTTGTAGGGCTTATCAAGGCAATGCTCTAATGATAATGATTATTTTCATTATTGATTCATCTGAATTTTCTCATTTCATCGTTGGAAAATACTTTTTTTCCCCCTTTGATTATCAAAATGATTGCAGATAAATGTTCGGTTGACGACTCGTTTCAGCTCTAAATGGCTTTAATCTGAAGAACAGTGCGTAAGCGTGTATGATGTGCAGGCTCTTCTTCACCGGACAATTCCTGACACATTAATAAACTCATCCGTCAGTCCCACTCCTGCAGTGCACGGCCTGTGTAGAGGCAGCTGTTTGAATCGTTTTGCATGTACAGAGCACTGCTTGAATTCAACAGGGTCTGCTTTGCGTGCCATTTCTGATCGGATTAAGTTCAAGATGGATCATTCACGCAAGATAGAAAGAGTATGTCATCGTTTTTTCCATTCTTTGAGTATTGGTTAAAGAATAAGTCAATAAGACAATATTGGACCACGACCGATGGTTCCCAACAGGGAGGCCTTTTTGATTGTAAGGAGGACAACTTTTTATAAAAAAATATATAAAGTTGGCCTATATCTCAGGATTGTATTCATATCTGTGAAGAAAACTAAATAATGTTTTTATTTTTAAAAGTCTGGATTATTATTGAACATGTAAACTTTTAAGAAATGTTACAGTATAACGGTACGTTGATGAACTCAAGCTGCTGCATTCACAGAGCCTTCCCTCTGCGTTAAACAGCCTCGTCCTGCATTAGAAAAGTACGCAGTTGAAACAACCCAAGAGCTAACAGAACAACCCCCAGGCGTCAGGGACAAGAAAACACAGAATTTGTACAAATAAAATAACAATGAAGCCTCAATCAATATGTATAAAAACATAGAAATGATTAAAGTATTAAAAGGTTCCTATAAATGTGCTCATTTTACACAGACTTCTATAAAACGTACTCTATTTGGGTTAATTGTGCAGTTTATGAGCTGGTCTTTACTGTTATTGTTATCCATTAAACATAATATGAAATATTCATAACATATATCACTTAGTCAGGGGTCGCCAGTTTACTCAATGATAGAGAAGGGGTCCTTTAAGGAAAAAGGGCTGGGAACCACTGGAGCTCTCCAGGCCAGATGTAAATTAGTGATGGACACATTTATAGACCGAGATCTTGACCTTCCTGACTATGACGTATGGTTTTTGGCAACAGGGAGCAACCAGATATCAGGTGGGAGCCAACTGAAATCAGTGAGAATCATTTCACAAATATCAGGAGCAGGAATAAATATGAATCTTTAATTGGATTATAATCTTTTTTTCTTCAACATATGATATAATGGTGCAACGCCTGGGGTTTAATTGCATTGAGCAAGCCAAGCATGTTACTTTACATATGGGTCTTAATTAGCTCGAACATGTGGCCTTTATACTATGTTAAATTACATAATTCACTCTTAATTATACTTTATAAGTTTAAATATATAGTAATTTTGGTATTTCAGCGAATGAGGGGCGAGCAGCGTCGCAGGGAAAGACTCCAGAAATGGCTCCATGCTGTGTGAAGAGCACATGAAAGGAATAAAAAGCTCAGCATTTAGCTGAAGGCTAGGCTACGTTAAAATGAAGCTACACAGTCGAGGGACACATATGCTCACTTACTAAATGAATGTCTTGGGGCTATAAATTAAGTTTTGTCGATCATGAACCCTAAATAGTAGTACATTTTATTGGAGATAAAAGCAGCAGTTAGAAACTAATGAAGATTATGTGTTTACTTTATTTCCTGGAAAATCTGCATGATTCCCTTGAGATCATTTTCAGCTGCAAAAATGTGACATAATCACCCGAAAATGTCCTTCTAAATACGACTACATAGGCCAAATATGTAGGGCTGCAACTTACGACTATTTTCACTATCGATTATTCTGTTGATCACATTTTATATTAACGCTTGAATCATTTAGTCTATATTAGTAAATATGAGAAAATGGTAAAGAAAAAACTCCCGTCACAATTTCCCGGAGCCCAAAGTGACATCTTGAAAATGCATTTTTGTTGGAACGGATATAAAAACACTAATTAATTCCACTTATTGTGAACTTTCTCACATTTGATTTGCTGAAATCAGAAAATATACGGCGTTCATGCTTGGATTAAATCATTTAAATGATTCATCAGTTATCAACATAGTTAGCGATAACATTTCTGTTAATCTACTAATTGTTTCAGGCCTGCATAAATGCTCAAAAAATGCTTGTGGTGTGTTCACAACTGTTAAAGTACACAGAATCTATGGCGGCCATACAGTCTGTTCTGCCATCATGAGCAAAAACTGTAAAAAAAAAAGTGGGTTAACTTGATGCTCACGGCTGTTTTACAATTCACAGGTTGAATGAATTGCAAATTTTCCAAGGAAACACAATAATGCAATTTACAAAAGACTGCCTGCCATCAGGGCTGAGTGGCTTCTGTAGCGTGTCGTCGAGGCGACGGTGCTTGACGAATAAGCAGCCTATCCACATTAATCAAATGTGACCTAAAATTGTCCAGCCTGGGCTACTTACATGTTGCAAAGCATAAAGTAATGAACAGAAATGCAGCGCTGGAGGTATAGATGTTATATCTGAGAAGTTATTTTTCACTTATATGTTAAGATGCATGCTAGTATCATAAATCATTATGTGTAATCTCATCCCTTATTGCTTCACTTAGGGCAGTTATCACTTATGTGTAGCTTTCAGTGCATGGGTCTGTGTTGCAGTCCTGAACCTCTAAATCAGATGGGCGGGTATATGAGGCGCATATAAATGAGAGTTGTGTCTTCTGTCTTCTCCGCCCCATGAGACTGTGGTGTGCATTCGCTTCATTAGCCATCAGTCTCCGATAAGACAGACTAATGGTTTTCTTGTTGCATGACAGTCAGTGACTTTGTGGCACAGACCGCTAATATTTCTCTCTAGCACTCTCTGAAATAGATATCTACAGATTCTTTTATTTGTGCTGCTCGTACATCTCACTGCAATAAAAATAAATAAAAATAAAGCATATGGCAATGGCTTCTCCTCTGTGAATTTAACATCTGGAGCACTTTGTATGGATGGTCGAACAAACAGTTGCTATAAAAGCCCCACAGAAACATCAGGTGTGATGCATTTTCCTCTTTGCTGCTGGGCTGTGGGGCTGGATTGTAATGAAGATGTCCAGCCTTACAGTGACATACTGGCTCTCTCAGCTGCCCTTTAGATAGAACAATCGCTGCAGGAAAATGTTACAGGATCGCTCTATTTCGAAGACTGTTTTCTTTAAATAAAACAAATATATGCACCATCATGTTTTAGTTTCTGTCTTCTACTTCTCTTAATCTCCTTGCTACTTCTCCCTTTTCTACTGCCAGCCTTGTCAAGTTTTTTGTGCATCACTTTCAGCACAGCACTCTTTTTTTTCGTGATCAAAATAGGTCAGAGAATAAAGCCACAACATAAGAAAAATGAATTTATGCTTCACTCCGAGTACTGAAAGTGTCATGCTTGCATATTCAGAACAACTATGTTACATATCAAGCTGCTGGGTGATGCTAGGGGAGAGTAACAGCATTTTGAATGTGTTAACGTACATAATTAATGTTATGTGTACATCCGATGCTTACTGAAATGCCTCTAGGACAAGCTTTCACACTTGCATGTTTCAAGACATTTAAGTAGTCCAGATTCTTAAACGACCCGATGGGATTCAGTTGCAGGAGAATCAGCAGATTATTGATTAGTTAAGTAGGGAAGATAAAGTGTGGAGGAACTCTTTGTTGTGCAGTGTAGACATTGTTTCCAGATCATGATCGATGCCAGCTTTAGTTCATGCTGGTGCCGGGGAAGACTTTGTGACAGTCTTCTGTTATTTTTTCTTACAATTATCAGCAGATCCAGACTGCGAGTATGCAGGACTCAAACAAGTTGTCCCTGGCTGTGTCTCCCCACTGCCTGACATATTGACTGGACGTGACTGACAGCGTTTCACTCAGGCCTGATATTCTGCCAGTGTACCTCTGTCACTTGGCTAAACTGCTTTTTGATTTAAGACACAAGCAGAAATAGGGGGAGGGGATGCGTGTGCTAGGGCATAAAATTGTCAATGACATGTCAACGTCTTTCCCTCTGGTTGGAAGTGAGAACTCTAGTACATCAAACAGATTGCTCCTGACCTATGACCAGCAATGGAACAGCTCAGCTCAGCTCTATATGCTTGTATGAGCACAGAAATCACTGTTGTGAAGTCTGATTTCTCCATCTCAGTGGGCTTCTTAGATACCAACTGCACTGATTGTCTGTCACCCTGCAGCCCATAATGAGAAAGAAGCACACGCCTGCCACAGCAGTTAAAGAAGCAACATACATTTAGTGAAACACTGGAGGATTCAGGAGCTTTCTGCGAGCCTAATAAAGCACACTGGACCAGCAGCAGCAGGCTGTGCCAAAATACTCCTCAGGTTTATCCCAGATGGATGTCGCCTTTAGGCTTTTTCCAAGAAGAAGATGAGCGATATGTAAATAGTTCAGTGACGTTTGAGATATAAAATGGCCTAATTTGTAAAAATGAAAAATCAGGTATGTTGCCCATTATTGGCATCCAGTGCAGAGAGTACTTAAACGCTGCCATGGAGGAAAAGAGGTCTGCTGCCACTGCACTGGCTAGGGGAACTGCGGGTGCTGCTCATGTACCTGCACTAAGGCAATGTGAAGGTTTTTGCAAGCACACATATTCTCTGCAAATCATACAATAATGAAAGGGTGTTTCATCAAGAGGCCCATTATGAGTGAAGTGTTCAGATCAGTGTAGCCTCTCTCACAAAATGTGACTAATAGAGGATGGGATGCTTTAGTATGCATCGGATCATATGGTGATTGGTACATAAATCTTGGTGCGCAGCATTAAAGCAGATCACTTCTCTAAAAAGTACATTGTAAACGGATTAATGTTTCGTTTCATGGGTGTTTGGCATAATAATTAAGTACCTACGTCCGTCGTGCACTGTATCATGAGGCAGTGTAAATGTAAAAGCCAAAAAAAGGTCTGAGAGGCTTACCTGATTTTCTAGTAACAGGTGGTAATGTCTTATTAGATCCCTTTGGACTCCAATCCCTCATGTGACAGGCTTTTCTTATTTTAATTTATGCAACGGTTGCTAAAACATCTCTGCGAAATCACAATGTATCCCTTGTGACAGCATCGCCCACACGGCATCCTGGTCCACTATACTCTGTAGCGATGTGCAAAAACCGAGAGAAAAACAGCCCGCACTCAAACAGAAAACAACATTTGTCCATATTTCCTGGGCAGCGGCGGTTTCAGGGATTCCTTTCCGTCGACATCTCTGGCAGTGGGTCCAGTTTCACAGCTCCGTGTCTGTCTCCCTCTCGCATCGTGCTGCCAAAATGACTGAAGCTGGAAATCACATGCGGCTGGTTTAACGCGCGCGTCAATCGACTTCGTTTACCCAAGGCACCCGCACAACTCCTGGATCCATAAATATTACATGCTTCTACTTTTTTACTGTTTCTAGGGACGTCTGCTGCTCTCTCTCTCTCTCTCTCTCTCTCTCTCTCTCTCTCTCTCTCTCTCTCTCTCTCTCTCTCTCTCTCTCTCTCTCTCACACACACACACACACATTACACCCGAGCTAAAGACTCACACACATGTCACAAAGCGTTTTTTTTCCTTTTTCAGCCAATTACATTTGTGTGCACTGCGGTCCTGTGTGTGTGTGTGTGTGTGTGTGTGTGTGTGTGTGTGTGTGTGTGTGTGTGTGTGTGTGTGTGTGTGTGTGTTTTCTCTCAGGATTCATACCAAGGTTTGCCCGCTTATAGTTGAGATCTGCAGCAAAAGAGGAAAGAAAAAGAATATTTGATTTGTTTAAACATACACACACACACCGTATACAGTCACTCATATTTGAACTATTTATCCAAGGCCCTCACGTGAGCAGCTGTGCGAGTTGACCAGGTGTGGGCTACCTCATTTTTCATGCCGTCATCCTGCCAGCTGTAGAGTCCCGCTGTTTCTCCACATGATGCACGTTGACTCTTCTGACGTTTCATGCTCCTATGCCGACCTGAGCAGCACGTCATCGACAGCCTGAGGAGCACGTGTAGCATTTAAATCTGGAACACAACGTACATCAAGTCTTTTATTCTGAAAGGGTTGTTTCATTAATGGTGAAAACGTGCAACTCTGTATGCTGCTTCCTGTTGGTCCTGCAGCCTACAGCTGTGCACAGGCTTATCTGTTGGTATGATTAAATGGAAGAGCTCAGTCACATCAAGTGTAACAAGTGTAATTCCACCGTGAGGCTCTCCATCCCTGTCCTTCCTAATGGTTTACCAGTGATCCATTAGCAAACCAAAGCTAATTCACACCAGGATTATCACTCTTGTATAGCCTTCAGGTGTCACCAGAGGCTTTGTAAGAGCACTACATTTGACCTTATTGTACCTTTAACAACCTTCAGATCTGATGCTGATTTGCTGGTTTGGGATCAGCATCAATTTTGATCTTAAAATTCAGGGTTTCACTTATATACACCACCATTAAACTTCCCCAGTTGATTGCTTACATGAAGACTACTATTTTTTGCATTACACGTCTTCTAAAATGTTATGTTTAAATAGAAGTAAATATGTAAATGTGTATTTTGGACGTTTTCTTGTTATGACATATGTTATGGAAGCAAAATAGCCCAAAAATAAATAAATCTGACCTTCTATACTGTACACATCATACACTATATATTGTATTTGTTTGTACATTAAAAAGACAGCTGTTGTACACAAAGACATTCACATACATACACAGAGACACAGTTACGCCTACTTATACTCAGATATATGTGGATTATAAGTAAACAAAAGCCTGTGCAGGAGATGTAGGGGGCGAGAAGCTTATACAAAGACCGCTCCTAAAAACACAAGGCAAGATAAGCGGAATTACATTAAATGAAAATAATGAGGAATGGAAAGGCAATTATAAAACAAACAAACAAAAAATAACTTTTTCATCCTGTTAACAATGTTTGCTTCATATTTTTTGCTAAAAGAAGATGATTAATGATGGACAATTTGCCGATTTGAATTCAGTAAAACATCATCTGTATGTACGAAATTGAAAATGTAACCTCAATGGAAGATGACGATGTCTAGGCTCGTAGACAACAGCTGGATGTTGCATTGAGCAGCAGCTGCCCCCTCTCAAAAACACAAATGTTACCCTTTTACCTGTGCTCGACCAGAATGTTCATGTATTAATTGAGCACATTTTTGCTGGTGTTACACTATCCCGCTCTGACACAATACAGGGCCAAGGCTACACGGATTCCTCTCTGTTAATTAATTTTCGAGTTCACAAACTACAGCCTCTGAATTACTGATATGATTTGAGTCGGCACACCGTGCTTTCACTCCCCCTTCATTACAGCCAGTAGAACAGCATCCACAAGCTTTGAATGCCGTTTACAGAACTGAAGCATAGAAAACTGCACAAAGGCATTTTTACACCGGGTCATGCATGCTCTGCTTCTCTTGAATTTGGTGTGGTTAGTGGCTAATATTGATGTCAAAGCATTATCTTTCACAGTGCACAATATGTTCTGCCAGATCACCCCCAAACACACCTTCTCCTCACACATCCTACTTGCCGTACAGCAAGCTGAATGTGTGACAGTAGCCGGGAGTTATTATGCACAGATAACCTTCCCTTTCCTTTATAATCCAAACGGGCACAAAGGGAAACTATTCATGATCTGCAATTATGTTTTCTAGATAAGATAAGCAGTTCACAATTAACTTAAGGCTTGCCCTAGACATAAGGAGCTTTTCATATCTGCTGACCTAGCCAATCAAACTGCTCCAGGAGCTGCTTTTCAATATCACCACAGCTAAGCCTTTGCCTTTGTGTGTTTCTATTTTTTCTGCCTTGTTACTTTTGGAGGTTCAGCTCCCACCCCTCCCAAAAGAACTGAGTTGAACACAAGGGGGCGTAGACTGCTAAGTTTGCCTCTCCTTGTTCAGTTCAGCAGGAACAGCAGCAGTAGCAGGGATAAATTTGATTATGGTATCATGTCTGACCTTGAGAGGGAACTACTCTTAAATTTACATTTCAAGGAGGGCTGCCTGACTGAATTATAGGTGAGGAAATGTGTGGCTTTCTCCACACACAACTGCATTAGGAAGGGCCATCCTCTAGCAAAGCTACAGAATGACAATGTGGATGGCAACATGCAGGTTGGTCCATTTGTTGGCTGGAGCATGAAGTCACAGATTTGTCTGCTCAATAGATTTGTATAGAAAAGATTGTGCGTTTAAGATGATAAATCAAGTCGTTATCATCATCATTAGGAGTGCTGGTGTTGGATAAAGTATTATTTCATTCAAATATGCCACCCATACAGGATAATCAAGTCCCCAGAGGTTTGTAACACCACAATAATCAGTAGCACCATGCACACTCTGTGCAGTGATTGCATTAGCAATGGCTTTTGAAATAATCCTGCCTATCTCACCCTGCAGCTCTTATTCTTTTTCTTTCCCTTGCACTTCACTCTTTCATCACTTTGTAGTTGCAAGAATATAATTTTAAAAAAACATGTTGAATTTTGGCAAATTGCTCTGTTGCTTACAGTATGATGCCATGTACACTTGCATCGTTGCAACACACACAAGTGTAGCACAAAGCACCTGTCTGACTGGAGTGAATGGCACATAACCCAGCCCCTTGGGTGGGTTATGTGCCATTCCCATAGGCTAAACGTGCATTTTTAAACTCCGTGGTAAAAGCGAGATTTAATTGGTTTGAGGTCCCAGTATATGTAAATAGGAGGGGATGGCTCCTCCCATGCACCTGATGGGGAGTATTTACAGCTCTTTACAGCTACTCACTGCACTGTTTCCAAGAGCGCAGCGCTGCACCATGACACTCCACTGGACTTAAGCAATAAGGATTTCCGTCTTCACACAGTAAACTCGCCGCTGTATCTTCCAAGAAAAAAGTTTACCAAAAGTTGTCCACTTGTTTTCCAAGATGCCACGCTCTTTTCTGGTCAAGAAACATATAAACTCCGCAAAGAAGCCAAATTATAGTGAGCTGGAAAGCACAACAGGTAAAGTTTTCAAAGTAAAAGAACCTGTCCGACTTTACAAAGTTGTTATGTTTCTTACATGCAGTCGCTGTTTTTTGTTTTTTTTTGTTGCGTTTCATTACTTTGCAAAGGTTTTTTTTAAACTAATTTTAACTCATTGGCTCACTTTTAAAATGTGTGCTCTTCATTCCTCAAGCGTTGACAGGCAACACATGATCATTCATTTTACTTTCTTTATTTTCAGTGTTCTTCACGCCGCACATCTACAGGGGCCTTCCCCTGCCTGTCATCCCCCAGGCGGAGATCCTGAGCCCGGCAGCGTACAGCCCCATCACAGTGTGGACTACCAGCAACTTACCGCTCTCCCCGCTCCCCAGTGACCTCTCCCCCATCTCTGGATACCCCTCATCGCTCTCCGACACCTCCTCTAAAGACCATAGCGGCTCTGAAAGCCCGAGGAGTGATGAAGACGAGCAGATGCTGCCCAAACTGACAGACCCTCACGGAGTGGAGGCAGAGAAATTCCAATGTAGTTTGTGTAGCAAGTCCTACTCCACGTACTCTGGACTGCTCAAGCATAAACAGCTGCACTGCGACGCCCAAACGAGGAAATCCTTCAGTTGTAAATACTGCGAGAAGGAGTATGTGAGCCTGGGAGCTCTCAAAATGCACATCAGGACTCACACTTTGCCTTGTGTTTGCAAAATATGCGGGAAAGCTTTCTCCAGACCGTGGCTGCTCCAAGGACACATCAGGACGCACACCGGTGAGTGGACGGGGAACAGCGGGGCCTTCTCTGAGAAAGAGGCAGAATATTTGTTGTAGGCTTTTTGCAGGCTACTTGTGTTCAACCTTGTACATGATGAACAGCCTTTTAGACCATGTTTCCCAGCTCACAAAAGCCTAAATGTAGTGAGACTGATATTGCTGGGAACATTTGCAACTCTACTTCCTTCCTTGTTGTGGTGCGTTAAAAAGAAAAAGATTGCTTTTTTTTTTTTTGGACAGATGTCATTTTACAATCAGCAGTTTAGAGTGATTTTCATTGAAACACTGTGTTGCAATCAGTCAAAAAAAAAAAATAGACCAAGATGCCTTCTGTTACATTTTTATTCCCATATGTCTGTGTACTTTCTTTGACAATGTCTTCTTTCTCATTTCCCTCTTGTCAGGAGAGAAGCCGTTCTCCTGCCCTCACTGCAACAGGGCTTTTGCTGACAGGTCCAATCTCAGGGCTCACCTACAGACCCATTCGGATGTGAAAAAATACCAATGCAAGAACTGCTCCAAAACCTTCTCCAGGATGTCTCTTCTGCACAAGCATGAGGAATCTGGTTGTTGTGTAGCACACTGAACTGGGATACTTTTCCACCACCAGAGAAAAAAAACCCTCTGTTGCTTCTTTATTTTTCCAGGAGAACTGTCAGGGAATCACATCGAAGGGGGTTTGTTCCCACATATGCAGACTTTCTTTTTCCACGAGCGGTCCATTTCATTTCACAGTGAGAAATAGCTCTGTGCTCACGTGCTTCTCATTTCAAGCAGTGTTTGTTATTGCAATCGATGCCGAGCTTTCTCATGTCATGTACTCACCTACCTGTGCTATTCATGCACTTTCCTGCATGTCTAGAATGTTTTATATGCCTTCGCCATGTTATCTTCAGTGTTTTGTACCAATGTCTTATCAATGGCTGTTATGCAGTCCTCCACTTTTTTTGTACACACCACACAAACGATACCAAAAGGCGCATTATGAATGACAGTATACATGTAACTTGAGGAATACTGAAGCCATTGTTACTTAGGGAGCGAGTGCAAACTCAGTTTTTAAGGTGAAAATATTATAACTTTTGCACAGTCATTAGAAACATTTTGCCAGCACTCAAATAGCAAAACAAATCTTCTCAAGTGCCTCAATTTTTACTTGGCAATATGTATTATTCAACAGTTTCCTGTTATATTTTTATATATTGAATGTAAGTATGACTGAGATGATTGTATATTTGCAGTGAAAACTGTGATGCTGAATGATTTTCATATTTTCATGACACTTTTAGAAATAAAGTTTCATGACATTTTGTATATAATTTTTTGGCATCTTTCAAGTTGCTTTTTATCTGTGGAGCCTTTTGCTGTTTGAGCAGCTATTTCAGCAGCACTCAGCAGCATTTATTGATTGTACCAAGCATCAAACAGAATAAATTGCTCAAAAGTAAATGATATTTAATCCAGCTTGCACCATCTCATGTTATGGAGATGTAAAAACGCGGAGAGAGGTGACTCAGCTCTGAATCAGGCCTGAACCTGTTCCCTGTGAACCTGTCCAGACATCAAACAATCTTGAAATTTAACACATACTAGCTATATTGATCTGCACTCACTTGTTATACCCTTTGAGGGCCCATGACTTTCTTTACCTAAGTGTGTGCAAAGTTTAAACGCAAGGGTGTAGTTCTCTTTGGAAAAGAATCCTAATCTCATGTCATCAATGTATGTAATATAAGGAAAATGTGTTTCCTTTTTTTTTAAATATTCCTGCACAATCATAACAATCGCTGCAGTGGTACAAGGCACTTGACTATCTAGATTTTAATGTTTTCACAAAAAGCAACCTCCTTGACAACCTCCTTGAATTTCTGGGATCCTTGCCATCAAGGATTAAAACGACTTCCTCGAGCTACGTTTTGTTGTCTTTTACCATATGCTGTCTACTTGCAGCAGATAGAGATTAGAGCAAAAAAAAAGTACATTAAGTCACAAAGTCTTTCTAACAAACCCCAGAGTGTATTCGCGTTTGCCCTAATGCCCAAAAGCTGCTGACCTGAGAGATGTGATCTGACAAATAGACACTTGTTTTTCTCACTGCGAGGGGCTGAGCTCCCCTGTAGGTAGATTCTCCTCGCTGTGAGTCATCGCAGAGCTATTCCAGGTGCGCGCCGCAGCGCTCTGGGTCGGGCCAGGTGGCTCCGGGGCTCTTCGGCAAACCTCGCTGGAAAGCAGGTGCAACCGGGAGGATACAAACCTCAGGTCCACTGATACTGTGGAAACCTCAGCCATGACCCAATGTGGAAACATTACAAGCAGCAGGTCCTATTATTCTTATCATTTGCCTCATAAAAGCAAAGTGCCATCAAGAGGGCACTTTAAACTCTTAATACTGCTGAGATAGTGAAGCGGTTTGTCCTCTCTCACTAATATCTTATATTCCATAGGCAACACTTTATCATACCTGTGAATGCATAGTGCCAATTAGCTTCATAATCTTGCAATATTTCCCCTTTTACAACAACAATTAAGTGCATGACTGATTTCTCTGATAACAACAACATGTTAAACGCTTCCCCCCTCCAACATGAATATTTGATTGTTGTGATGATAGTAGGAGGAGAAAGAGCAGGAACTCATTATTTTCAAAGCATATGGATATTAGAGGATGTGTTAAAGAACGTGAGATCAAATATTTGTTAGCTGTGGAGGCTGTTAATAGTCAGACTGTTGTGTTTAAGTTGCGAATGCCGTAGACACCAAATGCAGGTAGATGGCCTGTGGGTGTTTTTGCAATTAGATAGCTGAAATGTTGTGAAGATAAAATTAAATTGTTCATTCCCATGAGTTAACTAGAATGAATATATTTGAGGCCGTAATTAAGTGGTTTATCTTATTCAGTGCAAATAAAATGTGACTTTTGCCACGGCAAACCTTTCTATAGCCGTCCATTCATTTCATTTGGCTGTGAAATATTGTAAAGATCAGGTGATATGTGATAAGTTCTTTCCCAAAAGTAAGATGAACATATTTGAGGCCTGTATTACGTCATTGATCATGCAAATCAGAGAGGCAACAAACAAGTAATTACATTATCGATAAATCTACTGATTATTTCGTCATTTAATTGATTCATTTATCTGTAATGTTTTCCCTCAGCCCCAAGGGGATGTATTCCAATTGCTTGTTGCATTTGACAATCAGTCCAAACCCCAAAGACTTTAAGTTTACTTTACTTAACCAAAAAGGTCCCATTGTGATCCAGTATTTCTTCTGTTAGGTCAAGATGGGCAGCAAAATAAAAAGTACAAACAGGGACGGATAACATCACAAAAATAAATATACCAACAACAGACAACAGACTATACAGGAATCAGAGGCTAAGGAATATAATGACCAAATACAACGCTCACATTGTTTGAATGTTTGGCCTTTGTGATTGACTACAATTATTTATCAATTAATAAAATAGTTGGTGATTAATTATATGATTATTATTATTATATAATTGATTAAATTGACTAATCATTGCAGCTGCAGTTCCAATAAAATATAACTTTGACACGTCAGCTGTCTATTCCTTTAATCTGACAGTCCATCCATCAGCCTGAATTCATAAAACTCTTTCTTTTATCATGTATATTATATCAAATGCAAAATAAATGTCCTCCTTCTGCACTTGAGTGTTTGGGGGCGACATAAAAATCAGCCTCAGAGAGCGATGTGTTAGATGTAAAGGCTTGCACAGCTCTCAGAAACCTGCTGACTTTATGGTGAATCAGGGAGTATGATTCCTTTATGACCATCAAGTGGAACAAATAAAGTTAAGGGTGTCCTCTGAGGTCTGATTGTCCTAACCGAGAAGTGATCCCTCCTCTCTAACCTCGCCACATCAGAAGGAAGATGATTGTGTATTCCCATTCACTCAGACCGCCCGGAGGAATGTTTGCCTTTTTATTGAGCTCCCGCATCTTGTTAAAGACTATTCTCTTTCATTTCTGTTGTCTCCTTAAGTGACTGGGTAGCTATTTAGAATGGTGCTGCTTTCTAGCTGGAGGTGCATATTCTCCAGATAATACTGTTTTCCTCTAATTGTGTGGTGTCCTTTGCATCCGTGCTGTATTCGCTGATAAATTGGATTCATGCAGATCGAGCAAGCATAATTTAATCAACAGGGAAGATGGGTACTTCTGAAGTGTTGCGGCTGTCTTATAGTCTCATGTGTTTATCTCATTATAGTAAAAGAAAAAAGGTTTAATGTAAAAATGGTAGGAAAGACCAGGAGGTGAGCGCCTGTTTGAGGTGTGGCAAGCTGCAGAAATGGTGGCTGACCGTCAATGTAGGTCAGAAATGATTTTAGTTCGGTGTGTCATTACAAGCCCTGAAGTGAAGAGTGAAGCAGAGACAGACGAGGCTGTGTTGTCCTAATCAATAGCTCTGTGGTCTCATTTTTGTTGCCTCCTTGTCGAACAGAGGTCAGCTGTCAACAGATCATGTGATCATATTTACTTGATTGTATTTCCTCCTTAATGTTCAACCCAGAAAACCCCATGACCACAGCTGTAAAAGATCATCTCCGTAAACAACACAAAGCTTTGTGACCACAGATGATTTGACTGACTGAATGTTGTCCTTTTTATTAAAGTAGTTTTACTCCAACAGTTTTATTTAAAAAACTTTTATTTAGCATTTATAAACACTATACAAACAATATATAAATGGTTTATAGCACAGAGAGCTCACTATATTGTAGCTGTAAGCAGAGTGTTCATTAATAAATTCAACTGCTTTAAAAGAGAGCGTTAACTACAGGAGCATTTTATTCTATTTATCTATTCAAGAGTCAAGAAAACTTTATTTGTCCCTAGGGTAATTTGTCTTGGGCATAAAAAAAATAAAAAACATACAATTATAGTGCAGTAATAGACGTAAAGTGCTTTTAAAATACATACGCAGCTCCTCCTTCATGACAGGAGATTCACTGATAGAGGGATGAAAGAGTTTGTGTACTTATTCAGGAGCAGTTTGTGTTCTGATTACAGGACCTGGCATGTTTAACTAAAGCTTTCTCAAAGAGCATTTTGAGAGATGGAAGCTCCCTCAACCCCATCTCTTTCATTGCTTATTTGTGATTTTAACTTAACTGATATATTACCAAACTAAGCTAAGATAATAAATAATATACTCTATCACAGCATGATAAAAATAACATCCTTACCGTCTGTCCAACCTCGAATACCCGAGTCTGCGCGAAAAGTAAAGTCGCTGTTGGATCCCAGTGCATACAGAACGCACACGGACATACAAAGACAGACAGACTAATGTCAAATACTAAATAAACATTTAAAATGTCCTTTTATGTCCTTATAACTGCGTTATTAGCAACTATTTATCCAGCGTTTGTATACCGTTATTTAAACTGTGTAGTCAGATTTTAAAGCATTATCTGAAATGTTTTGTGTTGTTATTTGTTGTGATAAATTATACTCAACTTGGGTAGTTTGAGTCTTTTGGTTCAGTCATGTCTTTCCAATTTGATTCGATATAACCCTTTGAACTTTCAGCAATTTCTTTCCCATCATGGGTTATTCAGTGAAACGTCGAAATATACTAAATGAGCTGCGTTATGTGCATATATAGATTTTCTTTTTAAAGGTGGCCAGCCTATAACCACATGTTTTGATTCATTTGGATTTTATCTCCTTCAACATGCAGCTCTCCAGAGTCGAGTCTTGTGTCCTTTTCCTCCACTTCTCCATAGAGACCACCAGGGCAAATAATGATTTCACAGGTTTCTCTCCGCTGCATTTTCAGATGATGCTGGACAGACATCAGTTTTCTCAAAGAATGTTCTGACAGGTTCCTCTGAATGGTTGTCATTCTCACAAAGTGGTGCGGAAGAGTTGGATGTGAAGCTTCTGTCACACAAAGGGAGGAGAAACTGCTTGTAATTTGAATAATGATGATGTCATTCTTTGAAAAGCGGATGAAGCAAATTGCTCATTTTTAATCCTTTTAGACCTCAGAGCTGCCTTTGACACCGTTGATCATCCAATTTAAAATTGAACGCCGTAAGCGCTCTGTGGTATTACCTGCCCTGCGCTTGACTGATTCATCTCTCTGCACTCAAACTGAAACTTTTATTTCACCAGTGGAAACTCATCATTTTCTTGAGCAAACATCACATGTGGAGTTCCTCAGGGCTCAATTTTCGGGCCAATCCTTTTTTTTTTTTAATTCATACCTCCCCCCGGGCCTTATGCTTTGTAAACACAATGTTTAATTTTGTTTTTATGCCGATGATTTGTGACTATACTTTCTATAATGTATCATTAGCAACAGCCTTGTTACACTAAATCAACTGTCCTGTGTTGATCCCCTTACGAGTCCTCTAGCGCCACCAGGACGTTCACATTCGTCGTTTTCAATAACAATTGAGTGGATTACCATGAAAGTTATTACAGACAGACATCTCATCAGGATGAATTGTATGTAAATTTAATTGATACCCTGACTTTTCATCAGCGCCATCATCATCATCAGCGCCATCATCGGGTAAAAGTTGCAATTTAATCGAATGTACGACCGATGTCTAATGACTAATGACATTTCCATCAGCCTAAGTTGTACTTTGTGTTGGCATGGACCTATCAAATCGCCAAATCTAGCAAATTGATGCAAGATTTATCCCATATGTCTATTTCATGAATATTAGTCGTACTTTTTGTTATTGACATTGGACAATGATGACAGTGGCTCATCAGAATAGGGAAATCAACTCATCACTTTGTTGGTTCTCCTCGTGTTGGCAAACACCAAGGAAAAAGGTGGAGAAGATGTGCACCGGCTACGATCCCGACCACATGGACAAGCAAGACCATCTCTGCATCTGAGGAGGCGGCGAGGCAATTTAACACCGGCTGCGATTACGATCACGTGGGTCATCTCTGCTGGGCATCCTGTTGGCTATCTTTGAGCCAATCTGACATAACAGAGGTCTCTGGCAGAGGTGTGTGCTTTACGGTGAATAATAAATACATTGAAGGAGCTGACGGGATTGCATGTCACATGTGTTGTATGTTGTACGATTTAACGTGACAAATAAAGTTCATTGATTGATTGAATGTCAGACGTTGTTTAGTTACAGTGTCACAGAGCTTCTGGCTGGAGATTTTTCATTTTGCAACAACAAATTTCAAATATTTCCGATCGAAAGGTTAAAAGTTCATTCAGTTAGTAGCTGATCATGATCTTTAGATGATCTGTTAGAAGTTACACTCAGGATAAACAAAGGTCATATCCACATTCGAACAGATTGAAAATATACCAAGTTTTATGTCGACATTCACAACCACAAAATAATAATCTTTTCAAAAAGTGGAAATATGAAAAGACTGAGTTCGTACTGTTATGTCAACAGGGGAGAGTCAGCTTTTCAAAAGTTTTCACGTTACTCTAAACAAACTTGAGCCCTTTTCAAACCATATATGACCATCATTAGGTCGCTACTTCATTTCATTTTGTATTCAAGACGAGAAGGATGTTTTGATTGTCATTTTCAGCAGCAGTTTTCAATAACATGAAATATTAATATGTTAAATATTTATATTTTCCTGATTTAGTAAGACCGCACAAAAATTGTTATGCCTCTTTCAGTGGATGTTTTGACAGCCATCAGAAGTTACAAGTAAAGATCCCTCTGGAGCCTCACTGTCTGTGTTCAAACAGGATGGTGGCTTCTCTGTAATTGGTTGCCATAATGAATTCTAGGCACCAATAGTTCCTTTGTCTTTTAACAAATAAAAAAAGAAGCTCACCGTATCAGTTAATGAGGAAGATCTAAGAAAATTAAAAGGCAAAACAATGAAAATGTAGACACAACACGCTTCAGAACCTCTAAATAAGCAGAGCTGGTAACTGTTTACTTTAATTACAGCACATGTTGTCCTTCAGTGTCTATAAGGTAACTCCATCCAGCTTGTGTGTGCTACAGGCTGGGCAGTCACCACATCCTCACACTGGATCTTCCCTTTTAGAGGTGATTATACCATTTCCCAATCACATCCTGCTCGGAGCAACACATTAACGTCGGGGTAGGTCCGTGCTGATTGGATATTTACCAGCAGTGGCTGCTTTCCTTCAAATCCAGATACGGAGGAGAAATAACAAAACCCAATGCACCGGACTTTTAAAGACAATTAATCATCACGGAAATGGGATTTACTTTCTAATAGCTGTGTCCTAAGTCATTTATTCAAATCAATTTCCTCACTGTGTTTACCTGTTGTGGCAAGTGCTGTGCATCTTAATGTGTTTTCAATCCATTACATACTCTGACTATAGAAAATGTTACAGGGCACTGTTCATGATGTCCACTGATAAGCCTATTATCCTTAATTGATTTCCCTCTATGAATCTATACCAATCACACAGGAGGAGGTGGATGAAGAGCAGAAGACGAGATGGAAAATAATTCACAAGACAACAATTAGATATGGATTCTGCAAAAAGAGGGTTGAAAGTATACTGTAAATATGAGAAACATTACTGCACATTCACGGCATATTATTTTGATCACTGATTACCTCTGAGCAGCGTCGGCGATGCACAGTGGAGTGATAGTGTGAGTGTGAGATGATCCCTGAGAGGCCAGCAGACCGAGCCAGTGACCTAATTATGATGAATCAGAGCTGGGAAAAGCTGTCTGGCCACCAGCCGTTTCTAAGTGCTTTTACACTCTGAAGCAACAGCATGAAGAGCGTCAACAAAGCAGCAAAAAGCACAACAGTGATGCTTAAGACCTCCACAGAGGCAGTAGGTATGTTGCACATATTCTTGTTGTGAAAGAGCTGAAAATGGAGGGCGAAGGACATTTGAATGTATTGAATATGAACATTGAAGAAGCTTTTATAAAAGATATACTACCACATTTTACTACTACATTTTTGGGATTGGATCTTGTACACACTTATATGCTTTCGGACGTTCAAGTGGTGAAGGTTGTGAGAACAATTCTGCTAGGCAACGACATGCAGGATTCAAGAAGCCATCGAGGCTCACAATTTAGCGAGCTAGCGACTCGAGCGGGTAACTTAATGCGGGAAATGCAAAGGCAGACCCAGGAAAATGATGAGGCTATTGGGAATATCAACATTTTCCTCATATTATAAAATTACAAAGAAAAACTATATGACTACATTCACAATTTATTAACTTACCATCCACTGAAAAATGAACTTCCATGGAATATTTCCACTTACGAGGTCGTGAACACCACATTAGGGGTTCGTTCATATGGATTCTTCTCGTGAACTCGGTAAACACAAGCATAGCTTAGCATACAGACTGGAAACAAAATCGCCTACCAGCAACTCTAAAACTAAAACAATATGTTATATCTTTTCATTCTTCTACTTTGGTTTTGTACAGATAAAAAAAGCTTAACAGGAGATTAGTAATAAGGAGATTTTTTTAACTTTGGACAGAGCAATGCTATCAGTTTTCCCATATTTCCAGTCTTTACGCTAAACTAAATGAACCAGCTGCCTGATATTTAACAAATAGAGACAAGAGTGGCATCAATCTTCTCATCTAACTTAACATCTAATGTTGAACTATTCCTTTAAGGTGAAGAAAACTAAATGGATCCAAATTGTGTGATCTTGTCATTGAAATATGCGTATCACTGTTAAGTCCCAGGTACCAACATCAAAGAGCAGCTGTTCGGGGACACACACATTACTGCATGACCTCTCTTAACTTATGGGTAAATAGTGAAACAGAATACTCTGGAGGCTTGAGAAAGACTCGCCCTGTACTTTGGCATGACATTGGGCCTCCGAGTGGTATTAAGCGCCATCCACAACACATTTAAGACTTGAATATGGTGCTTTAAGGGATTTTTGGGATTCCTTAGATGGATGTGTTAGCTCTAAACCATGACGTGGTATAAAATCAGTGCACAATATCCGCTGAGACACATTCTGCAAAGAGCTGCAGGGTCATCTCCTGAGATGGTTTGAACATTTCTTCCCTTCTGTCTAGTGGTTATCTGATCATCAGTCAAGGGAAAGGGTGAGTATGGAGCGCAAACAAAAGGTGCTTGAATAAACTAGCTCCCGGCCACATTATTCAGACTCTGGGTATTGTACTTGGCTGACAAGCCTCAACAGGATGAACCTCCAGAGAAGCTTCTCCCGGGATAAGTAGGACTCCTTTGCTCGACTCAGCGGATAAAAAAAAAAAGAAGTCATGTAGATAATCTGCATCTCTTCTGCTGCATGATGCATATTCAAGTAACAAATCACAATGGTTGTACTACATAAAATGTAATTAGAACAACAACAACAAGAAACACCTGTAAGATGTTCAGCAGCAGCAGCAGCCCTGCAGGAAATACGGCTTCACGCTGCTTCACTGCTTCTGTGCTGACTTAGTTCTGTGGTATATTTAGAGGCTGTACGTTATGTTGTTTTGTACTGCATTATAATAAGTGTTCCCAATATTTTTTGTTTACTTCATTGAAGGAGCAAAAACCTTTCAAACACTGTACAATACAATGCAATTAATAAAACAGTACATACAACTCAGAGATAGATGATAGAGTTGATGCAACACTTATGACACCATGTAAACAGCATCAATTCAAGCTTCACTAGAGTAGTAATCAATATAGTACTGCTAGATTGGATTATAGAACAATATACAGGCTTTTGCATTTTTCTCATTACTCATTGTATTCAGTATTTTCTGAGGTCGTACTTTTACTTATGTATGTTTTGAAAAGTGCTCAAGGGAACTTCTTTGCTATGTTAAAATGATCTATTATAAATGTTAATATCTGTTCTTTAAATCAGTGGTTTCATACCTTTTTGGTTACTTGTTTAAAACAATGCTAGGTTTACTTGGGACACCTTATCCAACATTGCATATGCAGACAGTTGTTTAAAACCTGGGGCTTCCCTCTAAGACTGGTTTATCTGAATCATGCAGTTATTCACAAGTAATTAAGGTAAAGACGGGAAAAAGGTCTAATAAATAAGCAATTCTCTTTTGCTGAAAGATGTTTTTTTCTGCTTTTCTATCCGGTTAATCAACCACTGCTTTCAATAACACATTATTAATAATATTAACACAATCCCTAATTGGCTGAAAATGGAAAAGAACATTTTAAAAATGTCGCCCTACAGTATTGGACATAATGGTCGGTTGAAGCGTCGGTTGTTAATTCTGACACTTTGGTCTGGAGAACAATGTCTTCCCAACTATGGACCATGAAATATCATTGAGGATATTCATGGGGAGATGAATCCATCAAAGCCAGCAGGTCGAATTTTATCTTTGATCAACTCTTTGCTCCATGACAAGGTGCTAAAAAACTAAAGACCAGCTTTCCATGAAATGATCTGTAGATATTCATGGTCTCCAGAGGATGAACTTTAGTGTCGGTTTGCACACCAAAGATATTAAGATTTAATGGGCCGACGCCAACTGACGTTAAGTTTTATGGAGCTTATCCATTTTTCCCAAAGGATTAGCTCGTACACTTTGCACCTTATGTGTGCACCTCAGGTCAACTTTGTATATGAGATAACTCATAGCTACATAAATCAAATCAAATCAAATTTATTTATACAGCCCAATATCACAAATTATACATTTGTGTCAGTGTGCTTTACAGACTGTGCAGCATATGACACCCTCTGTCCTTAGACCCTCGCATCGCATAAGGAAAAACTCCCTAAAAGAAACCCCATAATTAAAGGGGGAACAATGGAAGAAACCTCAGGGAGAGGAACTGAGGAGGGATCCCTCTCCCAGGACGGACAGACGTGCAATAGATGTTGTGTGTACAGGATAAACAACATAGTACAAATACAACATTTGACAGAAATGATGTGTTGAAAAAGAGAAAGTTTGGATGAATCCAGGATAATGTCAAAAAGGCTTCCCGGTGTCCGGCAGCACATACGAGTTCTTGCAATATTTATAGTTACTAAAGGATGAACCGCTGATTGTAGTGACACCTTGACCTGTCTTGCCAACATTCCCACATGTAGGTGTGCCACTAAACTTAATAAGCAAGTCGCCATAAGATTTGCTCAACACTTTCAGGTTTGCAGTGAGCTTTCTCCTTCAGTACTTTATGTCCCCTGGTATCAGTTTGATGAGCCAAGAAGTCAAGGCTTTAAAACAGTCTGAACTTGGGCCAAAGTTACAAAACCTTTATTACACAATAAATTATTCTGACATTCTTTATAGTTGTTTTTATTAAAAGAACACAGTGTGAGAAATATGTTATGAAGTCTCTTAATTGCCTGAAAAAGATTTTATGAGCTACTTTTAATTAAACCTATTTGTAAACAGTACTTTTGCGCAAGGTCGGAAAAAGTAACTGGAGTTATAGTTTCATATTTTTGGTGTCCTCTTTTAAAAAAGAATGAATCCAGTGTGGTGACACATTTACATTTCGATAGGATACGCAACATGAAATACCATCTGCATAACCAAAATGGCTGAACATGATTAGTCATTTAAAAAAAAACATTTTAGTATTTTAATCCTGTAATTGGATTTCTCTGTGATCACTGGAACAGAATAGACACAGAAATGTTTGCGACATGATCCAACAAAACTGTCCACAGTGAAGTGAAAACTCCTCTGCAACTGCCAGATTGTATTTATGTTAAACAGAACTTGCTATTGCTATTTTCCTGTTTTTCAAGAGGAAGCGGAAATATTTCAGCACTCGAGGATTTCAAACATAACCCACCAGGCAGCTGAATACTTGTACGGAGTGAAATTTTGCAATTATGAGTCTTATAAACACTGCATCAATATTACAATCCCCCTCCGAGAAGCAGATTGTTTGTCTTTCCGAGCTAGTAGTCTTCCCTGCCATAAATATCCTCTGTCGATGGTGCATTCCTCTGCCTTCACCACAGCCTTTGAGTATTTTCTGAGATTGTCTGCACCGATGCTTTCATTCCAGTGGACTGATCACAAGAGACCTGATCCAGCTGTGTCATGAGCCGCAGAGAAAACCACGGCTGATAAGAGACCGAGAAGACAACGAGTGATGTGGGATAAGGCGTGACTTTAAAGGCAACAAGCAGCATTTGGATTGTATTATGCTAATGGCGCTCCAATTAACACTAACTTAGGCCTTTAGTGACTGAAGTAACAGTAATAAAAACCTCTGGCTTGAGATCACTGATGATAGCATCACTATGAGACATGCCACTGAGCACAGGAATGGATATGAATCGAGGGCTTGTGGGGGCAGACACGTCATCGTCCCACAACAGCAGTGTTAGTTGCCACAGACAGCTGGAATGTTCCACTGGGATGACAGAGGGTGTGTCTGATCACACAACAACATCCCCCCACCTCTCTCAACGCCACCCTTCCCCATCAACATGCCTCCTGGTTGAACCCCCCTCCAGCTCTAATCCCCTCGCTCCGCGCTAACCGGTCAGTCGAGACAAATGGCGAGGCGCTGCCAGGCAGTGAAGACGCAGCAGGTGCTATGCTGTCAAAAGCCACTTCACACCTCCTCTCTTTCCCTCTCACACCACAACCACCACTATCGGCCCCCCGCGAGCCCCGGCCACCATCTCTGTGGGAGGGGAGAAGGGGACTCTCCGGGGTGTGCTTTGTTATCAGCATGCTCCAGCTTTGAAGTGAACTGGGCCAGAATCTGGACTGTGTTTACTTGAAGGCATCTCCCTTGTTGTGTTGTCAGTTCGAGGTAATTACGGCTCAGCAAGTAGCCCTGACCGTGATGACACGGTGGGGTAGGTGTGGAGAAGCAGGCAGGGCCCGGAGTACATCAGCGTCTCGGGCTGCTCTTACTCACTAGGATGTGGTGTAGACAAGGGAGCTCCCAAGGGGGATCTGCTTGCATGGGCATGATTTGTTAAAAGAGGCGACGACCATGGCCATTAATGTCCCATAATTGTATTGTTATCATGAAGTGCAGGCCTGTTGTGCTTTTTTTTCCCTCTCAGCGGGATGTCACATCAAAGACTTGTTAAGCAAAGCAATACATTTAGAAGTATAATTTTAGTTGCTTAATTCAAAAGGGACAGTATGTTTAAGTTGTTATTTTTGCCAGATTGCAGTATGGTAATGCATTTTCTAGTCATTCTGGTTATAGAGTTTGAGGTTTACAAATGTCTTTACTTTTTTAAGATGCAAGTTAAATATTTCAATATTTTTGGGACATATCCTTATTTTCTTTCTTGCCAAAAGATGGATGAAAAGACTGATATGGCTCTTATGTTTGTATAGTATGAAGCTACAGCTGGTTTGCTTAGCTTAGCATACAGACTGGAATCAGAGGGGAACCAGCTAGCATTGCTCTGTCCTAAAGCAGCATAATCCGCCTACCATCATCTCAAGAGCTCCCAAATATATATTTCATATCTTGTTTGTTTTATCCGTACAAAATCGAGGCGTAACAAAGACACGTTGTGGTTGTTCCAGGGGTGTCATGTGCCATCTCCATTTCTTGGTTGGAAGTTAGATCTTCTTTTAACTCTCAAGTAAGTGTATTTCCTAAAATATCAAACTATCCTTGCAAAAGAAAAGGCTTAGTAATGCTCAATAATATATATTTTTTGTTACTGTCAAAATATTCCATGAAAAAAACAACAATGGCTGTCTCTCGATACTTCCTGACTTTCCTTTCGGCCTCAAACCCAGAAGATGTAGAAGATATAAATCTTTAAAAACAAGCAAACATAAATATTTACTAATAAAACAAATGTCTGGGTCATTTCTTAAATGAGCACTGTCATTTCTAACAAATATTACTAGAACAGGATTAAAAAGTGCATTTCTTTGGGATTACTTTAGATTAAAACATGTGGTGCTCTGGTGAGTGTTTACAGCAGCAGAACAGTGTGGGACTGAAAATAAACTTCAGTAGTCATGTTCCTGATGAAGGAACATGTCTTATTTAATGGTTTTAATAGTTTTGGACGTCTATGGGACAAATAAATATCTGCAGTATAAAGTTTTGACTACACAGGCAGTACAGCTTTATGAAATGTCTATCCAACATGTCTATTTGTGTATAGCCAAGTAACACCGAGTAGCAGCTGTCCATCAGAAATATCCTCAATCTGGATATGAATAGAGAATCTTTTGCCAGTTCGGCATTGCCAATTGCATTCAAGCAGCTGAACTTTTAATAGAGGGCTAAAAACAAATCAAATCTATCAGCGTCATAGCAAAAACACTGGTCAGACTTTACACAAGGTCACTGGTGAAACTTTAATAATGAGATTTCCCTTCTGCCTGCTCAGTAGCCAAAACATGATTTCTGCAGCTCTTCGAATACCAATTACGGTAGCTGCAAAAGCCTTCAGACTATATGGAAAAAAAGAAAAGAAACAAGAAATGTATATTCATCAGGTCTAAATGTCAATACACATGACGCTGGTATTTGCCATAGATCATGCTGTACAATTCTCCGGGCTCTAAACATGTTGATGATGACAGTGTTAGCATGAAGTCAGATTCCACATAATGCTGCTGTGGCCTCGCAGATACCGGTGCATGGACTCTGTAATGTGGAACTGAAAGGACGCTAGAGATCGTGCATTGCAACAGGCCAGATCCCCCTGCAGGCCTGCTGCAGTTGTCAGAGAGGATGTGTAAGCGCTCTGTCAGAGTAATACCATGAAAAATAAGTCTTGCATCATCTGTAATATCCTGTGAGGCGTATTTTATAATAGTGTGCATCATTTGAATGTATTACAGACTGACATGTTATGAAATCCTATGCTCTTTGTGCTGACTAAAGACTTTTCCTATATTTTTTAACACAGGCACATCTAAAACAACTTCAATCTAATCAAGGATATTTATCTTGTCACTCTCTCTTTTAACTTGCTATAATTAATTTGATTCAGATTAAGTAGATGTTCTCACTTGGGAAAGAATAATGCCTGCTTTGAACATAACTGGAGCTAATTTGAAAAAATGTAAATCAATTCTCTTTAACAATTAAAGCTTTCATTTTTTTAAATAAGCAAGAGCATGTATTCCCACACAGACCAAGGTGACAAACCACATATGGCAGAGAGTTAATTTGACAGGGAAAGCTTTTTTCAAAGTAAGTACACACACAGATTAGGGAGGATCTACAAAGTCTTTCGCAATCTGATAATACTCCTGGTGTTTTCATTGGTGGGTGTCTCTGCTTTTATCTTCTACAACTACTGAGCTTCTCTTATCATGTGCAGCACAGTTTGGAATTCCAGCCTCTGATAAATTGTCTCGTAATCTTTGGTTAGCAGAGAAGAGAGTTCAACTAATGTGGATTGTTAAACATATCACAAACCGGCTCCAAACTTTTACCTGTAAATCACTAAGATCTATTTATGGTCGGCTGGGATATGGAGTTAGGCTGTAACAGAGGAGCAATGAGGCTACGGAGAGAGTGCATGTAGTGCTTTATCAATTGCATTTCTCTAAAGTTAAAGAAATGGTTTTGGGAAATTAGCTTATTCGCTTTCTTGCTGAGAGTTAGATGAAAAGATCGATTCCACCCTTGTGTCTGTACGGAAAGTGTGAAGCACAGCCAGCCGCCAGTTAGCTTAGCTTAGCTTAGCTCGGCTCTGTCTGAAGGTAACTAAATCTGCCTGCAGGCACATCTAAATCTCACTACTTAAAGTGGCAATCCTTAAGATTTCACTCCTGGTTGAATTGGCAACACCCTATTGGTTTAACAGGAGACATGTTAATTAGCCTACAGAGCTTTAGAGTTGCTGGTAGGCAGATTTTGTTACCTGTGGTAAGGCTAGCTTTTTCGGTGGTAGATTCATATGACGTATAGACATGGGAGTGGTACGGACCTTATCATCTAACTCTCGGCAAGAGAGAGAATAAGTGTTTCCAAAATGTTAAACTATTTCTATACGTTTCAGAAGCTCAGCTTTACTTTGCGGTTCCCCTGAAAAAGTCGAGAAAATATGGCAAACTGTGCTGAATGATGTTACCACCAGGCTGCCTGTTGAAATAAACACTGTGATGAACAGCTTTATAGTTATTATTAAAAACGTCACAGTGACTCCGTCGTTTACACGCACAAGATATTCCGTTTTCGGGCCTTAAAAAAACAATATTCCTACTAAACTGTTTACAAGGCTAACGATAAATGATTACATTACACGTTTACATGCCACGCCTGATGAATGTAAAACGTCCAGTGGCATACGTCCTGCGGCCAACCTGTTGCTATACAAGTCTTTCAAAGTGTTTCAAAGTGGGTGTGTTTCTGCACCCCACCAGAAATGTGGGCTTTTCTTGGAATACTCCTAAAACCTGGATATTATCGGCATATCCCACGTCTTAATCGGAAAATGCTACCTTCAGAATAAGGCCTTATGCTGGTCACATGGCCTGAATCAAATTCATAATATTGTGATATTAGGATTAATAGGGGAATATGAGTGTGCATGTAAACGTAGTCATGTAACACCTGCTGTATGTTGATGCTCCACCCCACCTTCTCTCATGTTGTACTGTCATCCTGGTATCTTCCCCTGTCTGTCTTTTGTTGCTTTTGTTTGATAAGAAAACCAATTAACAGAGTTTTAAAAACTCCCATGCTGTTTGTGCTGATTTTGATAAAGCGCTACTGTAAAAAATATATTCCAAAACGTTAGATAGATTCATCTCTCACTGCAAAAAGAAATCCACTGACATGAAGACTGGAGAAATACAACTTGAGGGTGAGGTAAAGCTCTTCTGCCTTGATGCCAAGAGAAAGCAGAGGCAATGGTTGACCTTGTCCTTCTTTGCTGTTGGTCTGTGGGTTTGGGCCAGGGACAGGAACTCCCTGTACAGACACTGTGTCTGCGATTGCTGAAACTACTCCACAGTAGAACGCTTTGTTCACTGCCACCAAGGAAAACCTAGACAACAAAAACACACACATTCTGGCAAAATGAACACTTGAGAGGGGTCGTTTTCGCCTCAAAACATCTTGCTTGGGTTTCAGCAGTAAATAATATTCCCTTCAGAAGGGGAAAATCATGCAGCTTTACAAAAATGCCCCGAGATAATACATACAAGACCTGTTGTTATCAACCCATTAATCTAAATTTACAAGTAGTGAAGGCTTATGATGTCTTGTGTCGGAAGAAAAGAGCCCATAACCACATTGTGACCCAAGACTTAAGTTGTTTAACTGTGAGTGGGGGGGCTGAGAAGAGGGGAAGCTCATAACTCTCTGACAATTACAAACAGTTTAGAGGTCATGTGGCCATTTGTATCACTTAGATGTGAGCGAGCCAATAGAAATAACAATGTAGGAATGTTATTTTTTGTTGGAAATTTAGATAGATAATTTGATTTAGCAGCCTTTACATAAACATAAACATATATGTGTGTGTGTGTGTGTGTGTGTGTGTGTGTGTGTGTGTGTGTGTGTGTGTGTGTGTGTGTGTGTGTGTGTGTATATATTAATTTTTTCTTCTTCTAATACTGGCTTCTAGAGCTCAACAACTATTTTATATATATTCAAAGATGTCTTACAACTACATGCAAATAAAAGATTAATGCTACAGCAACAGTTGGTCCCTGCAGACCAAACTCGGGGTTCGGCATTTTGCACTTCCAATCCAGCTGACCAAATATTACAGGCAAATAGTGTCACTTCAATCACAGTGACCCCAAAACTGATAGGTTATCCAATTATGTGCGTTGATGCATTTCCTGTGAAGCTGGAACATTGCTTGTGACCTTTTTCTTGATAGAAATGAAATTTTCTCTCCCTCAGGCTAAACAAAATCTCGCAGCACTCCACCCTTTGAGTGAGTCATGCTGGGATAGTCAAACAAGCCTACGCGCTGATAAATCTACAGACATTACTCCTGGAGAGGATCTGTTTAGAAATCAGCCAACGTGCTCGCCGATGTGTCACATGGGCTCTCTGTCTCTGTATTAGCACGTCTCAGGGGTTTTAGAGATGTGTAGATGTGAGCGGTGGAAAGTCTTTCGGTGCACTTTGCTCGGTGCCTCAGAGCAGGTTCTTTCTCCCTGCAGCAAGCTGCCACGCGCCTATTGCACCTGATTGTCTCATCGACACATTCCAGGTGAGAGGGCCCGACAAGCCGGGACAGAGCACCCAGACAGTGATACACTTGTTCAGCAGCCACAGGTGTAGCTGCCCTCTTTTTCAGTGCTCTCCCAGAGGTATTAGGCTTTGTGGAGGAGGAAGAGTAATCTGAAGGCGAGGCAGGAAAAAATCAATGACAAATGACTTGGCTTTCTTTTCATGAAGCTCAGTAAGAAGTGATTTTTTTTTTCTGTGTAGCCATCTTATTGACCTATATTCCTTTCCATCATTCAAAGTAAACTCAGGAGTGAAAAATACAATAAAGTAAGACTGAGTGCTGACAACACCTGACGCAAATCATTATAAAAAGGATTTTTTTCAATATCTACATTGATTCAGCTCCATTGTAACTTGGACAAACATTGTGAATGTACTCATTCTGGAAATTGGCATTAAAGCCTTTACCAAAAACTTCAGTTCCTCGCATGGCTACTTGAGACTGGCTCCATAAGAGAGCAATCTTCATAGACCCCCCCCCCCCCCCAGCAGAAATAAAACATGTTTACAACCTGGTATAAAAAATGCTTTTGGTCTCTATATCTAATTTATCTATTCACTGACAATTGTACAGGGGGGTGAATTTTTATATAGCGTTTTATAACAGTTTAATTATAATAAGGCTTAAATCTAAGCATTATTAGGGGCGTGGTCACTTTTGAGTGACAGGTGGGTGCCGTCTCAGGTTGCAAGACGCTTGCTGTCTACTCTGACCCGGGCCACCTCAACTCCACCGACGATGCCCATTTTTGGATTAGCCGCGAGTTAGACGGTGGCGTCACTGAGCCGCCAACTGGACAAAATAACAGGAACACCTTGTAATAGAGTCAAATCTATTTGTATCTTGCAAAACGTCTTCTCTTATCCATAATCCTAATAGAGGTTTACGCTCACTGAATGAATTACGTTTTTTATTGATAAAAGCTGGGGTAGACAACTCTGGAGAAACCAGCAAGACTAGCAGTAGTAGTTTACAGCTGAAAAAAGGTGTCCTTCCAAAGCCAAAAGTCCACCACCTGTACATATTAAGTGCAGAATGCACAAGCGGTTCCTCATTATAAATTAAATTCGACTCTCCGGGGCAGAAAATAATGCTCATTTGCTCGCACACGTACTGTATCTCTAAGATATTAATAACTCCACTTAATCCATTCAGACAGACAAACACTAATAAATTCACCTTCTAAATGTATTCCTTGGTGGGTCTGTTCGATTGCCACTGAGGGGTGATCAGCCATTCAGTAGAGGGAGGAAACAGGAACTGCATTTTGATGATGTAATTGGCAGCAGATGCAGAGGAAGATGGAGATAAAGGAGAAGGAATTCAAAATAATTTCTGTTTGGGCATGCATCGGGTGGTTATCATGAGCAGAGAGGATCATGTTTAGACTTTTGTCTCACTGATTCACTGTTGCTCAAGTGCTTTCGTTTTACAGTGGACTGAGCTAAGGAAATTTGACATTTCAACAGCGATGGTGATATTGTGGAAGAATACTGTAGCATCTGTGAAAGAAGACTTTAATAAAACAGAGCTACCCCCACCTGATCGCAGCGCACACAGGGCCAGTAAAGAAGACACATTGGATATGTTAATATACAAAGCACATTATGAGCTGCCTGCTTGTAAACAGTATTATCAGCGCTACTGATTTTGTGTGTCATAATATCAACTGGGAGGAGGATTTCAAATTCTCCAGCAAAGCCTCCTAATGCTGGAAACAATCCGGCAGTTCTACTAGGATAAGTTATTCTCTCATGTGAAAGTCATGGCAAAGAAAGCGAGCAAAGAAGGTCAAGTAGGCACTTTTTCCTGCCTTCCTTGTGGTCTTACAATAAGGCAGGTAAGAACAACAAGGCAGGGCTGGGTAAGAGGATGCAGGGGGGGGAGGATGCAGGCTAGGACCTGCTTCAGCATTAAGTTATGCCTTTGTAAGGCAGAAGCACTTGCCTGTGGCAGGTGCAGGTAGCAGACGTGACGCTGTTTCTATTGAGGAGTACCCAACCTGCTGAGTTGTCAGGACAAGTTGGAAGACTCAGTCACCACCCTGCTCTGAAAGGCTAACCAGATCCGCATACTATGACTTGCACTTCTAAAGAAGTGATGGAGGAACTGGAAAATCCCAGGGCTCCAACATAAAATTATAGGATTGTTGTGATGCTTGTCATGGAGGCTAATGTGAAAGATAATATATCATAACAGCAATTACAATCCCAGGGATTGTCTCTTTTATGTTCCGCCCTAAAAAAGGCACTAAGAGCATTTACAGACTTTAAAATAAAGTCATATATCATTGCCAGAGTGCTCAGCAGTTATATTTAAAATTCAAAAGGTTAGTTTTTATGGGAGTGGAATAATCCTAAAGCTCGGGTTTAAAAGGGTACAAAATAACTGGGGCATTTCAGAAGCTTTACATCCCAGGATTCTCATTTTCCACCGAAGACTTCCTCAGAAATGTGGCTGTATTTCTAAATAAAACATTTCTTTCTGTTCATTAAGCCTTCACCGAATTCTGCCTTCTGCCTTCTGCCCCCATGTGTAAGGATGAACTCCCCTGTGTTTACACCACAGAGGCACCTGTAGCTGCCTATGCAGCATAGCAAATCACCAACAAATGTAAGCTTGCAAGTCTGGCCATGTCATGGGATTCCTGTCATCACAGTGCACCAGTAATCATCTCCACGGAAGGGTCTGAGTAAGGAAAGAAGCGAATGAAAAGGTTCAGTGTGAAAAATGAAGAGTCCTCTGAAGGAGATGTGACTCACCATGTGCCACACTGGCTCAAAACATTTTGTTGTTGTAGGAGTGGCGATGGAAGGCCCAAGGCAATCAATTGTTCAAGTTCAAAGATGTTTCATTATTATTTCTGATATACTGTGGAGAGAGAGAGCGAGAGAGACGTTTTTTAACCAGAATTTATCAATCCAGAGCCTGTTTCAGCCTGTGTTGAAAAAAAAAAAAATTGAGATGATATGAAAGATTTTAAACCCACATGCTGGTTTGGAGAATCAAAGATCACGTCAATGCCCACCAACGTGGAGTGACAGGAATTTAAATATACGTCTTTAAGCCCTCTTTAAGCCTCCTAGCCTGGAGCATTTTATCAGTTTTGAGTTTATTTTGAGTGTGGATTTACACTACATACTGCTTTTACCATTTCTTAGCAGCTAGTTGAGCAAACACAAAGTTTAGCCGCAATTATGGCTGCAGACATCTGAAGGAGTGGAGGGTTTTTTAACATTGAGGGCAAAGGAAGCTAAATGATCTGCCTTCCCTCCTCTGTTTGCTTTGCCTGAATGAAGAGCAGATCCACCAGCATGGCAGTGTCAGAATAGATTAGCACCATGGTCCATCTCCCTGGCTTCACAAAATAAAATCCTCTAAAAGCAGGGGATGTCACTCAATCTCCTGAGACATGTACTTGCATGGTGGATTTAGGAGCTTTCACTACTGGGGAATATACCTGCACAAAAAGAGGAAGTTTAAACTGAAAATGAGCTGCCAAAAAAAAATAGGTATATGCCAAGTATATAAAATTTCCCACACCAATTTTCTCTCGGACAGAAATGCGCATGCTATTAAAGTTTTTAATGCAGTCAAAGAATTATACATTATAGAACTGCAGACAGGCATTTTCTTATTCATATAAATGTCCACTTAGTTTTTTATGAAGACGGACTGGATGTTTAGCCTTGAAGAGCACAGGTTCAAGTAGCTCTTATCTTAAAAGTATCCTCACGTTGCCTTCAGCTATCTGTTATTTTATAATCATAGCCCAGGGCTGAGAGTAAAAGACGGCTTTTTAAAACCCATTCAGAGTTTTCAATCTGTGACAAAGAAAACAACAGGAAGTTTCTCTGTGAAGAGCCCAAAGGCAAGAGGTCAAGAGTTCATCGCTCATAAAATCTCTCTACTTCTCTCGTTACAAAACAGAAGTATTTATTTATTCGAACAGAGAAACATATTGTGAAATGACTTTACAAAACGACGGCACACAGCTGTATAACACACTTTGACTTAATAATGTCATATATTGGAAGATATTTTTAACTTTATCTGAATATGTGAAAGAATCCCACATTTATTTTGAAATAGCTACATAATAAAAATGTATAACTTAGTTTTATGGTAAATTAATTGCATTGTTGCTTATGTTCCGGGCTGTTTTGTATGTATTTTTTATTGAGTTATGTGTATTTGTATAAAGGTCCATCTATGAGATGCAAACTACAGGCTATAAATGGCACTGGTCCATGCTGTATATTTGTTGCTATAAAAATAATCAGTATATAAAATAGATAATAGGAAATGTGATCTCTCTGATTCACTAGTGTATTCATATATATGGTAAATACATAGAAATGTATAGTATTTATTATTCATGCCAAACACAGAAACAATTTCAACAGCGCAAATATCTGAAAGTGGCTTTGAGTAACATAATGCCATTTTCTGCTATTGTCAATTGTGTATCTATGAGTACTGGCTAACGTATGCTACTAGCTAAAGGCCCCGTCACACATATCCGTATGACAGAAACATGCCGGCGCATACTGAAATATCGGCAATATGTTGATATAAATTAAGGGTAAGTTGTGATCGTTTGAAGGACGCAGACGATACGCCAAACACGCCAGACATACACAGCTCCGTATGGCAGAAACATGCCGGTGTATATGAAAATTAATTAAACGTTATCGTGAGTAAACCGACACAGTTCATTTGTAAAGGTGCTAAATTTAACCACTTAATAGGCCTAATGCTAATTACCTGCAGCAGCTGACTTTCTCTTCTTCTTGACTTTTACACACAAAATAGTCCGGTCTGCTCTTCTTCTACTGTTTCCTGCCGACTAGCCCACATACACGCTGAAACTGGGTCGGCCGTTTGACCCAGTAGGCCTATTGTTTTATGGCTTATGAAAAACAGAAATAGGTATTTATTATTGTAAAGCAAAAATAAGAAAAAAATAATGTATTGAAACACTTTTCAAAATATACATAGGCCTGCTACTACTCGATCAAAACTAAATTAGTCTAAACAGGTGGGTCTTGTTAAAAGGTGTCCACAGATCTTAAGGAAGCACATGACAGTTGAAGGTGGCCACGATGTACATAAGTGTTTTAGCACTGCCATCTTTGGGAATATTAATATGAATATTAAAACCACCACTATAACAACACATCCAAATTCAATACAGACTTCAGATTATATTATATGTGTATTGTATTTTACAGTTGTATTGTACCTACTGCACTTATATTGTACATATCTGGTAAAGTATTTTTTCGTATAGTATCTAGATTTTCTATTTTCTATTTATGTTTCTTGACTACTGCAGTACTTTTAAATGTGCTTGTATTTCCTCTTAATATTATTATATGCATCAACTTATTCGGCAAAAAGAAACCTTTTCTAATTCTGATTATTCAAAGTCACAGAAAAAATATGCACTTTATTTGTGGGGCCTTTAAATGGTCATATTGCTCAACAGGAGCATCTCAACTGAAGTACAACATATTCAAAAGAGAACATTAAGAGACACTTCACAGTCTCCGTGTGTCTTAATACAGTTATCACCCCGTACACGTTTTACCCTCTTGTGTCTTCCTCAAGACTGTGACGTCTGTGACGTCATCCAATCTTCTCTCGCCTCATGTTGATAATACACAGAGAACAGAGACAATACAGATTGCCCTCCGAGATATCCGGAGGACGGTGACCTGTAAAGGTGGATTACCTGTCCAGGAAGGAGACACCGTGTTGGTCAGTCAGCTTAATGCCTTCAGCAACTTCAAAGTCTGTCAGAACAATCACATCAGTGCAAATGCATGCTCACACATTATAGTTTCCCACCGAAGTGTATTTAAACGCTCACAATGTAAACATTCCTATATCTACACCTTTTTGTCTGAGGATGAGAGGTTTTTTTTTTCGGTCAGGGGTGTAAATATTTCACAGGAGCTGGAGAGAAGTCGATGATATTTTCCCCTGAACTTCTAAGAAATATCAACTGTCATTCGAGGCAAGGATGTTAAATTCTACATTTTCAGCAGAGCTGCTTGTCTCTCACCTAAAATTGAATTGGATCACTTTCTGTACAGCAACAAGATTTCTCTCCCCTCTCCTTTTCATCTCATAGTCTCATTGATCATTGGCACCCCTCAGATATAGAGAACAGGTGTGATCATCATCCTAATGCATCTTCTGAGTGTGTGTGTGTGTGTGTGTGTGTGTGTGTGTGTGTGTGTGTGTGTGTGTGTGTGTGTGTGTGTGTGTGTGTGTGTGTGTGTGTGTGTGTTAACATTTCGATGAATACACTCTGGTGTGGTCGGAAAAGTGCATTTAACAAATGTTGACACATCATCCGTACTCATCCATAATGCAATACCTTGCAGCATTTGTGTACACATATTTGCGTATGTGTGCATGTGCGTGCATGCATGTATATGTGTGTGTGTTTGTATCAACTCTGGCATAATGATAGACTGACAGTGGGAGCGACAGCACCACCCCAAGCAAGTAGAAAAGCCCTACATTCCTGGGCTGCGAGCTGTGAATCTGAGCACAGATTACAAGTTAAAACATGCAGCCAGGAGCCACCACTGTTTTAGTAAATACTTTCAGAGCTAGTGTTTAGAGATCATAGATTTAGGACAAGGGTGGGATTGATTTCCCAAACAAGGATTGTGTGTTGTGGTTGTCTGTTTTTATTGGAGGGTGGAATTGGAAAATCGGCTTCACCTGCTGAGGAAAGTTTTCAAGGTTTATTGATGCTTTAAATAATTAGTTCAATATATGAGAAATGCTTAATTTCTTGCCGAGAGTTAGATGAGAAGACACCACTCTCGTATCTACGCTAAATGTGAAGCTAAAGTCAGCTGCCAGTTAGCTTAGCTTAGCACAAAGACTGGAAACAGGGGGTAACAGCTAGCCTGGCTCTTTCCAAAGGTAACACACAGCAGCCTGGTCTAATTAAAGAATAACAACAAAAATGTCAATGTCAACTAGTTTTGTTGCAATATTGTTATGTTTTGTTTAAATTTACGTTAAACACGTGTTTAAAACTGCGACTCAAACCTGGAAGAAAATAAGATTCCTTCGAAACATAATTGAGAATGCAGTTTAGTTGTATGGGAACATAATTTAGTAGGAGACAAGGTTGCAAACATCCACTTACCAGCACCTTTAAAGCTCACTAATGAACATGGTAAACTGTATCTTGTTTGTTAAATGTGTCCCAAAAAAACATACACAATGTTGTTTTTACACATTTTTCGTAACGGCCAGCAGCCGCTTAGCTTAGCTTAGCACAAAGACATTGTTTTAAAACATTGTTTTAACACTGTGGTTTTTGTATGGATTTAAACAAATGAAATATAACATGTTAATTTAGTGAGTTTAGAGATTTGAATATTTGTACCTTTGGACAGTGCCAGGCTAACTGTGTCCAGTCTTTATGCTAAGCTAAGCTATCGGTCTCCTGGCTCAAGCTTTATATTCACGGTAAAGACTCCAGGCAAGAAAGCAAATAAGCATAATTTCAAAAATGTCAGACTATTTATTTTACTACAAATTAAATGTAACAGCATGTTTCCCCTATTTTCATGTGTGTTTAAATCCTTTTTGTAACATAAATGTATATTCACTAGTGCTATAAAATATAACCTGCAATGCAGAAGTGGCTCTCATTGGATTCTTGAGTGAGTAAGAAATTATAGATTTATCCGGTGGTTCACTCTGGCTGCATGATCTGCATAGATCACCACCTGCCACTCAAAACTGAAACACCTGCTTCCTCCGCAGCGTCCACTGCCAGCTGGCTCACTGCAGAAAACCCAAAAATAGCCATAAAAAAAAAAACTAACTCAGCTCAGAACCATATCTTTCCCACATCTGAGTTTAAACATTTAATCCTATAAGCGTTGCAAAGAATATTTCATGTTTGAACAGTGACTGAGAACAGCCTGCTCCTGTATATACCCCACTTTTCTAATATGTTTCCCCCTCTCTTTTCACAACGCTCTCTTTTTTTCCGCTCTCATTCCAGCTGTCTAGGGGTTGCTTGAGCTATGAGAGGAACTTTCCTGAACTCCCATCCAACATAATCAAATAGAAAATGTTCCCAATAATAATACCCACTCCCTGCATATACTCAGTAACCTTTCCCCTCTTTCCTTTCTTTAATTGAAACATTAATCAAACAGACTTGCTAGTTTAACCGTGTGGCGCTCAATATCCCCAGGCAATAAAGAGGAGGACTGGTGATTACAGATGTGTGATTTAGATGATCATACTTGGTGGGAACATACAGGAAGGAGGATCCACTCCACCTACAGGTTTCCACCGAAAATAACAGAGTGCATCTCCAGTCGGCTGTATTAGCTCTACCCAGCATGCTCTGTTGAATCCTTTTTGACTTGACTTGATAACAAGCGTATTTGGCTGCTCTGGTCCTCATCAGTCTGCATCACTGCTTTTCACATTGTAATTCTCTGCCATTTTGCAACACTTTTGACAAGCTTTGTTGCTTACAATCCTGTCTGATGGCCGCGGTTCATTAACCACTTTTCACATCTTCACATGACACGCAGAGAGTGTGATTCTCATTGTTTTCTTAATGTAGACAGCAGCTTTTAGTTTGATTATTTTCTGTGATAAAATAATTATTGAGATCTTTGGTAAAAGTAGCAATACCACAGTGTAGATATACTCCATCACAATGTCCTGCATCCATCATTTTACTTAAGTAGACACTAACAGCTAAATATAGGCCAAATAAAGCATCAACAGGGATCAATCAGACAGCAGAATAACATTCATCAGGGTGTTAAATTGCATTAATGGCCGTGGTAGATTGTAACTATGTACATTTACTGTAGTAGGCTACTGTATTTATGTACACATTTGAAACACTTGTACTTGAGTATTTCCATTTGATGCCACATTATACTTCTACTACACTTTATTTGACAGCTAGTTACTAACTGCTTTATAAATTAAGATTTTACATGCAAAACGTATGATGAGCTTATAAAATACAATGCTTTGTAATCGATTAGGCTACATGTCGGTCTATGTAATTTAGAGCTGGAACAATTAATCAATTAAGTCAATTAAGCAATAAGAGAATTGACAAAAAAATGTATCTGCAATTATTTTAGTAATGAACTGATTGATCATTTAAGTAATCTTTAATGAAAAAAAGCCAAATATTTCATAGTTCCAGCATGTAATAACTTTTTAATTAAATGCATTTGGGTTTTGGACTATTGGCTGGACAAAACAAGCTATTTGAAGACGTCATTTTGGGTTCTGGGAAAGTGTTATGGGCATTTCACAGTATTATTGTATCATTAATCATCAATTAATCAGTAAATAATAATTGGCTGCAGCCCTAAAAAAGTTAAAATTAGCTTCATCTCAACAGTAAAACATAAATGCCTCAGTATGAATAATCTATCAACATGATGAATAATGGTACAACATTCACAGTACTTTTGTTACTCAACGTATGTTTAGCTAATAATACGTTACTTAAGTAACATTTTAATTCAGGACTTATACCTTTAATGTGTATTTATAAAGTGCCGTATTTCTTTTGAAGTAGGGATCTGAATACTTCATTCACCACTGATTATTTCATTTTTATTGATGATGCATAAACATAAGCAGCATTTTAATGATGGAGCAGGTCAATTATACTAATCTTAACATGTTTATATACTGTTTAAATGATAACAATAGATTTTATCTGTGTAAAATAGTATCAAATGGAAGTAATCAAATTACTAGTATATATAGTGCATTACTGGAGTAAACATATTTAGTAACTTGCCACCACTCTGTTTCATATGCAGTACATTAAAACCAGGATCACAATAATGCTCTGTTTTCTGTGTTACAAATGTCCTTTCATCCTTTTATGGATGAATTGGAGGAAAAAATCCTTTCAGCCTGAACAGTCAAAATCCTGGATGCTGCGTACAAAGCTGCTGCAGCTTGTCCAATCTGAATGATGCAAACCCCACTGAGTGGAGGATTTCCAAGAGAACGTCAGACCTGCTTCAAACTTGAACTGACTGGACGAATTTCAACAATTGTTTACAGACGGGTGTCCATTAGTCCAAGTCCGTAGTGATGCAGTGACTATCTGAAATTGCCTGTTTCTAAATGGGACTGTTTTGCTGAAAAACAGGCAATAATAATGAACTAGTTAACCAAAATGTAAATGTAACAATGCCAGCATTAAATATCTTTGATCAGAGTATATGCAGAATTGCTGTAATGGGACTCTTAGCTCACTAAACGGTGGTTAAATAAATTAAATGAATTGATTACAGTAACTTTACTCTGCGCCTTTTTTCAGAGCTAAATGAGAAACAGTTTGAGGCTGGCTAATAACACTTAGTGCTTATATGCACATAGAGACATTAATGTAGACTTTTGTGGTATAGGTGATCATTGTATTGCCTGTAGCTAACTAGATAGCTTCCCATTATGAATCAGACAGACCTGCAGGGTGTAGCGTAAGGTGGCTGTTGCACCTGATGAAATAAGGTCCCGTTGCCACCAGCTGGAGCAGAGCTGTAGTACATCACCTGCAGGGAGCACCTGGACTCCAAACAGACAGGTGTGTGCATTCACTCTAATGAGCATGTGGGGTTTATACACACACACACACACGCACATGCGTGCACACACGCACACTCAAAGGTATATTTGGTTGGTCAGAGCAGCACGTTGATGAGAAAAAGGTGAAATGAATGTAGGAAATGTCTCTGAATTCTGCAGAGGTTGCTTATTAGAGACTAAAAACAAGCTTTTTTAATTAAGAGCAATCACCCCACAACCAGGGCAGCAACCACGGCTGTGATGTGGTTAGTGACTCTGTGTGATACTGATGAACATGGCAGCGTACTGATGACATCTCACATGAAACCCGACAGATCTTTCCCCCACGTTACTGCATGTGGTGTACGAGTGCACGAGTGCCATGCGCAATGATTCACATGGTTGTTAGTGATGGTGATTATCTGAAGAGGAGAAGGATTAGTCAGAATCAGTGCTGGAGGAAGTATCCAGACACTTTGTTTTAGTAGCAATATCACAATGACTTCTCCATTTCCAAACAAAGTGTATCAGCGTTTCTATTGGTCGCTGGAGCTCATCCACTCGGTCATAGTTGAATTCAAGTGAACTCTGTCCTACAAATACGATCACAGTGAAACAGGAAACATGCTTGAATTTGAAACATTGTTCAATAGAATTCATGGGAGACGAAGCAAATATTCGTAGAACAGAAGTGTAATGTGACGATACCTCAAGTCCGCCCACACAGGTGTTTTCACTTATGTTGCCTAACTACACCTCCTCTCAGCCGGGACAGTGTGGGCATGTGCAAAGTGCTCTTGATTGTCATCTCCCTCACCTGAACCAGATATATCGTTTTTTTGTTCTTCCTAAAAAGCCGGTGCCTACATTACCCAGAATTCAACTTGCGGCTCATCCTTGTTAGTACATATAGCTTGGTGACGTCACATTGTTCCAAGCGAGGCTCCACACAACTTACACCTGACTAGAGGTCTAATCAGCCAGAGGGATTGGAAACAACCTGTGTGCCTGAGGAGAACATTTAATTTGCAAAGTAATTAGCAACTATAGCTGTTAAATAAACATAGTGGAGTAAAAAGTATAATATTACCCTCTGAAATGTAGTGGAGTAGAAGTATAAAGTCGCATAACTTGGAAATTACCTAAAGTACCTCAAGGGGTACTTAAGGGGAGACACTCCAGGGGAATACGGTAAACATTTTTAACTAATATATATCATCATGAAATTTCCCCAGTTAATTAATTATTTAGTACGTAATAAAACACCTAAATGTATATTTTGGATGTTTTTTTTTCCACTAGTCTTAATGAAGACATGTTATGGAGGCAAAATAGCCCAAAATCTCAAAATGTACCAGTACATGTTGCCTGTAGTGTCTCTCCTGAAGGGAAGTACATGAGTAAATGTACTAAGTTACATTACAGCACTATGCAGGAGGCCCGTGCTGTCAGCGGAAGCAAATCTCCAAAGATCAATGGTCAGTGAAACAATGGTATTGTGAGTGAATGTTACAAGTGGCTCTGAATCAAATTCCAGTTTGTACAGGAAGCTGTACAACACCAGGAAGGACACTGCCCTCGCTCTTCCTCTGCTCCGTCAAAAATACACCAGCTCCAGGCACCAGACGCTGCCCGATCAGGATCCTGTTTTCACTCTTTTTTTCTGTTCCACACTCATAGTTTCCAAAAAAGGACAAGGGCCGGTGTGACATGACACGAGCTCTTTGCTGCACATGTGACCAAACGTGGCGGCTACTCTCAAGTAGGCTCTTATTTCCTAAGCAGGAGCATGGTGTCTAATTTTAGAGGAAGCATATGACCATGTGATAGCTGATCACACACTGAATGTATACATACTCTGTATATATTCAGGGGTTTTAAAGGTTTTTGGTAGAAGGAAGTGATTATTGCAGCAATGCGATGAGTCACTGAGCTATAACTAACTTCTGAATCTATGTCACAATATCAAAGTGACAGTGATTCATAAGTCACTTGACATTATTAAAACGGCTTTTGAAAAGTCAAGTTTGTACATACTGTAGTGCTGTAGCTGCTTTGTTTGAAAGGTTTGTAAAGGATTTAGGAAATACAATTTACCCTGGTGCTGTACCTAAGTACCATTTTGAAGTAGTTATTTACTTACGCACAGTATGTATCCTAATTTATTACGCTAGGGGTAGAACAGTAACAAAAGACGGACTTTGATAATGTTGTAAAGTAGCGTGGGATCATGGGAGTCGTTGTCTTCATTGTTAAATCATATTCACCTTACGTTTATTCAGGTTATGTCATTTAATTCTAATGAAATAGTCGCAAGCAACGTTAGCTAAGATTACGTAACTTGCTAACTTACCATTGGATGAGTCGACAACTCATGTAGCTATTGTAGCTAACGCTATGTTGTGATATGCCACGCCAATATTTACCCTTGTTTTACATTCTACCTCTGGTCTCATGTTCTTCTTGGGTGCTTTGATTTGCTCGGAGGTTGGCGCTTCACAGCGACACGCAAAGAACACGCAGCAAACAGCAATGAATAATCGTCTCCATCACGAGTGAGCAAGAGTAAACAATAGCATTACCGATTTCTCTGGGATTGAACGTTGTTGGAAACAGTTTGAATAATGTAAGTACACAACTCAACAAAACATAAAACATAGGTCGAGTCGTTTTTTAGACATTTTAATGCGGAAATGTTACACACACCTTTACCATATTATATTTCTGTATAGTTCTTCATGTGTCAGAGGGAAATATGTATTAACTTTTAGTCCCTCCTTGGTTTGAGACACATGCACATATTAATGTCACTGAGGTATGCGGATGGTATTATTATTATTATTATTAGTAGTAGTAGTAGTAGTAGTAGTAATATATCAACGTTGCCAAAACTGCGAAGCTTGGTAACAGCTTTCTAAATCAATCATGCAGTAAAGTGTGATAAAAACGTTTGCAGTGGTATTATAGCTGATATTCCTACTCAGGTTACAGGATGCGGTGTATCCCCTGCTGGTGGACTTTGGAATTCATAGTTACTTGAGTACTTTTCACATTTAAAAAAACATATTATAGGCTTTTATAGTACAATACATTGTTAAAGAAAGTCCAATCCTTTTGGCTTTTGACCCCTTACAAAATAATCAGTGTCACGTTTCAGATGTATTTGAGTTGTTAGCAGTTATATCAAAGATGCATTTCCCTTTTAACTACTCGGTTTCATTCAAATATCTCTTCAAGGCCCAAAGAACTAAAATTATCCCAAATTCCAAAAAAAAAAAAAAAGATTAGAGTCCAAAAAATATATACAAATGTGTCAAGCAGAATCTCCCGACCCCTCAGATTCATGTTGTAATCTGTAAACTACAGGACTAAACCATCTAACTGTATGTGAAGCACAAGCTCCACCTCAACCAGCTACAACAGTGAAAAGCTGATCAATCAATATGAAAAGTAATAATGTAATATAAAACATATCAATTACAGAAAGCGTTTTAGTGCAGCACAAGCACTTTGATACTTTAAGTACATTTCACTTCTGTACTTTTACTAAATGTATTGGTACATTCACCTCTGTAGAGAAAATTAATACTTCTCCTATCCCTGGGAGCCCAGGAGCAGCTCAGCCAACAACATAAGTAATGAAACAGAAATGGGAAAGTACCATGTAATGTAGTATCTGCATTCAATCTCCGTCTCCATACTTGTTAAACTATAGCTGCCGAGCTGCACTGCTGCTCAGCACAGAGGCTGGACTTCCAGCTGGAAATGTTCTATTGGGCTTTGGGCCCATTTCCTATAATCTTTGCTAATTAAAAGCAGCCCCTCCTGCTTTATTCACATGCTCTGTGCAACAGAATACCATAAATCCTTGTAAAAGACCGAATGTGTGAGTGCGAGAAAAGCAGGAAGGCTGAGAGGGAGAAGATGAGAGAAGAATAATTCGTTATCATTATCATTGTAAGAGGAGATTTATTTTTGTGAGGATTTAATTTGTAATTATCCTATTTGTTTTTGTCTTTATTGGGATAATTTGCATAAGTTGATCAATAGCAACTATCTGATAGGGAACTACACAACATGGTGCATCTTGTGATATTAATAATGGTTCAGATTGACAGAGTGATGTGTAACACAGCTAAAGAGTAACCAGTGTTACATTATCATCTTCATTCATTATCCTCCTAATTATTAGCAATATACTATATATATAATATACTTTAAAGTCAATGCTCCACATACGTGATTCTTCATTCATGGGACTTGTTTTATTGGCATAATGTAAGTTATTAATAGATTTGTTAGTAATCAGTGAGACAGAAACTTCTGGACAAACACCATCAACTTAATGTGAATCATGTATGTTTTTATTACTTGATGTATGGCATTGATATTTGCCGGTGATGAATGTGTGCTGGGTATTTATAATAAGATCCCTGCACAATGAAGCTTGTTGGGGCTTTCCTGTTGGTCTGAATACCGTGTGAGAAATGAATCAGACCTTTATAACAGAAAGAATATGTGCTCTTAATTAATCTTTTGGGGTTTATTATTAATATCGACTATGAATCGCTGCACATACATCAATTCACAACATCACCATGAGGATTTTCTTTCAAAATACATTTTGGACCTTTTGTTTGCTTAAATAAACATGATTTGCAGTGCAAATGAATGCTGATTCATTTAATCAAATGTTTGGATAAACTCAAGCACTTGTTTGTCAATTATGAGTTGAAATATTCCACATCAGGACAATCTTTGTGCTGATTTAGTGAAGGGCTGCAAGGAACCAAGCAATGCAGACTACCAGTCAATAACGGCACGATCTAAAGTGACCTCCATGTCACTCCCTGCTTATTTGCAAGGGAAACCCCTTTTCTGAGCTGTCATCAAAATGAGTCAGCTTTGAATCCCAGGCTCTAAAGCATGTTGGTAATAAACAGGCACATTCAGGGCATGTGTATAATGAATTTAAGATTTATTAAGGCTATTCATGGCAGCAAAAACAAAAATCTTCTTTTTCTTTTATTGTTTTTCTTTAAAGGCATTGTCTAAATTTAGTTTTCATGAGCATGTGGACTGAGGCTATTGGAGCCAGTTTCCTTAAATAAAAGCGAGGTGCAAATCACATCCCATGTGCAATGCAAAAAGATCAATAAATTGTGTTTGTTTTTGTGCGTGAGTGGTTGAGTTGGTCCATCCGTCTGTGAGAACAAAAAAAAGAGGTCATAAATACAAAAATAGAGACGCTAGATGAAAAGGCTACACAACCATGAAAGTGTAAGTGTTTGTGTGATAATTGTGTGAAGGTTTTTTGTGTATTACTGAGTTTGCATTTTCTCTAACAAGGGTCTGGCGTCCCCGCAGCCGTCAGTGGGATCCACGCTGGGCCCTTTCGCAGTAATCAGCCAGACTGTCTTGCTCTAATTGTTTCCAGATTTGTGTGGGAGGTCAGAGCCCCGGAGTGCTGATCCTTGCCAAGTTTATAAACAGAGCAGTGTTTCCAGATGGCCACTGGCTCCAGACTGGCTAGCAGGTTGATTGGGACCAGAATAATAACAGGTGGAGAACAGACAATGAATTCCTTGACACTTTTTACCTCGCACACACTCACAGACGCACTGACGCTCTCGCAAAACACACAGTAACACACTTTCAATATGGTGAACAGGAGAGACTCCTGACGCCGTCTCTGTGGTTTGAGCTCAGCAGCAACCAGATCTGAGAGTAATACAAGCAGGATGTAGAGACATTTTCAGAGCTGAACGGAGCCTGGTTTAAGCTTTTACACATGAGGATATAATGTAACAATCTAGAATATCTGGGTTGTGAATTTGGAGATTAAACCAATTTCTAACTCATGTTGTGACATACAAGTACAATTATTGACGGAATCTTAAATAAAAGCTGCAGACTTGACTTCTCCTTTGAGCCATATTTTGACAATGTCAATGTGTCTTTTTCCGGACTTGGCGCGGCCCCAGATTTATGAAACCTTTCCTTCTTGTGGGGAACAATGTCAGCTGTGAATTGCAAAATACAAGATTACAAAATACGAGGTTCCTACAGGAAGCCAACTGCTTTCTTGTGTTGTTTTTGGATGCCATGTCAGATTGTAAAATCATTTTCAACCTCCAAGGCATGTAAATATTTATTTTTTCACATTTTATATTCTTGCATTTTTAGTCTAAAGCCTAAAAAGCCCCCAAAAATAAACGAATTCCCAGGAACTGTAAAGAAAATAAACGTGTCACATATAATCTATATAAAATTCAAAACTCTCCTTCGTTTTCTTTCTGCTCTTTTAGCTTGTCACTTTTGGAGGTTTTCCTGTTGTAAACTTTGTCAAAGCTTCAAGAAGGTTCAATGCTTTTTCCAAGAACTGACTGTGTTCGCTGCGACACACACACACACACACACAGTCACACTTTCAAAGTGGAGATTTCAGCAACTCCGGTGTAGACATTCCCACCACAATCACATCATTAGCTCCACCATGTCTCTTAATGCCTCTCTCAAGTTTTTGTTTACAGAATCCAGTCCTTCCAAGGTCTTTGTAATAGCTTGAGAGATCTGGGCTCTGGAGAAGTGGGGGGGAGGCTTCTGAGGATGTGTGTGTGGAGGGGGGAGCCTGCCTTTCATCGGTTTTGCTCTGCTACACTTGTTTGGGCCAAGGTTGGCCCCTGTTTTTCAGTAAGCGTACTCCACTCCAGATGTGCGGCGGCTCCAGAGTGGCTGCCATGTACAGTAAATCGGCATCTGAGGGCTCGTCAATCTGTGGGGTAGAGCGCTGCGGTGTCGTCAGCCCCAGCCACTGGTATAAGCGGAAATTTGTACTGCTGAGCTCCCATGAGGCCTTGGGGGAGGTGGAGGTGGGTGGTGTTGCAAGGGAGAGAGAAAAAAGGGGGGCAGGGGAGGATATTTGGAAGTGAGAACTCAAAACTGAAACTGATGAGTAGCAAGGGACAGAGACTGTTAACAAGAACAAAAAGTGCAGCAAATGTCTGAATATCCTCGTCCACAGGGATAATGAGGTTCAGTTGGCTCAGCTAAACTAAATGAGTAGAAAAGAATGACGTCGACATGAGAATAAATGATGACTTTCGCAGGGAAATTTATCTGCAGCTAAAAAGGGAGACAAGAGTGTGGAAGCAGGTCACAGCCAGGGTATTTCAACAAGCTTTAAATCAAATCACGAGCTCCAAGTAGATAAAATGATACAAGTTCATAAAGCAAGAATTTGCCTTGAAATAAAACATAAAAAGATTTTTAGAGAGCTGCTACTGATTATAATTAGTTAGTTGTGACCAGGAGGAGACATAAGTGCATATGAATACAGATAATGTTAATAGTATTAATACAACATCACTCAGTTAATGTAAATACATGAGACCTGAGTCATAATAAAGACAAAGCTCGTTTTGGAGAGGACACAGAGCAGACTCTGGAGTGCCATCAGGGCAGACAGTGTTTCCCCACGCACATTCCTCCCTTTACATTTTCCCATGCTCAGAGCTCAGGCCCTGACTCAGCGCCATTATCACTGGGAACAAGTCATAGGAAAGCTGCTGATGACTTACAGAGTGAAGCCCTCATGTCCAGACTAATGTTTTAGCTCCGTCCTCCCATCTGATGTTATTAAAGGTCAGCCATGTTTCTGTCACACTGAGCAGCCTGAGGTATGAGAAATCTATAGATAACGCAGAGCTTTAAGTGGGAGAAGTATCTGTCACCTGGTTATAACCTTTATTACGTTAATCAGTATGTTTCCCTGAACTTAAATTACTGGGTTAGAGTTTTTTCAGAATTTGAAAGTGCAATGTTGGGCTGTCCCTGACAAAAGTAGACAACTGTGACCAAATCCTTGGTCGTCAATCAGAAACAACGGTCTCTGATCAATCTGTGATCAGAGCAGCGGATTTAATATCAAAGTTGGAACAGCGTCTGATATTTGGATCTGTGACTGCTGCGAAACCTAGTCATAATACGGCATGAAATGATGGAGAATACGTTGCTAGTGTTGGCGGATTTGATTGATGCCAAGTAGTCAAATTATATTCATTAAACAGAAAAGGCCTTCACTTATATGAACAGATGTAATATAATATATATAATTGTAATAAATCAAATAGTAGCGACAAGCCCACTTAACTGTGCCCTGTCAAACTCAATCATACATCTCGGAGGGGAGAAGGAAACCTGCCTAAATGATACAAAAAGTAGCCCATTTTGTTTTACCCAGTTAAACAAAGGTAACTAAAACCACTCAATGTGGCAACACATGACGAGCTCGCATAATGCTACTGGGTTTGACTGGGTCTACGGACTCCTCCTCTTCCTCTTCTGAGGTTTGGTGTATAAGACACTATGAACAAAGCTTGTGTATCAAAGAGCCTGATATAGATTGTGGACAAGGTTTTATTAGACTCATCACACGCAATGCAAGATGATTGTTGTTGTTGCATGGTGTATGGGTGCCGTTTCTGCAGTGGCCATAACTGGGCTGGAGGACTACACAATTTCCCCAACTAGATTTCTTCTGCAGAAGGCTGATTTCTTGGCCATGTAACTGAGTTTCTAATCGTTGTTTTAAACGTGCATTCATCCAGTCCAACAAAAACTGAAACCAACATCATACTGGATGTAGTATATCGCAATGTTGTCTTTGTTGTTATCCTGTAGGCATGCCCATATCATGACCTTTTCCTCTTGAAAGACCCGCTGCCCGACCTCTGTCCCTGGTTTCCTTTGGGATCCCCCTCACTCAACTTTTGCCCGCCCCCCCTCCCATGCCCAGTAACGAGGCAAGGCGTCAGAGGCCTGATTATTTGCACTGACCCGGGTCTGTCTCCTCGGGGCGGCTGCCTCGGCACAGTCGCACTAGATCCCATTGACACGGTGAGAGGGAGAAGAAGGGGGGAAGAAAACAGACCCTGGCTCCAGTCAGTCGGCCCTCCTCGGCAGGTTGATGAATGTCCAGGACTTCACGATCTTTGCCACCCAAGCCAGTGGAGTCAGGCTACAATGAGTTACAGTCTCCTGGTTAGAAAACCCTCCTGCCCGCCACCACCACCACCACCCCCCCCCCTAGCCAGCCCACGAGCCCCACAGTCCCCCCAGAACCCGAGCTGGCCGGCCTCCCTCCCTCCACAAACACTGGAGGTCTATCCTTGACTGCTCCACGCCAGGCTCCTGCCACCACCTCCCTCGCCCTTTCAACTCTCGGCCCTGACTGCGCCGATTCTACCCGGCAACACACACTCACAGGTCCAACCACAAGCTGGCACAGGTCACTCCGGCATGCCATTTCATTTCACCACTAGCTGCTTATGTCAGCATCAATGCAGTCACGAACCTAACACCTAACTGTTTAAAAACATACGATGAAGTTCATTATATAGTTCTACCTGCAATGCAAACTACAAATGTAATATTTTCTCTTTCAGAAGGTGACGAACGCTGCCCCCAGCCAAACTACACTAAATAATAAATGTGTTAAATATTTTATCCTCTTTCTTTACTCCTTACATCACGTCTTCACCGACTACGTACCTTGTAAATGCAAAACAGAGGTGAAAACGTGCGCTCAGGATGGCCATAAAACTGAACCGCAATGGCAGGAGGAAAACAACAGCATTGTTAAGATCGACGCCCTGCTGCTGCAGCTAATTGTGCTCCAGTCATGGGCGATTCACTGTCGCAGCTAGCTGGAGGCAAGTATCAACTGACTGAGAAACTCTTGCTCAAGTGTTTCTCTCATAATTTGTGCTTGAATATTGGAGAATGGGCTGATGCTAGTGAAAGGCAACTGATAAACTGGAATCAACGGAAAGACAGAAAGAAAAAACAGTAGGAGACATGATGAAACTACAGCGAGCTGAAGCCAAATGTGCCGTGCCATTAGAATTGCAATTATTCGTTATTACGGCAAAGCACACTCATTATGTTACCCTAAAAATTGAGACTGGCAGCATTCGTGGTAATTTGATGACGCACAAGTCGTGGTGCATTTGGCTGCAGAGGGGGAGTCTGGGTGCTTCACGCCATCTTTTCCATCTTCAGCCAGAAATCCTGACTGACCCCTTTAATCACTTGAAAACGTTTCTTCTGACTCCTGTGGCTTCCTGAACGTTTGTTTAATAAGAAAACACCACAGTAATGATGTGTCGTCATAATGTTTCTATGCGCATGGTATTAATTTAACTATTGAAACATTATAAGACAAAACAAAAGTAGAATCCAGAGTAATTATGGGAGCTAGCTGATATTAGCCAGCTGGTTAGCAAAGAGCTGTCAGTGACTTAAAAATGCCATTGATCAACATTTTCCTAATGATGTTAAAAATCAAACAGTAATACAAGAGTCGAAGAATCATTCAGATCTTTTACTTAAACAAAAGTAGTAACACTTTAGTATTAAAATACTCCGTTACAGGTAAAAGTCTTAACATTTTGAAAAGTAAAAGTACAAAATCGATGTATTAGTATTGTATGTATGTATGTATGTATGTATGTATGCATGCATGCATGTATGTATGTATGTATGCATGCATGCATGCATGCATGCATGTATGCATGCATGCATGTATGTATGTATGTATGTATGTATGCATGTATGTATGTATGTATGTATGTATGCATGTATGTATGTATGCATGCATGTATGTATGTATGCGTGTATGCATGTATGTATGTATGTATGTATGTATGCATGTATGTATGTATGCATGTATGTATGTATGCATGCATGTATGTATGTATGCATGTATGTATGTATGCATGCATGTATGTATGTATGCATGTATGTATGTATGTATGTATGTATGTATGTATGTATGTATGTATGTATGCATGTATGTATGTATGCATGCATGTATGTATGTATGTATGTATGTATGTATGTATGCATGCATGTATGTATGTATGCATGCATGTATGTATGTATGTATGCGTGTATGCATGTATGTATGCATGTATGTATGTATGTATGTATGTATGTATGCATGTATGTATGTATGTATGCATGTATGTATGTATGCATGCATGTATGTATGTATGCATGCATGTATGTATGTATGTATGTATGCATGTATGTATGTATGTATGTATGTATGCATGCATGTATGTATGCATGTATGCATGTATGTATGTATGTATGTATGTATGTGTGTATGTATGTATGTATGCATGTATGTATGTGTGTGTATGTATGTATGTGTGTATGTGTGTATGTATGCATGTATGTATGTATGCATGCATGTATGTATGTATGTATGCATGTATGTATGTATGTATGTATGTATGTATGTATGCATGTATGTATGTATGTATGTATGTATGTATGTATATGTATGCATGTATGTATGTAGTATGTATGTATGTATGTATGCATGTATGTATGTATATGCATGTATGTATGTATGTATGTATGTATGCATGTATGTATGTATGTATGCATGTATGTATTAGGTATGCATGCATGTATGTATGTATGTATGCGTGTATGCATGTATGTATGCATGTATGTATGTATGTATGTATGCATGTATGTATGTATGTATGCATGTATGTATAGTATGCATGCATGTATGTATGTATGCATGTATGTATGTATGTATGTATGCATGTATGTATGTATGTATGTATGTATGCATGCATGTATGTATGCATGTATGCATGTAGTATGTATGTATGTATGTATGTATGTGTATGTATGTATGTATGTATGTCTGTATGCATGTATGTATGTATGTATGTATGTCTGCGTGTATGGTATGTATGTATGCATGTATGTATGTGCATGTATGCTATGTATGTATGTATGCATGTATGTATGTATGTATGATGCATGTATGTATGTATGTATGTATGTATGCATGCATGTAATGTATGTATGCATGCATGATGTATGTATGCTCATGTATGTATGTATGCATGTATGCCTGTATGTATGTATGTATGTATGTATGCATGTATGTTATGTATGCATGTATGTATGTAGCATGCATTATGTAGTATGTGTTGCTGTATGTATGTATGTATGTATGTATGCATGTATTGTATGCTCTGTATGTTATGTTATGTATGCATGTATGTATGTATGAGTGTGCATGTATGTATGTGTGTATGTATGTATGTATGCATGTATGTATGTATGCATGCATGTATGTAGCTATGTATGCATGTATGTATGTATGTATGTATGCATGTATGTATGTATGTATGTATGCTATTGCATGTTATGTATGTGTATGTATGTATGTATGTATGTATGTGTGTATGTATGCATGTATGTATGTATGCATGCTATGTATGTATGTATGTATGCATGGTAGTATGTATGTATGTGTATGTTAATGTATGCATGTATGTATGTTATGCATGTATGTATGTATGCATGTATGTATGTCATGTATGTATGTATGTATGTATGTATGCATGTATGTATGTAGTATGCATGCTATTATGTATGTATGCATGTATGTATGTATGTATGCATGTATGTATGTATGTATGCATGTATGTATGTATGTATGCATGTATGTATGTATGTATGCATGTATGTATGTATGTATGTATGTATGTATGTATGTATGTATGTATGTATGTATGTATGTATGTATGTATGTATTAGTTTTATGTTCAATAGCTACTAATAGATTGTTATATATTATCATAGATATTATAAAAATGGATATTGGATTGGATTATTACTGATGCAATAACATGTAAGCAGCATTATAAGGACAGCTGATCGAGGTTTATATAATGTACTGATAGTTTAATCAACAAGTCATCACATTTTAAAGGTAAATCATATTTGTATGTAAACTCTCAAATAAATAGTAACGTTAGTACTTCTGTAGGGGACTAGAAGTATAACCTAGCATAAAATGGAAGTACTTAAATTCAAGTTAAGTTCAACAATACTATATTATATACTATAGAGTATTATATTGCAGTGTCAGTGGTCGGACTGTTTCACCACATAATACACCAGAGAAGAGTCAAAGGACTTGTGATCAGCTGACACTGTCGCTGTCAAAGGATTCTTTGAACGTCTTTTCAAAGGAAACACTGTCCGCACACGGTTCATCCGTCTGTTCCCTTTAAACCACATCTAACTTCCGTTCAACCCCCCCACTGGTGCAGGAGACATTCCTCACAAGATGGTTGAATGGCGGGCCTGTTGCAGGTCAGCCTAGGCGGCAGCAACAAGCAATTTACAGGGTCCCTGCTGTGTGGAGCTGTGACCTGGCCTCAGAGCAGTGCTCCCAGGTGACAAATAAAACACTAGCCCTCACAGGAGCGCGACTTCAGGCTCCACAATGCTAATTCAATACAATGCGTCTAATTGTAGCCTATTTCAGAGAGGCTAGCAAGATCCTCTGCCAGCCATTCAGAGGATTATTGCTAATTGGGAAATAAACGTGTGGTAAAAGAGTCTGGGATGAGGTAGTTAATGTGGAACCCTCTTAATGGACACTTACAGCTTATTAGCTTCAGCCTCACAAAGCATTGTTTGATTAGAAAGGCTCCTTTATTTTCTCTTTACGGTGTTGCATTAGATTTGGTGATTTTCTTCAAATACACTGATGTTTTGTTAGGCGCCACCAAAAGTCAGCATCAAAGACATTGAGCAATGTTGCTGCTTGATATCAGAATAATCATCTTGGTAATTTCATGCATACAAAAGCATATTTTAGTAACGGTCTGTAGATATGAACCACTTAATACCAGAGCCAGAGATCAGATGGCCACAGTGCTTATCAGCGATGGCTTCATTTGATATTTTGAAGAGGCGTTACGGACTCAAAGATCATTTGCTAGAGCTTGTATACCAAAATAAACTTGGATCCAAGTATACTGCTACCAACACTTTAAACCTGGCTGAAGATCTCCATAACAAATCATTAAGAAATGTTGACTCTCCAGTTAAAAATGCCATTGCTGTCCAAGAGACACTTCATCTTATCAAGTTAAGTGACAATTTAGGAGAAAACCTCAATCTGTTTCCCTGTGAAATATCTAGAGACACAGATTTCACTGTACATCCATCTGCGAGCGACCCTGGCCCCATATAAGCAGCAGAAAATGGAAAGATGGATAGATGGACACCTTTCAGTTAAATGACTCTATATATCAATAACTGAAACATACATATTTACCATAATATTACCACTGCTTTCAATCCGGCACTATGCATTCAATCATTTTGAGTTCAACTGATTTATAGCTTTGGGTTCATGTTTTTTTTTTTTTTTTAACAAATAGCTTCCTGTCTGACCCAAAAGGGACTTTGACCTAGAAATAGCTGTCCCATATGTTAGGGAAAAAAAGGAAAATTAGATTGCCACAATTTTGGAGGCAATATGTCTTTTTGAAACAACACTTATCTGTTGTGTCCTCGATTTCAAGTTTTCAAACCAATATTTTGGGCTATCAAAAAGACAGATCGTCTATGAAGCGAGACTCACTCTGAGGCACCGCTGCATCACATTGGCTTTGATCTGGCACAACATTGTTTTCCATCTCCATTAAGGGATCGAAAATGATCCTGAAGGCAAATTGAAATCAAGTGTTAACTGTCCAGGGACGAGGCTAAATCTATGTCGGGTGAGAAGGATGCCAGAACTGGCCCTCAACTAAATATGTTGTTGTTTCAGTAACTGATTAGATGGATTCCCATTTGTTCCCATATCATTCATCAACAGAAAGTTATGCCATGTTGTTGCACTTGTAAATTCATTCCATGTTTTGAAAAGGGTTTTTGGCTGCCAAGATGACAAATGTCCTGTGTTACAAATCAGTTGTTGCATCAGTGGCTCAAATTATTCTGGAGTCTGAATACACTGATTAGCTTATGGTCATTATCCGTGTCATAGGAAACTAGGAATACAAGAAGCTTCTTTAAGTAGCAACATTAGTTTCATAACCCTATATTTTTTAAGGTTCACAACATGTTTAATACACTAGACACTGAATTCATGTCTCTCTCTCACTGCAGAAGATAGTTCATATATAATTTACTGACCTTTTACATTCCTAATAAGCTGCCTCTCAGTTTTACTCAAAAGGTCTTGAAAAATGTTGCCAAGTTACATTCTGCTGATTATCGTACAAAGCAAAACGTATAGTTGTTTGACTGTGACAATGCTATTGTTTATGAAAATCAACTTGGAGAGATCTGTAACTTAATCTACCAAAGTGAACTTTCAGTTTGCTTTCTTTTTTGTCAGAGTTATGTTATTGTTGCATGGTAATACAATTGATAGCATGGACTGATTTGTGTGTGTTTATGTCCTGTTGGGAAGCTGTGACATCCAAGACTTATGAGTCGACTGCTAAACAACAAACTTTGTGATGAAAGTAGCTTCAAAATGAATATTATCCTTTTCACAACATCTATATCTATAGCCTTTTGTTTGTATGAAGAGTTTAAACAAATAGAGCTTATTTTGATTTGAGAAGTCTGCACTGCATTATTGCACAACAATAACATAACCCTGACAAATAAATGTTGTTCTCTAAGTTGGATTTCATATTGAGTTGAAATAAGGTGAAACCAATAAAAACCAGAAGGAAGGTAGGGTAAAGTGCACATAACAGTAAATTGCTTCAAACATGCAACGACATTTGTATTAAAGGGTCCAAGTTATCGGCTAGTGGTCAGTGGATGGCCGGAGATCAAAGAGGAGAGAAGTCCTCCACATGTATAACCACTGGTTATCATGTGACTGAAGTTCTGTATTTAGGTCATACGATGACAACCGAGCGACGGCGCTGCCAAAAGAGAAAACTGTTTTTGCTTATGTAGACTGTGAGATGCGGTTGAAATCTTTGAGTTAAGATTTTGGAAAATTTCCCCTCGATCACTTTCTAAGTAGGCACTAAACAGTAATCTAACATTTCCAATTGCAGACAGGATGGATTATTGTAAAAACATTTATTAATGACTAATTAACATAACGAAAGTGTAGACCTAACGGCATTATTGAAGGTGAGAAACCCATTAACAAAAAAAGGCATCAGTCAAAGGGATTTTGCAGAAAAGTTGTTCTTATTAATGGCAATGACATATAAAGCAATACAACTTTATTTATAAAGCATTAATAAAGCCACCGATTACTACTTAGAAACCCAATATAAATGTTCCTCACTAGAAAGTGATACCAAGATTTGTATTTATCAAATTATTTCCAAGGTCAACAATGAACTTTTACACTTGCTATTATCCTTTAAGAGAGTTGTGTCATTAAGTTGTCCTCTACTTGCCTCAACTTTCAGGATTTAAACGTATGAAGACATTTTGATGCTCTTCTCCACCCCTCATAATCACCCACACACCCCGCCCGCAATGGGAGACCCCACCAGTTTATTCTCCACTGAGAAGTCCCACAGAGTCTTTTACGAGTACAGAGTTTGCCCTGCCTTGTGTTAAACACAGAAAGTGACTTGTCATGTTTATACATCCTCTCTGGTCTGTCCAAGATTATAAAAGACGTTTTGTCTGTGTCTCATAATTACTAGATGACATTACCTACCAAACTTAACTACAATTGTGACTCTTGGACCATTAAATACTGTATTTTATAAGTCATTTCTTGAATGTAGTTCATGTTGTTGTGTACCCGTGCTCTGATTTTTAGGCTGGGTAACAATATGGGTTCGTGGAAATCTGGAACAAAAATGCTTGCGGTTATCTATAGGGTTATAAATGTTATTTTCTTTGATAATCTACTGGATGACACTGGTTGTAAAACAGTCCAGAGCTAGCTGTCTCTTGGATCAAATGGGCAGGTTCTCAGCATGCTATCAGCACTGTTAACTCTGGCTGTAAACCAAACCTCCCAGGAGGTCAGAGGTCAAAATGTTTGGGCTTCAGAGAGACGCCATAGGCTGAGCATGGTCAGGATTTAATATGAAGTCTGAAACAAAGTTACTGCCTTTGAATTAGTGACCTTAACATCCACCCTTATATACTGTAGGAAGACAATACAAAGGAAGTCCAGATGTAGATAATCCAGGCTTTAGACACAGGTTATTATGAGAGTAAATTCAAACGTTTTATTTATAATTAATAGTTCTAATCTATTCTGTTTTTCCTGCATGCTGCGCTAATGTTTTCATTGCTATTTTTATTGTCCGTAGGTATGACTCTATGGTTGTCTGTCAGTCGGTCCACCACTTTGGTCCAGACTGAAATATCTCAACAAATATTAGATGGTTTGTTTCTACAGACTTTCATGATCCCCAGAGGACGAGTCGTACTGAGATTGATTTTGGTGTGTGCTGTGGGGGAATGCTTTCATAAGTCCTTTTTTGAATCTCATAGGTTAAAACCTTTGTTTTTATTTAATGTGATAAATGTTTATTTAATATAATGTTTTATTGTTATCAGGCCATTTGAACAAATAACGAAAGCTGATGTATTTTACAAAAATAAACCTTATTGACTTAACTTAGAAAATGCTCCTAAACTATAGTATGAGTTTATTTATAGTTGCATATATAACAGTAAAGAAATGGTTAATTATGTACCTCGTAAAAACCTGATGATACATTTGTTCTGATGAGTAAGAGAGGTGACGCCGGATGACTGAACATTATATTTGTATCAGTAGTGTGGAAATGTGTCTCATCGGTGGGTTGTGCGTTTGTAACCCTGTTCAAAGACACTGGAGCAAGTGTGTCATGTTTATCTGTGAAGCTGCTGGGCGAGCTATTTTTATTTATTTGCATGAATAGTCAATGATCAATCTAACAGAGTATCAAATCAAAACAAAAAACATTTAAAAGGTCAATTGAATTTTCCACTAGAAGGTTTCATTGTAGTTGGCTCCACAGTGTAAGAAACAGAAGTGTAGATACCAATTAAGCAGACATAAACAATGTTAGGAAGTGAAAAAATATAAATATTCATACATCTAAAGGCTCCACTAAGCCACCATACAGATAAACAGTTAGTTGAAGGAACATTTTTTATTTATAGCACAATAGTTTTTTTTCTAGATTTTTCTATATAAGGCAGATAGTGAATGGGCCTTAACACTGCGGTCAAAAGACTACACTTTTCTGTGCACAGCCTAATTGAAGGATACTTCAAATGATTTATTTCTTTAGAGGAAATTTCAATCACAAGATAAGAGACTTAGAGCACCCTTGCCTTCTTCCCCTTCTTGCTCTTCATTTGGCATGCATTTTGGCAGGCACCTCAATGCACTGCACTCCAGGGTGGTACAGATGATAAAAGGAGAGAGGCAGGCAAAGAGCGAGAAGGACAGACTCGTGGTGGGGGTCGGAGGAAAAGTGGTTTGTTATCAGGGGCTGAGAGCAGCAGCCTCTACCTGAGAAGTGCACCTGCTGGCTCAGTGTGTTCTCATGGAGGACAAACCCCCCACAATGGTACATCTGGATACACTTAGAACATGGAGGCCAATTACCGGAGTATTAAAGTGTTCTTGTCTGCTATCACAGAGATTTGTCCGCACAGCACTCTGCGGTGGCACAAAGCCTAATTTTCACACATTTGGAGGTCAAACAAACTAAGCATAAGACATCCAGCTATACATGTGCAATGTCACTATGGGGAGATAAAAGTCATACATGGATACAAAAGAATAACTATTTTTTAAATTATCACTATAGTTTAAAAGAAATCGGAAATATACGCAAATTCCCTTTCTTGTTTTGAGTTATATGAAAAGATTGTCACCACTCTCATATTTGTACGCTAAAACTGTTGCTGGATAAAGGAGCTGGTTAGCGTGGCTGAGCATAACAACTGGAAACCATGGATATATGAAGAGAGCTGGATGCAGTGTTGGAAGCAGAGCCCCTGTTCATTTCTATGAAAGATGCTCAGTAGTGCATGAAGCCAAAAAAGTTTGACTACCCAGATTTTCCGCATCCTTGAGTCAAATAGAGCAAGCGCAATAGCGTTTCCTTTAAATCCGCCTCCCAACCGTTCGGGCGCGGGCTCATTCACATGACCGACAGCAAAAATAACTCAGGATTTGGCTATTGGTGCATTTGAACTTTTAAGACATAATGATTTAAATCAGGGTTATTCAGATGTTCGTACTGGTAAGTTAATTTACCTCTTGGAAAAAGTATTTTTGGGACCACACATGACAAACCTGGATGTTGTAATTCCACGGTTTGGCCACTATGTGAAATTGGCTTCAAAGCCAATGGAAACAGCTGGCCTGGTTCAGTCTGAAGGTGCCGGACTGTTTCTTGTTTCTAGTAACTCCGCTGGTTGTGTGACGACTTTTTGGGCATTATGTTTATTCACTTTTTTCCGAGAGTTAAATGACGATGATGTCTCATGTCTGCATGACAGATATGAAGCTACTCTTTAGCTTACCATAGAGAAAAACTGGGAAAACAGCTAGCATGGCTGTGTCCAAAAGTAAAACAATATGCATACCAAGCTCAGTAATTCACATGTTATGTCTTGTTTGTAAAATAGTTCTTTCCATTTCAGTTTTTGTACAGATCCAACAAATGGAATAGAATGTGCTAATAACGTTAGAGGCTGATTTTGTTACCAGAGGACAGAGCCAACCCAGTTTATGCTAAGCTATGCTAACCGCCCACTGGCACCAGATAGATATTTTTAGAGAGAGTGGTGTTGAACTTCTTATCTAACTCTGAGCAAGAAAGGGAATAAGCATGTTTACCAAAATGTCAAACTATTTATTTCAATAATTGTATCATAATGTCAACTTTCTTCATATGTCTTGGTATCAAATAATGTTTCTGCAGTGACTGATTGCCCTCTTGTCCCTCCTGTGCAACTGAGCCCAAGATGAGAGCTATTGTAGGGAGCGTTAATACAAACCAGATGTTAAACTTGTGTCCTCAAAATGAATGGGCCTATTGGGAAACCAAGGAGAGTCTCAGGGGACATTCCACTGGAGGCTAAGCTGATTGGTCCATATTGAAACAACATGGCCAAGATAAACTGGGATTTCAAGAAAGGGGGTCTCTGGACGCTGGAGTCTAAAATAAATCGTTAGGGCTAAAGGAGGAGCTTAGCTCATCCTCTAAGGAAAACAGTGAGTTTTGCAAGTGACTGACATACATGATGACTGTGGCGCCAGGCAACCTCGGTCTACAGCCCAGTTGTGGGCTGCATGGGAAGTGGAGAGCATCAGGGGCCATGCTTCTTTTGTGCTGATGTCACAAAGCTGCAGGGTATTACTTTTTCCAAATTGTTGTATTTATTTTCCCCTCACGACTTGACTGTTTTTGGCAGGGGGAAACTAGAGCTGAAATGGTCTTGTAAAGACATATTTAAATGCAGCTCATTTGTTTAATCTTGCATAAAGGCATCAAAGATATCATGTTTTGTATGGAACTCTGCAAATACAGCTACATCTTGATCTATTTACTTTTGAGCTAAATTCAGTATTATTTGCTTCATGGAGCTGAGATAATGCTTTTGCAAAGAAATATCAGCTCAAATCAATTTTGGTCATTTGTTCTTTTCTCAACTGATTATCATTAAATGAAGTTTTATCTCAAAGCCCTTGCTTTCATAGTTTTGAGATTCAAAGATTAATTTCACACACACACACACTAGTATACAGTGCAGTGAAATGCTTAATTACCTGAAGAACCTCTGAAGAAGGGAAAGTCAAATTAAATGCAGGAAAAATACATAGAAATTAAGAAATTGGATTGAAAACTGCTCATAGAAACTCACAGGAAATACACTTTTTTCGCTTTCTTGCCGAGAGTTAGCTTTGTACAGAGCCACGCTAGCTTGTTCCAGTCTTTTTGATAAACTAAGCTGCTGGCCTCCGCTTCATTATTAACAAACTACAGTGATATCAATCTTCTCATAACAAAAATGCAAAAAAAAAAAAAAAACTAGTGCTCTTCATGTTGTATGAGAACAACCAAGCAAACCGTTACAGCTTGTTCTTGTTCCAACAGGAGTAGGAGGATATTTTATTTCACTTTTATAAGTCAATAGGGATGTTGAGTCTCATAAAAGCCCCGCAGTATCAACGGTGAGGAGATAATCGCAACTCAGTGAGCAGCTCTGTGGCCACTAAGGAGTGGATGTCCAGTTGTTTGGACCTCCTGTGTGCAGCCACAAAACCTGGGATAAAAAAAGAAAACTCCCAAGGTCACAATAGTGGCATTTTAATTGCCCTCCGCCAGTCATAGATGTAATTGCTGGTGCCATGTCTTTCAGTGCTGTATGCTGTGAGGATTTACAAAGAAAGATCTAAAAAGAGAAGCACGCTTCCACACAATAGCTGGAAAGCGGGAGTGCGGCGGTGCTTTCCTCTGTCAGAGGGCTGGTCGGCCTGTTTTGTAAGCACTTCCATCCTGTGAAAGCCCCTGGTAGACCTCCACCTGCTAGCTCACTACAAGTCTGCAGCAACTTCTCAAGAGAGAAGCGAGCCAGCCTCTCCCCCTCATTTCACTGGCGCCAGCGCTCAATGGGCCCTGCACTTTGATTATTTGTGTTAACAGTTAATTTAGCACCACAGACACATGTGCCAAAGCTGGCTTCACTTCCTCATGCATCACCAACAAATGTGACTTTTATGAGTTCCTTTTCACAGGGCCACCCCCCTCTCAGGCTGAGTTCTCGCCTGTCGACTCACTCTGCAAACCCTCTATGGACTGAGAACCCCCCCCCCCCCCCCCCCAGACCCACACACATACTCACACTCACCCCTGCAGACACCGTCTCCTCACCTCCTCTTACCTCTCCTCTTTCCCCTCCTCCCCCAACTCATTTTCCAACCTCCCGCCTCCACTCGCTTCTTTCGTTGGTTCGGTCTTAATCTCTTCCACATCTTGCCTGCGAGAGTTATTTCTGGCTCCTCTGTTCCCAATGTTTGCATTATCAGGAATACATTTCATGTCAATTTATTCGTTGGTTAAATACCGCAAGAGAGTCACTCTTCGGGAGATTTGAACTGCAGTTGAAAAGAATACTTATCCCCCAGAAGAGGGTCTTCACAATGTTTTCTGATGCTTTTTTTCCATTTGGATCAGAGCTAACAAAAATAACTACTGTGGGGGAATTAAAGAAAATAATTGTTTCATACAGTGAGCTCACTTAAAAAGACATTACAGACCACAAAGAATGCATACCTTATTGCAACTTATGATAAATGGCACTTTCATCCAGACTCCTGGCAGAAGATGACCACTGTAAGTGTTCCAGATATTAAGTCAAACCTGAGAGCATGACCCTCACTCTTTCAGTATAAGGTGACACAAAGATATAATCTGCCTTCATGAAAACCTCTAGCCTCAATACCAAGTGGAGCCACAGTCTAGTGGGTAGTGGGAAAGGGAGCTCAGAGGACTTTGTCAATGCCTAGTTAGCTTCGACATCGATACTTACAGACTTGGAAAGAACAGTGCTGAGGGAGCACAAACTAGCCGCACGCCGATGAGCTCATGCCAGGACTATGCAAGCAGAAGGCCACAGGAGCCATGGAAATATTTGGACATCTATTTTGCTCCCCCGCTTGTCTGTAGTGAAATCCAGTGCATCATCTTTTGTGGTCGAGAGACACGTTTTCAAGTGGCCAGAGGCAGAACCTTAAAAGGTCGGGTCTTGCATTTCTTTTGTTTTTTTTATTGTGCGACTGCATTTCAGCCACTCAGCAGGGGCAAATTGCGACCGCGTCCCGACACCGCAGATTCTTCTTCATTAATTCTCGATCCGTGCCATGTGGTCTATCAATGCTCGAGCATTGATTCATGCTCAGTGGTCCATAATAGCGCGGCCACTGTAACGGTCTGTTTTCAGTCAGACAGAAACGGTCACTGCTGGTATGATGAAGCAGTGTTATATGTTGTGAAACTGCCCGTGGAAACATGAGAAAAACCTTATGTAATTGCTTTTGCTTTAACATGAGCACACAGGGTCTCTTCAGTCAGGCAGCTTACTGAGCTCACAGAGGTGTCATTAAATCGTTCATCTGGATTATATTTCATCTCTTAAGAGGTTCAAGTCTTGGGTTTAAACTAACAGCAGGTGAATTATAACACCCTCATTTAGCAGCATATAAATGATTAATAAATGGTCACTGTAATGTAATTGTAAACAGAAGGACACAGTTAGCTCGAGGGGTGGCAATGTTGGTCTAACAACTATTAGATGGATTGTTATTTTGTACAGACATTCATGGCCCCCAGAAGTGATCCCCTGACTTTACCTCTCGTGTCACCGTGAGGTTGACATTTGTGGTTTTGAGTAAAAATCAACAACCAGTGGATGAATTCTCGTGAAATGTACACACGATAATTCGTCCTTTAATTTGTTCCATGCATCTCCCTTGAATTATTTTATAGCGTTTGATAAATGAGCCTATTTATTAAAGGTTTATATACTGCTTATACATGGGGTTCAAATAAAGTGCTACTCTGAGCTATACTGAAGCCAACCAAATGAAGATATCACGTCTTAAATGGGAAAAGAAAGTGTGAAGAAGCTAGACAAAAAGCAATCTTTATTCTTATTCCCTTCACATACACAAGGTGAGAGGATGACAAAGTCTATCCTCGAGGGAAGAGGGGGTAGAAGTCACGGGGGAGTGCTCTCAGAGACACTCGGCTGACCGGGCTTCTGCACACAGCTCCAGGATTCCCTCCTCTTCCTTCCCAGTATTGTCTCACATCCTGCAGAGCCTGGCTCTCCGCTCCTCTGCGGCCATCGCTGCCACAATAGCATCAGCGGGCACAGGCACTGAGGGGTGACCAGAGGGACACGAGCAGTCAGCCTGGCAGGATGTGACACACTTCTCTCCACAATTAATGAGTACAAAAGAAGCGGATGACACGACATGACAGCTTAGTGTGGCACTTCAGGCCTTAATGGCTCGCTGAGTGGCACCTTAACACCCGGCCATCACACTCCGAAACAAAAATGGCCAATGATGGCAACATGGAGAAGACGTGCTAGAATGTTTGCACTCTTTAACAATAATATAAAAAATATGTAATAAGATTTAACAAATATACTCAGTGGTAGTTGGTGGTGATGGTGTTTCATCACAATATTATAGGCAGTTATATTCATTCTTTAGACAACAATGCGATAATTACTGGTATCAAATTCTGAGACGATGATTTTGATTGGATTGGATTTAAGGAATCGATATGAGACGATATCATATTGCCCATTTCACAGTCAGTCACGTTTATATCAACTCACAAAAAGCAACTCAAATATGATTTGACTATTTTATTACTGGGCTCTTCAAAACATTTATCTGGACCACAGACAGACAGTATTATAAACACCTGGCAAAGTAATCAAAAAGGCTTCTGTGGTAGTTCCCGCTACAGTAGGTGTATCCAAGAGCACATTTTGCCATGATGACACACACACACACACAGACTCACAAGATGAAAACAATACCAGCATTGCTTCACGGCTGGTAAAAATAGACCTCCTGTTGTTCACTATTAAGTGCCACATTTCTCATGTTTAAGCACTGTTTAAATGTTTAGAAGGGAGGTGCGCTTGGACGGAAATGGTGACACAGACGTGCCAGGAGCATTTCAAAATAAAGGTGAATCTTAAAGATGATGATATTAATCGATGTTTGGGTGGTTCAATTAATCGATACTTCGATCCACATCAATGTGTAGTTACCGTTTGTATCGTTGGCTACTTCGCTACAATTTTGACGTTGTAGTCTACTTGAGTATTTCCATTTCGTCCAACTCCACTACATATCAGCTGCAAATATTGTACTTTTTTACTTCATTATAATTATTTGGCAGCTGTAGTTACTTTGCAAGGGAAGATTTTACATACAAAAACTGCACATCAGTATATTAAGTAGTTAATATTCACCTGGACCAGCTACAACAAGGAATACTGCATAACACAGTACTACAGAGGCCTTCCTGCTGCCTAATGAGTACTTCCACTTTTGATGTTTTTTTCTTACATTTTGCTTCTGTACTTTAGTTCAAGTAAAATCTGGATACCTTCCCCCCCTCCCCTAACACATGCAGCTAGCTTTAGCTATAAGGAGAATAACTGCACTGTCTTAGATGATAACAGCAAAATCGTCCAAAACATCATGAAATAACAAAGAAAAACAGCATTGCCATTATTCATTTCAAAGCAAAGATAGTTGTTTGTCATCTTATTTGTCAGGAGAAAGTCTGAAAACCCACAGAGATAAAATATTCAACAAACTAGTATTGATATCTTCTTTCCCAAGTGACTTTTCTGGCCTCAGTAAATGAGCAAAAGAGCCGAATTTCTGGCGTTTGCCGACTGTGAACAGCAGCTTTCTCAATATTAATAATAATATTACCGATGGCACCACTGAAAGAGAGGGATTAGCGCTCATACTGCTGAATGAGAAGTCACCGCTTGGCTGGTATACATGTGGGATTTGACTTGACTTTTCTTTAAACACAGCAAATGGGAAGCCAAAAATCTTTTTCATTTAAGAGCAATTAAGTGGATCCCAGAATCACTGGCTCCAGCACGCCGCCGAGGCTTTTTTTTTTTTTCTCCTGGTTTTATTACCCATTTCCTCTCCCTTGCGCCAGCAGAAGGAATGCTCACTTTTCTCTCACAAAGCCACATTTCCAACGCCAGAATCACACAGGGACCACCATGATTAAGTGCAAGCCAGTGCTTCCCTAAACATGTGAGACATTATAGCCCCCCCCCCCCCCCTCCCTCCCTCCTCAAAACACTGGAGAAGTGTTGTGTTCCAACATTTATGTGAAGTAATTAAAAACATCCACCAGTAATTTAATAGTTCTCACCAAGTAGAGACATGAAGTCTACACAGTTTTTTCACTCTGTATAAATAACCTGGAATGCAGTGAGTACACAGACAGACGATTTGCTTTTTTTTTTTTTTTTTTCTTCCTGCTTTTTTGAAACATTTTGTAAGAAGCCCTGTTCTGTGTCGCTTTGACCCGAGACGAGGTTGTGCAGTTACAAGCGACACACTGACTTTTAAATGCATGTTCCAGATAGTGAGATCCATACATCAAACACTGACAGCAGATTCAAATCAAAGCTTTCCTATAACTGGAGGCTGTCATTCTGCAAATATTACAGTCTAACATCAGAGGGCATAAAAATGACCTCAAGCGCTCGCTGCTGCAGCGTATCCGAATGTGGATGGCTTTGTGAAGTGCATGTCAATAGCCCAGAGAGGCGGCAGTGCAACAGACATGTGGTTCCAATCTGTCGCTTTTCTCACAGCGAGAGAGGAGACCATTCATTCATCTCACTGTAAATACAGCACTTAAACACTCAACAGACGCACTGTTTTCCAAGCCCCCCAAAAAACTGTCCATGTGGGTGATTAGCTTAAGCAAACAGTGTTATTGTTACTGATTTCCTTTTAATAATACATGCATAAATGACTAAGGCGTACCTCATTCCCTGCCCCAATTTTAATTTATTGATAAAATGATGTGCAATATTTGAAACAAAACCTAAACCTGAAGTTCAACCAGTGCTGTCGGACACGGTCAAGTTCCTCTGTTAGTCATCTAGGATGTTTGTTAGACAGTAATCTGGGCGGAGAAAGCTAACAACAAAATCTTATTTAAATAGATTACGTTTAATAGTGGTGGCCAATTCTCTTGTTTTGAGTTGCTGGACTTCTCAACCTGTTCATGATTTAAGACACAGATGAAAAACCCTTAAAGCTGCACTTATCAACATTTTTATATTAATAAATAATCACGTGTTATGAACCCGCAGAGAAGAAGCTCACGACTTTAAAGTTCCCCACAGCTGTACAAAGCTTTTTTAGCATCTTTCAGCTCATTGTTTTTGGTTGTATGCCCCCAGATTTGACTGTTTTGGTTCAAGCTGCAGCAGGCCGCTGTTTTCAGCCAAAGAGCTCCGATAAACGCACCGTGCACTACCTGCTCAGCACCAAACAGCAGACAGACACAGTTAGCAACTAGCTGGTGAACATTGTGGAGCATTTATAAGCTAAAGCTCGACATGTTTCTCTCAGGAGTTGATTGAGACCAAAAAAAGACCTAAAAGAGAGTAAATATGTTGGATTTACATTTATCAGGTGGCCAGAAACACAAGTGTTGATGCTGTTCCATGTCGATTAGGTGTGCAAGTAGACAATCGTTGAACTGATGACAGTCATATTAAAGTTGCATTAACAGCTCGTTGCAAACAATCTATTAATGCAGCTTTAAAGACAAACTACAGATCACTCAGAACAATTTAGTCAGGGAGGTGTCGCACCAATAGCATGTTTTTAAACAGCAGTGCAAACAGCTCAGCTGGCTGCCATTGAAGGATAGAGCCGTAACATCCCAACTCGGTGCAGTACATAATATTCATAACAGATCTCTTGAGTAGCTCAAATACAATACAGAAGTGGAGCTAGGGTTTCTGACTTGTGCTTGCCAAGGTTTAATGCCAATTGTTCCTTTAGGCTCTGTGGTGGCAGGAATTGGATTAAGTTACCTTTACACACTAAAAAACAAGAAAGCACAACTATTTAAATTCTGGTTTATGGGAAACTTTTTAGCTATAATTTGTATGTCGTTTCTTTATCATTCATTTTTGGGATGTTTGCCATCTTTACAACAGAAACGTGTAATCTATTGTTACATCAACTAAACATTTTGTCGTATTTGGTCTCATTGTTTAACCTGCAGCCAGACTATAAGAGCTCTCGCCTCCATAAAGAATGGTAACAAATGTGGTTCATCAGGAACACAGACACATTCTCCTTTCAGTGGCCATAAAGAAGACAAAGCTTTTTACAGTATCAACAGACGCAAGACGTGACCTTTTGGCTCTTTAGGGCAAAAGGTGAGCGCTCTGGGAGCGGAGACCTGGTTCCAGTAGTCTGCCGGCAGACAAGACATATGTCCTCCTCGCCACATTCCTTCCCATCTTAGATCACTGAACAGCTCTATCCGGCTTTCTGCCTTCAGTCCCTTCCGACCCAAATCAATATAACACTTAATTTTTTTGCCCGCATAGCACCTTAGAAAGAAACCAAAATAAACCGAGTGGTACAAGTGTAATAGGCTCAGTGTGCTCCCACTGCGGCTTCAGCTGGTGCCTTTGTGCAGGTGCATGAGTTTGAAATTCTGATTAGTCTGAGGTTAAATAGTAATGGAAGGACTTCCTACTTCAATTCAAATGAGATTTTAAAAAAATAAAAAAAAGTTCAGAGAAGTGTGCTCTGGAAATACATGTGTTGAATAAAGGAATAAACCTGTGTAACCTGAGGCGGTGTCTTTTATATGTTGGGATGACTGTACTTCTGAGTGAACTGGCTGCAATACAAGCCACTTCTGATTTCATATTCATGACTTCCGAGAAGAGTGAGGGGGAAAAAATAAACAGAACAACAAGCAAGCAAGGAGAGTATATACAGTAGCAGATGGAAGCTAGAGCCCATATACTAACCGTCACATCCAGAAAGTCAAATCTCATCTCACTCAGACTGAGGTCATCCTCCGCAGCAAACACTGACTCATCTCACTCCCACATGCACACAGTTTGAAATAAGAAATCTTGCTTGCACTCATATCTAATAGCTTCATTGTATAAACGCTGGTTTAGTAATCTAGCAATGTGCACAAGCACAAAAGGCCCATAAGGACACACAAGGACTCCAGCTAAGAGTCTTTGGAACAGTCGCCTACATACAGCCGGGCTGTAGTTCCCTACAGCAAACTGCAAAACACATCACTTTTCTAAAGGAATAATGGCAGCAAACACAAATGGAGCCTGGAAGCATCACAGTGGCTGCCTTTTCAGGCAAGTCATGTCCTCTAAACAGAACCCCTTCAGAGAGCCTGCCAATGACATCCATGAGTGTAGAGCGCCCTCTAGGGGACAGAGCTCTGAGCTGACGTACATGAGAAGCAGCCAAGCATTCCAGTGCAACCAGACACATCAAAGCTCACCCTATGCAAATGTGGCTTTGTAATGTAGTTAAAAATGTTGACTTTTGATATGCAAATGCTGCACAAATTCACAATCCAAGCATGTTTTTTGTTTATGCGTTGCTTTTCTCATGCAAATGTATGGTTTATATTCATATAAAGTAAAACACACTGAGTCAAGATGCCTTTGTGGTTTGATTCATCTTTATGCAAGTCAGCTGCCTTGAGATTAAATACACAGAATGTGACCCCAGTAACAAATTACAGGGGGCATTTTTTTTTAAATCATCAGCAACGCCGAGCTCTTCCCATGCTGCAGTGACAAGTGTTAGGTGCGGAGTCAACGTGGCAGACAGAAGTGTGCTCATCCCAACCCCGAGACAAGACAAGCTGCCCGGAGTCAGGCTCTGCTGCAGCGAGGAAGATTTATGGCCTGGGAGGTCACACGGGTCGAATGTGGAAGCCGCCACACTTCATCATTTTTAGATGTCACACAGACAGACCGTCTTGAAGCCTTGAATGCTTTTGAGGTTGGAGTTGTACTTGCTTACAGAGAGGCTTTCAAAACTCAACATCCATCATAAAAAGGTATTGACAATATATGGGACAATATCACAAGCTCTGGGTAGAAGAAAATAATGTCAAGCCAATGATTTGACTGATGGCACATTAATGTTTTGTGGCTGGACCATCAGATACTAATCCTTCTAAATCAGTTGTCTGTTGCCAGTGGATAATGGGAATGTAAATTGACAGAAATCCCACAAAATACACGATTAACCTTCCCTCACAGACCATCTACTCTGCCACTGGAAAAGAGAATGTGGTCTTGCTCAAGTTTCCTGGTAAATAGGGTTTAAAAAATAGTTTCATTTAAAAGATGCTTCAGCAACTTAATGTTTAGCAATACACAACTAGAGTAAACAGTGTACTGAAGACAGAAGACTACATCATCTGCAGTGACTCACCTTTAAATGCCAATTTGGTGAATTAAACTTTGAATAATCAAACCACTGAAAAGCAACAAAAGGTCACATTGTCAGAGGGAACAGTACCCTTGCTTCTCACCGCCACACTAGATCTCTAGCACCAAACACTGTGCACGGTCTAAAAACAAGAAAATACATCCTAACGAGGTTTGGATGGACCATCAAATCGTTATGAAACAGGGTTGTTAATCTAATAAATATGCCACTAAATGAGAACTGCAGGGTATAATTAATGGCATTTTGATTGTATTATTCTAATAAGCACCAGTCACATATCATACATCTGCCGCGTGGTGTCACCCAGCAGTTTCATTAACCTGGTTTCCATTACATGTCCCCGACAGGGCGAGAGCTTACTCACAACGTGATGTACGACTCAAACATCAACTTGTCATCTGAGGCCCTCTTGTGGGGAAACTGGCAAATGTTGGTGCAGCTGGGGAGTCAAATAAAACTTCAACCTTGGGATTGTTTTTCGACAGTGATTTTAATGTCAGAAAATCACAAGTTACACCTGCCATTTTCACAAGAAGTTAAATGCAGGGGTTTCAAAACAGAACAGGCTTCAACGTCTGTTACATGTCAAAGAGCTGCAGAACAGAAACATATTGGTATCGTGTCAAATACAGATATATATATATATTTATAAAAAAAAAAATCCTTCTTACCTTGTGACACTACTTTTAAACTACAGCCACAGTTCAATATTTAGCCATCTGCATGATATTTTAACAAACCTGCTAAATTTGACTAACAAACTCAAAAATGTGGCTTCTCTTCGACTAGGTTTTAGTTACAGAACATGCCATCATACACACTTCTTGCTGTTTACTTCAGTGATCAGCCATTTGGACTTAAAACTATTGGGACTCTGGTACAGCCTTTGCGTGGCGTCATGCTTCCCTCTTCAAACCCACTCAAGCTGGAACATGTCAAACGTAGGTCATTTTTTCAAAGTAAGTTTATTAAAGGCAGATAACTGTGGTCTTGTAGTATTTTAATCTATCTATTCAGTGCTTAATTGCAGGGACATTTTCTTTTTGAATGAGCTATGTATTAAGAAAGTCCAATCTTGCTCTTGCAGATGATATTGTTGATGTGTGAAGTGAGCTTCTTGATGATTTTACACGATATTTCTAAGAGAGTAAGGTTTAAGACAGAGGGTCGAAACAATCCATTACGATTAAGTGCTGTAGGTTTGTCCTTCTGGTGGTTGTGGAAGCTTCACATTTTCTTTGGACAGCATTAGACGCCTTAACTCTTGAAGAACAATTTTAATGCTATAAGAATTCTGCCATTTTGCTAAAACGGGTATGCTACGGGAATCCACCTGTGAGATGAGACCAAAACACAAAATCAGTCATTGTGACAGAGCGGCTGAAAGTGAGTGAGTGAAACAATTTCTGAGATCGACAAATGATAAGACGGAGCAACACTCATACATAACCTTGTCAGATTTCTGATGACACTTACCAAGCCGTTGGAATTATTTATCCCATTCATGCTAATTTTTGTTACAAATCTAACATTGGGGGAAATGTCTGGGTATCTTGATCCACATTCCACTTTCAGACTGTATATCCTGTTCTCATAATTGGTCTGAAAAACAAAAACAAAAATTAAAAAACAGATTTACATTGGTAGGTCTGCACGATATTGGACAAAACATTTCTGCAATATAAATGGTGATATGAAAAAATACAGGAATTTCCACCAGATGTCTTGATGTCTTGTCTATTTGGAAATTATTTTATTATTTTGTTTTGTGTGAATCAACTTTTCTTGAACTTTATTACTATACAATTCATTTCAACACACCAAACACAAAAGCAGGTGAGCGCTGAAGTGATTTTGGATTGGTAAATTAGGTAAATGAATACACTGGTCGACTTGCCATGACACCATTGTATTCATATAATTCTCAATCCAGGCTACAGTCAATGATCTAACACAGGGGTGTCAAACATGCGGCCCGGGGGCCAAAACCGGCCCGCCAGAGGGTCCAATCCGGCCCGCGGGATGACTTTGCAAAGTGTAAAAATGATTTGTCTTGATCATAAAGTAAACTACTGTTCCAGATACCTGTGACGAAATGTTTTGTGCATTTGTAGATACACTGTGATCTGTAAGTTGTGATGCACATGTGTAAATGATAAGATGAGGCACTAAAACGAAGGGAAATATTTGGAGTTGTCGTTATTCATAGGTCATTATGCTGTGATTTTACTGGTCCGGCCCACTTGAGATCAAATTGTGCTGCATGTGGCCCCTGATCTAAAATGAGTTTGACACCCCTGATCTAACATGTCATGATTAATAATGCATGTTGCTTTAAATGTGAATGAAGAAGGGTAGTGTCTGTCTTGCCATGCGACTAATGCACATTTGCACATCGCAATGTTGATGCTGAAACGATATATGTTGCTGCCCCAGCATGTAAAATAGTTGACAGTATGTACATTGGAATGACAGTCCACATGGTGAGTTTGCTCTGCTTACTCTTGCCGGTCCAATGATCATGCCTGTCCACCGTGTGAGAGTCATGTCTTCGTCATCCTCGAGGCCCCAGCTGACTGTGCCATCACCTTCGCCCTTCTGCCCTTCTTCAAGCTCCTCCAACAAGCGAAAATTGCGTGGAACTTTAACTCCTAAAATAACAAAAACAGAATTACACAGATTTTAAGAGGAGGTGTCTGATATTATATCTTTCTTCTGTTTGCAAATTCCTCAAAAATACCAAAACCAACCAAATCATCCGTGTTGCCAAAACCTGGTATAGTGTAGCTTATTCCTCTGTAACATAGACATCCAGTGAGCTTGAGTGGACTGTTGCTTGGACAAAACAAGCAATTTGAAAAGTCGCTTCAGAAAACTGACAGGCACACGTTCTATAGACCAAAAGGTTAATTGATTAATCTACAAAATATTTTGCAGAAGAATCAATATAGTAAATAGAATTAAAACAATAAATTGATCGCCAGAAAATTCTGCAACTACTTTAATAATCGATTAATTGTTCCATTCAAATATCAAGGAAATACTTTCAAAATTCTGCTTCCTGCTTCTTAGACTCAAGAGATTTTTGTCTTCGTTATATCTTTGTATATTAAGTATTTTTGATATTTAGACTGTTGGTCAGACAAAACAATAAAAAAAACAAATCATTAGTTTCAGCTCTAATTGTAAAAAAAGTTTTAAATTCAGTTTTCCCGCTGAAATATGACTGCAACATCATTATGAAAGTGTTTTGTCACTGTTGTTGCGCCAACTGTCATCCTTTCATGAAAACTAATGCAGATACACATTCATCATCCTAAGATGACATGAACAAAACATGTGCAAGACGGGACTGATTACAAGAAACGACTCAATAGTTTGGTGCGCTATACGCACACAGCACATCCTGGTCTACCTGCTACCATCTAATTTGATACCTTGTTCACAAGACATTTATTTAAGATATCTGATGTTGCTGAAGATTGAGTAAAACTAATGCTATTCATAATCATGACCTTGTAGACAAATTCACAAAAGGGAAAGTGAAAAGAGCGTTTTAAAAAAGGAGGCCCTGTGGCTGAGGCAGAGGACACGGTGAAAACATTCAAATGTTCCCTTTGGTCATCGAACCGTTGATTTCACCTCCTTCAATGTCAGACAACATTCATCAAAGTGAGCCTTCACAAACCACTTTTTAAAATCAATATTTCACATCTGGAGTGCAGTGGCCACAATGAAGGATTGACTCTTAAATGGTGCTCACATTTTCTTGAATATGCAAACACTGGTGAAGGCACCAATGTTAGCGGCTAATTTTAGCTCACCTCAGCGTTACTGGTATCAGTGTATGTCAGCTGCTAAGTAACATGAAACGGCAGTGCATAAATGCATTAGACTTACAACTAACATTCATAACCAGATCATTAGCCTTCCGATTATGTTATCATTTGTATAATAATAATAATAATAATAATAATAATAATAATAATAATAATAATACATTTAATTTATAAAGCACTGTTCTAGATACACAAAGATTATTTACAATTTTAGAAACATTCCATACAAGTATAAAACAGACATATATACAAATTCGTACACACACAAGATGCAAACAGAAGACTAACCAGAACAGGGAGCAGTTAAAACTAGCAGAGTCATGAGATGGGGGAAGGAGTTTAGTAGGGGGAAAGCAATCTTGTTTGGCCTATAAAAAAGGTGTTAAGACGTACACATTTCCTAGAACCCAAAACAACGTCATCAAATAAACATTTTGTACGAAACCTAAAGATTAATCGGTTTGATGGGATGTAAGACAAAAGGAAAAGCAGTAAATCAACACATTTGAGAAGCTGGAACCCTCAAATGTTCCCCATTTTTGCTCGAAAAATGGTGTTTAGTTAATCAAAATTAATTAATTTTTGGTAAATTGAATAATCATTGAGTTTCAGCTCTAGAAGATAATAATAATAATTACATTTTCCAGTTTATTATTATAATTTGCTCTTAGTGTTATGTTTCTCAAACTGTAAAAAGCCAACTTAGTACTTGGTCTTGGTCATATCTCTTTAATAACCAAATGTAAGGGATCCTTATGAGAAATGTTTTTGTAATGCGTTATACTCAGACTTTTTTTAATTTCCAATATCTATATTGGTATAAGATTCAAAGACAAGTAGCTGCACATTTCGAGGAAATGAATACCTGATAGAATCAAGTTGCTGATCTAGTATGCATCAGTTAATATGTTATTTGTAGAGGCTACTCCCATCCTACTTGATAAAAGACCGAATTAAATCAGTATCGTTAGGATCAGCCTTAGTTTGTGCCTCTCATGTATATTCATACTGCATAGTTTTATTTTCATCATGGCCTTTCCTGCTCTTTTTTGGTCCTCAATATTGTCATTAATAGGAATACAATGCTGTTATTCAAACATTTGGTCTACGTTAAGTATATTAGCACTACTGATTATAATAAAAGCATGAGGTGTAGGTCAAATTAATTATTCAATTTATTCTAAAATACAATATCCTCTCCTTCAAGAGCTATAGGCCTAATTGTTTTTTGGCGTCCCATTGCCTGTTCTTCATTTTCACTCATGTCACTAGTAACTTCAACCTTGCTAGGTTAAAAATTAATCAGCAGGTCGCGTCCACTTCTCCTAAGGTAGTTTCGATTATGAAGTTACTTCTCGATTAACCCGTTTGTGATTATATCTGTTTGTCGTGTGACTAAACGGAACCAGAGGAAACTAAGTTAAAAAAAATTTTATCGTATTAATATTATTGAGTTTTTCTGTGATTCTGTAAAATACTTTATTGTTGTAAGTTTGACAACCACGCTTCCTGCTGATCGCTGAAAGCAAGCCTGGGCTCCGACTACTTGCTGAAACAAAGCGTGCTAACTACAGCGTAGCGTTTTAACAATCTGGTGCGTTTCTACACTTCCCCGCCTAATCGTTGCAAACATCTACCTAATGCAAAATACACCGATATGTTTTCTGTATATATTCTTAAAGTTAAAGAGTAAACCTGATATAATTTGACAATAACGTTAGCAGGTGAAGTGCTGATCAAAGCAGCAGCGGGGATGGTTCCTTCATTAAAATGTAACGGTGTTGCAATGTGAGGTGTGTCACAGAGAAGCCATCAAAAATCCCCGCACAATATTTGTCACTGTAAAATGATTGCATCTGAATTTCTAGTTTCACACAAAATACTTGAGCTTGGGCAGTAAATACATATGATAATAATAATAATAATAATAATACGTTTATTCTGATCATATAACTAGCTATCCTGGCACAACGGAATCGACACTCGCTGCCTCGCGGTGTTGGAATATTCTAGTAGGTGCTAAAATAGCTTAGCTAGCTAGTACTGTCTGCGGTTGTTTACAATCCTCATACTAATGCCATTTACACACCCCATTAGACTTTAACATCGTATTATACGTCTATGGGCATTTCTTAGTGACACATTAAAGTCAATACTTGCAATACTGACGCTTATTTTTCACTCCTTGAGCTATTTTAGCCAACTCACGGGGCAAGCTATTCGCTCGCGACACAGTAGCTCCATGACATAGATGGCTCCCGTGAAGAGCATTGCCTTACCGAGAGGCGATAATAACGAATACGTTACAATTCAGAGCCAGTTTTGAAAACATTAATTAAGTGAGCAAGTTGCCACGTTTTGGGGCTGAAATGTCAGCGCGGGTCGCGGCTTCGCCTACACTTTGTGTCGCTGTATATGTTTAGTTTGAAGGCACACAAACCTGCGGCGTTCGCCATCTTCTTCAGCCGAGTCCAGAAGTACACAGAACTGTGACATCACCACCACAGCCGTTAAAACCGGCAGATCACGGCACTGCACACTGCTGTGTTCACACCCCACCCGGTCTACACACAGTTCACTGTTTACAGCAAGTATACCACTAGCAATTTGATCTAACTTTTAGACTTTTTGAACCATTGTGTTCGGGTCCAATTTGACCAGTTTCAAATTTCATAAATATCTAGTAACAAGGCTTCAAATCTGTGTTCCTATTTTACCTATTTCTTTAGGAATTTGATGATTTTTGGTTTGATGAGATGTTCCAGAGTCTGGGAACATAGGACCCTTTTTCATATTACCATTTTGTCCCATATAAATCTGGGGAACAGGACCCTGAAAGAGCAACTTTGTAGAATTTGGGATGATAGCACCCTTTTTCATTATGTGTGATATAAATCTGTTAAACATTGAACCCTGGGAACATAGGAATGACCGTGACCCCATTATTGTTAGCTAACTGCTGCACATTATTGCTTATTAGCGTACACTAGCCCCAGTGAATGGATAGCATAAAACATAGATTGATAAATCCCACACAACTACAAAACAGAGTAGGGATTTCTAGCACAACATCATCTACTTCCAAAGAGCATGGACAAGGGTTAGGGGGTTAGTCTTATTTGCTTGGTCACAGATTGCTATTGCAACATAATGTTCAAATGAAACCAAGTGCTGGTGACAGAATAGAAACTATTTTACTAAAACAAATACCATTAAAGAGTAAGTCCCCAGAGGAACAGTTGAAAAGGTTTAACAAGGCTTTGGAAGTAAACCCTGCCTTCTCATACTCATTAATTCAGTGTCTTGCTTAAATAAAGACTTCAACCCCACTGGTTTATCAGTTCAACTCATGTTGCAACAGGAGCATATTATGTTCCTAGCCAAGTGTTGTAAGCCCCAGGGTCCCATGTTCCTCAGCTCAATATCTTGATATGACCCATTAAGGAGAACTTTCATAGGATTTTATGTTCTCAGCAATGCGTTTTCCCCAAGGTCAAACATTCAGTGTTTTTCGCTGGGTAAATTTGTTCATCCACCTACAGCTAAAAACCTATTGAGGTTATCCTCCTTAAACCTACACACTCATATTTACTGGAAAGACAGTTTTCATTGATATCTCGATATACACTTATTTAAACTTCATTTGAAATGTGTATACAATGAGACAAGATATCTAAAATAACTCCATTTGATAAAATGGTACATCATAGCTTCAATGAAGAGCTGAAACTACCTGGTGCAGAACATAATACAATATATTATACAGCCAGAGTGCATATTCCTTTGATTATAACCTTTAAAACACTCAGGGGGAAACATAATGGGAACACTGGAATTTAATTCAACTTACCACTATTGGGGAAAAAAACTTTCCAAGCATTTTTTAGTGAGCATTATTTTTATTTTTTCCTCTATTAACAGGTAGTCAATGCAAGCTACAAGAACAATTCATCTCTGTGGAAATAAGTGACTGACTTGACACTTAGTCATTACAATGTACAAGTTGGAACAAAAGAGCTTTTAACCAGTGAACACAAAAACAGCAAGAGCATTACTTGAAAACAGGTAACAAACTAATGAAATACAAGCACTTTTAAATATCAACTCTTATCAATTGCTTCTTTTCCTCAGGACACCAAAGTTTGAATGAGTCATGTGGTTATTCTGAATCATGTCTCTAAATTGCAGGATATTCAAACATCTAATATGACCAGAAGACATGGTAGTTCAATTATACATAATATTTTTTACAGTACATGAAAAGAGGTTGCCACGGGATAGCATTTAAAATTAAGGACTGTACATAATTGCAGGGTGTATCTTAGGCGAGGAGACGAACGGTCTTTCCAGTAACAGTTAAGTAATCCTCGTCAGCCAGGGCTCGGAGCCCCTCGTCAAACAGCTCCTTGGTGATCGCCTGAAAACAAAGTCACAGAGACACAATTCAATTGACGATGTACATTTATTACTTTGTAGAAAAGTTAATCACAAAATGATGTCATAGCTTTTCATGTAATTTAATTCCCAACATTGTAAACTGGCTGGCCAATATCAAACGATGTATTCCTGTTTCTTACATCAATGTCTCGGACTAGAAATTAAAGACCTCTCTTCTCGTTCGACCGAATTAGAAACACGAACACGCTGTTCTCACAGTGTTTTTGTATCATCTCAGGAGTTGAAAAAGAAATTTGGTAAAAATGTTTCTGAATTGGAGTTCAAACGGTGGTACAACGAAAAGCAAAATAAAAAAGTATTTACAGTTTCAGACTGTCTTCTGAGTTCATCAAGCAGCTGCTGGTATTTCATGGCTGGTGTCTTTCCTTTGGTTTGGATCAGTTTCTTCAGAGCTTGGGCGATCTCCTCCTTGCGCTTGCGGGCAGTGGCACTCATACCTGGAATCACAAATTAATACACTCAAATACACCGTCAGGCTGCAACTAATGATTACTTGCATTGTCGAATTATCTGCAGTTTAGTTCAAATTGCTTCTTTCGGTCAACCAACAGTTCAAAATGACAACCATTCAGTTTTCGATCCCATTAGACGAGGAAAAGCAGAACATTGTCGCATTTGAGAAGCCGGAACCAGTTAGTCTTAGCTTTTCTAATTATTCTTTTGAGCAAAAAAGACAAATTGATTATCAATTCACATAAAAACAATCAATACAGTTTTCAGTATTTGATATTAGCAAGATTGTGTCTCTCCATTAGCAATATCTCTCCCCAAATCATGTCACACATCACCACCATAGGTTTTTGCTATTATTATTATTATTATTTCAAATGCATACAAAACACTTAAAATTCACAAGGCCCTGTGTTGCATACCTGTTGTGAGAATAGAGATGTCGACAAATCCTGTTCTGGGGTCAGTGGCCGACTGTTTGAGGGCCTCTCTGTGCAGCCGCTTGGCCTCCTCCACGTCGATGGTCTCCACCTTCTCAGAGAAGCGGACCTTGGCGTGGGCCTCTGCCAAGCGGATCAGGGACTCCAGCTGTCTGGGGTAGGCGGACACCATCCCCCGTCCACTGCCTACCTTCCTCATGTCTACATAGGCCTGAGGAGAAACATTTACAAGGTCAGTTGAGGCCTGATGTCTAATTAATATTACTCGACTGTTATTAGGCAAACCGTTCTGCAAATATTCAACGTAATGCATCTTAAGAGAAAACAAACCTCAATTAGAGCCTGGCTGGCTTCCTCACTCAGCCTTGGATTGATGTATGTTCGTGCATATGCAATGTAGTCCCTCAACATAGCCATGTCGAGGAACTCTTCCTCAATCTGCTCCTCGCTCTGGTAGTACAGCGACACCAAGTGGTGGGCCAGCCTGCGGTCGTAAGCCTCGTCTTGGGGATCCAGCATCAGGAAGATTAGGTCGAATCTGATGGAAAAAACAACAACATGATGAAGTTTAGGAATAGGCTTCGAATTAACTCCTTGATAATTGCTTGTCTCCATGAACAGCTGGTAAAATAAACAAAGTGACACTATACATTGATTGCTGTGGGTATACTTTCTGTAAACCTTTTATAATTGAGATTTAAGGCTTAGAGAGTCTGGAGATCTTTGGTTAAAGTAGCTGGAGCGTGCGTAAAAAGTGCTTACATTTTCTTAAAAAGCAGTCAGAACCCTCCAGATGTCAGTGTGATCGTGCTGACTAACAGTACTAACCTGGACAGCAGTGTGTGAGGCAGCTGGATGTTCTCAATCGTGGTTTTTTTGGGGTTCCACTGAGATTCAATAGGGTTAGCAGCGGCCAACACGGAGGTACGGGCATTCAGTTGACAAATAATTCCAGCCTGCAGACAGACAAAAAGGAAAAAGAGAGTGAGAACTTCATTTTGTAACTTAATAAAAACATGTTTGAGTTTTCAGTCTCATCTGCCAGAAGATTTGTCAAACACACCTTGGCAATGGAGAGGGTCTGCTGCTCCATGACCTCATGCAGCACAGAGCGCGTGCCGTCACTCATCTTGTCGAACTCGTCGATGCAGCAGATGCCGTTGTCGCTCAGCACCAGAGCTCCGGTCTGCAGGACCAGCTGCCTGGTCTCCGGGTCCTTCATCACGTAGGCGGTGAGACCCACAGCGCTGGAGCCCTTCCCCGACGTGTACTGGCCACGGGGCACCAGGTTGAAGACGTACTGCAGCAGCTGGGACTTACTGGTGCCGGGGTCTCCGCAGAGCAGGATGTTCACATCTGCACGGAAGTTGCCCCGGCCGGTCTGACTGAAGTCCTTACGACTGCCGCCAAACAGCTGCAGCAAAATGCCCTGGAACCAACAGAGAGGGAAATAAATACTAAATAAAATCTATATCATGAAGCATCTATTTAATCTAGAGTTACCAATAACTGTGATTGGAATAGACACCAGCTGGGATTTGGTTTTAATTGTTTTTATCTTATTATTAGGGCTGTCAATCCATTAAGGTGGATGAATATATACATGTGCACATAATTCTCTGGGTAGCAATCGGACATTTTGAATCTTATCATATGTCAATATTTGCTTAGAAAAGTCCCCAAATGAAGATATTTTAACTCCCAAACATGTCATTATTGTGGCACATTACTACATGATAGAATAGGAATATCAAAATGGGGCATTAGAAATCAATATATTGTTTTATTTCCAATGTGTCTGAACCCCTGACAGTCGGGTCGTTTGGCAATACAGGTAGCGTTATTCAGCATGCAGCAATTAACAAACATAAAATAATATGATAAGAGTTATTTTTTATAATTAATTTATCAAATTACGTCTGGATTTGACAGCACAACTAATATACACTTTTTTAAAATTGGCTTGTGGATATTTTTCTAAACTGTCTTGGGGAAATGGACAAATTGGAAATCCTTAATAATGTCAGATAACAGATTAAAAAGGTTTTTTCACCTCATGAAATATAATGATGATAATTGATGATTTCCACCCACTTAATAAAACTAGTTTCACTTTTTCTCCTTGCTCTGCGTCAAGAGGGCCTGAAGCCTTTTCTGTGACCATTAACATGATGGTATTAGAGATACATCATTATACTTATGTTAACGCCTTTATGGCATCATCTTAATTTAGGTGTATGCCTCATTGACTAGATTTCTACTCAACCTTAAATTTGACTTGCCACAGCAGGACGCACAGGTGTGACTAATAATATTATTTCGAGTGACCTTATAAAACACTGTTCGACTGGTCGTAGCAGATTTTGTTAACGATGGCTCAGTTATATCAAGTGTCCCAGTATGCTCAGTATCATGTTACTCTTTTTACTGGTTGCTTGTGCAGGAAACACTCATGTGTTGGCTTGCATCCATTCACACTTGCACACCTTTTTGATGTCCTCATGTTCATAGATGCTTGGTGCGAGGGCTGAGGCGAGGCGTTCGTAGACGTCTGGCTTGGCTGCCAGCTCCTTCAGCGTCTGAACTCGGTCTTCGGTGAAGAGCTTCTGTTCAGAGTCCTCGTCCAAACCGTGCAGGCGCTTCTCGTCTGTCTTACGGAAGTGGATGGCGTCGATGTGAGTCTTGTACACCGACTTCACGTTGCTCTGGCGTGGGTTTGCGCGCATGGGGACCGCTCTGTAGACACCTGCAGGAACATTTGGGAAGCTGTTAGTATGTCTATGACTGACGAGACATATGAAGCAATTTCTCACATTTTATAGACGTTATTAGAGATTACGTATCTATTGGCAGAAATGTAATGTGTAACTATTTTTAATATAATCAATTGTTTCAAGCAAAAATGTGCGTCTCATTCTCATCACTTTAAAAATCACCAATCTCTAAACATTTCTGGGTTTGGGGCAGTTGGTTGGACATAAGCAATTTGTCTTTAAATTTCAGCTCTGGAATAATGGGAAGATCAATTCTGACTATTGTGTGTCATTTTAAAAAGGCCAAACGATAAAACACAAACAACAGGCAGATGAATCGATAATGAAAATACTCATTAGTTGCGGCCCTCGCGGTAGAGATTAAGGAAATCTTACCGGTGATGTTTATGCGGTCTCCTGGCTGCACTTTATCAACCAGGTCATTGTGAGCGTAGACAATAGTTGTGTGGGGCGTCTGGCCAGCCGGCATGTCATCAGGAGACTCTTGAATTTTGACCTGTTGCAAAAACAAGATCAATGCATGAACAGATGTCATGACCTCAACGGCAACACGTCACTAATTAACACTCAACTAATTCTGAGATTAGGTGTCGCTGACTGAAAGCAATCTGCCCCTTTAGCAACCCTGTCGAACTCTCACCATCTGTTTGTCTGAAAATACTGAGCGATTGTGAACGAGCGCCAGGCTGTGGGTGGTGTTGCAGTGGCGGCACACAGCCGGCTCAGCAATGCGCCCGCGATCCACCTCCACACGGGTGCTGAAGGCGCACACCTGGCACTGGAAGAAAGCCTCCTGCATCTCGGGGATGAGCTGCGAGGTGCGGATCACCATGCCGCTGATAGTGATCAGCTGATCGATGTCTGTGGAGGCAACACATAAGGCACACAGACGCTTTAGCCTGGACCTGATACCTCACATTTTATCAAAGCACGGAACAACATTCACAAAAATCCCACTCGAAATATCATGGTATGGTAGTCCTTATAAAGTGTGATGTGACTTCACACACACACACACACACACACACACACACACACACACACACACACACACACACACACACACACACACACCTTCTGGGTTCAGGTTCCTCATGTTTCTAGTTTTCAGGGCGTTGTAAGGGCGGACTTGGATCTGGAACTCCAAGATGGAGTCTGGGAAACGCTCAAAGAAAAGCTCATTGACCGCCATGTCGAAGGTTGGGATGACTTCCTGTAAAGGGAACAAATTACACCCTTATTAGCGTCAATATGCTTAAGTGTAATTTAAACTTTAACAACATCCTGTGGATGTAATCCCATTAATCAGTTACATGAAGCATGGTTGCCTGTCAATGCTTTACATTGTATGAACAAATACGTGCCCTCAGTTCCTCTGGCACGAGTATGTTTGTTGTTTCAAGGTGCAGGACTAAAACCTTTGGTGAATTAGTAGCAAAAAACATATTTGGATAAAGATTGTATAAATTAAATTTGTAAAGCACATGAGGTCATTATAAAATATAGGACATTACCTGTGGGTAGCAGACGAGCTGCCTGTAAAGTTCTGCATCAAAGGACTGCACATGCAGACAATTCACATTCAGCACGGGATCACCGACAACACTGATCTGCGAGACAAAAAGAGAAATATTATTATTATGCAATCTGAGATTTCCTGTGATGTTTAGAATTGAATCATGTTTTGTGGGCGTTTCTCTCTCTCACTCTCATTTCCTGTATAATAAAAAAAGGAAAAATGGCCAGAAAATACACAGGAATTAATCTAATTCAAAAACAGAATCTACTGCAAGTCTGATTTAAAACAAAGTGCAGGTTGTTCTCAATAGTACCACAAAAACTAAATTTAATTTAAAAGAAATGCACACTACCTCTTCCAGCTTCTGCATGTATAAAGGCTCATTCAGGTCCAGACCAGCGTTCTCATCTTCAGTGGAGGTTGGGTCAAGGAACCTCTGCAGGAACCTCTGAAAGAAAATTGACGCAAATAATTAACTCTGCTGCATTAAGAATGTGAAATATCTTATAATAGCTGAAATGTAAAGGATGATACCTGAAACTTCTCCTTGCAGGTCCCAACATTGACATCAGTCCCCCAGATCACAAGCCGCTGGCCTGCATTTTGCTCGCTGGCTACAGCACCATCGGCACTTGGCTGCAAAGAAAATAAAAAAGTGTTTACTGTGGTTTTAAGTTTGTCATCCTTAACGGTTCCATGATTGTCTGATTGTCTGATCCTGGCTCATTTAATTGCAATACAATCTAAATAATTTTCTTGACTCGTCCACTGACCGGCTCAGACTGAAGATCGACTTGTGGAGCCTTCCTGACTGACCCCAGATCAGGACGCTGTCTCGCTGGAGTGCCACGCACTCCACTGCGTGGGGTCCCCTCAATCCTGGAGCTGGGTGTCCCGTACATCAGAGGGGAGCTCATGTCCACTTCATTGGGTAGGACTGTTAAAGAGAGACACTGGAGTTAACACAAGTGTCTCACAACAAAGAATATTAAAACATCCCTGCGTTTCCATTGGATGAGGCTAAAACCAGACATTAAATAAACTTAAAAGGAATACTTCCCCCACAACATGTCTATTTGAATATCAATTACTCACACTGTGTTACCTTGAAGAAAACTTGGTGAAAGAAGAATAAAAAAAACAGAGAAAGTCTTGATGGGGGGCCACATTAAACAACAGAACAATATAACATCCGTTTACAAACTCTCACACGATGAGCATTTTGTGGGTCAAGTATTCCTTTCAAATTTGGCACACTGTGTGATTGGTACCTGAGGGTCGAGGGCTGGAGAACAGAGAAGTGTCCTGAGGTGCTGATGGACTGAGCACGTCGTTAGCCGGGGAAGTGGGCATTGGCATCAGGTCAGCGTTGGAGGAGTCCTGACCTCTGCGCCGCTGAGAGGGAGGAGAGGTGGGACCCTCACTGCTGGCTGAGAATAAACAAGACACCAAGACAAGTTAATAACAGTACAGACACATTCAGGTGGACAGATCAGTGGTACATCAGTTGAAATAAAAAGGAACAGTTGAACAAAAAGTTTCATTTCATTTAGGACACATGGACTTACGTGTGGGTGGGTTGGTGTTCCTTCCACGTTTGCGGCCACCAGGAGTCGACATTGGGGAAGACATTGTTGCTGGGATATCTGAAAATCAAATGGAATCAAGTGAATTAACTTTAGCCAAAAGAACGGCTGTCATAGTATTTACAGACTTCTGTAGAGGAAGTAAAACAAGAACTGCACTTTCTCAGGTAGGACTTTTAGCATAACACCTTGTGGATGTATTTCAAAAACCTGCCAAGTCGGGAATGAAAGTCAGGACAGTGTGTTTGATCGCGCTTGTTTTCAGTTGGAGGCTAGGGAGGATAATAGCCTCACTTTTAAATGAGTTGAAGTTTGTTTTGTGCAGCCAAAACATTTTACAAGGGTGACTGTTGCAGTTAAATCTACTGAATATGCAGAAAAATACAAAGATCAGCAATTTGTGAAAGTGTGGAGAAGTGCTTAATATTGTGTTTTATTGTAATAAAATGTCATATTCTGTTCTTTAATTTTCTTATTTATGTGATGCTGGTTGTAGGTTTTGTTTACTAGTACTGAGGTTTAATGTTTCCATTTTTACTTTACCTCAAAATCAGTCTACTCTTACTCTGCAGATGAACACAAAGCATACTAACATTGGAAATATTAGTGACAGCTACAAGTACATTAAAGTATAATGAAACAAGTATCAAGTATCATTTTAACCATACGTCAAAGTTGGAAATACTGACTTCCTTCACATGTTAATTTGTAACTTCCAATACTTCAGAATAAATTTACTTACATATTTTATACTTGAGCACACTATACAGCTACTTCTTTATGTATGACGTTATTGTTAAATTACTTAATTGTGCTTTTGATACTTTTATGGAAGGCTTTGGTTCAGACAATAACTTTCCACCATTTCACATGTGGCTGCAGAAGAAACAATGAGCTGAAACTTACTGCGCTGTTTCACCTGATTTGACACTTAAAGTGAGCTTTCAAGTTGATTCACTACCACACAAACATGTGTAAAGACAGAAAGTATGATGCAATCAACATGATCGCTCGATAAATAAGTTAACCAAATGAAGTTTATTCCTACCTCTTCTTCTGTGTACGTCCGAGTGCTGCAGATCTGGCGCGAAACTGCGAGTGACGTTGTTTTCGCGGGGAACTTTGGACCAATAGCATGGCAGGATCATCGTTTCCTTTCCGGCCAATTTCTTCACTGCAGAGGGGGGTTCATTTTGAGATTCACTCATTGCGGCTTTAATTAAACATAATAAAACATTTTAACAAATTAAACTATTTGCGTGAAAGATAAATAAAGCTACAGGTATTTTCTTTGTTGTATCTAAAATACGATCTGCGTTTCCTGCGCGTGTCCTTATGCTCGTGGATACCCTCTGGGCTGATGTAGTTTGGTCCAACAATAAATGGCCCTTTTTTTCCTTTTCTTTATTGAAACAGTTCACAATACAAAAATACAGAAAAATAAACAGTAGCATGACGAATACTAAATTAAAATGACAACTGAGAATTGGAAGTTAATAAATATATGTAAATAAAAATAAATAAGTAATAATACATTGTTCAATGAGTTTCATAATGTCAAATAATATATATATATAAATATATACATATAAATATATACATACAAATAATATATATACACATATATATATATATATATATATATATATATATATATATATATATATATATATATATATATACACATATATATATATTTGTTTATATGTATTTATTAATACAATTAATACATATTTAAATATATATATATATATATATATATATATATATATATATATATTATACAGTATATATATATATAGAGATTTTGTACTAGGAAATAAAACATTTTTAAGAAAGGTCTAACAAATATAGTCCGAGGTATGGCTTGAAAGGAATTATTTTCGACAAATGAGTTTGCAATTTTCCTTTTATCAGTTTAAAGCAGTAGTAGTAAGTAGAGAAATATCTACTCAAAGTAGGAACATTTTAAAGAGTAAATAGATTAAACCCACCTCTTTGTTGCTATATGAGCAGCCTGAGGAAATGTCAACTTTAAATATATTTAATCGTCATCATTCATTATAAATGATAAAAATATATGAATTATTTTGAATCGTTAAAAGGTCACATCATCCTGCAGGTCCATTCAGTCACCACCGAGTGGCGCAGTTTACATTTCAAACAGGGCTTTGACAGAGGAAAAGTACAGCACACTTCCTGAGGGGGAAATCATATGGGATGATTTCCAAGAAGTGCTGGAACATGTGTCCCTTAAGGCATGACCAACCTGTCCTGTAAACATTAGTCAGTGCAATAAAATGGAAAATAAATACATTTACTGTGTTTTATTGTTTTATTATAAAGAATTAATAAAATGTGGGATTAATAAAGTACTCTATCTATCTATAATCAGGTTCTCTATTATATGCAAAACTGAATGTAAACAGGAATGTACTAAATGTATATGCATAATAGTAAGTAATAAATATATATACACAGAGATGGGAACACTTTGTAAATCATTTAATATGATGTTAATAACTTGGAATGAGATGATAAATATAATATACAAACACTTCATTGTCATACATTAGTCTAGTAAGCAGACTATATTTATTGTATACTCTCAACATATGCACAGTAACCACCTCTGTATATAGAGACACTGTCCTTATATATAAGATATGTTGCTGCATACTTGCATCTATATGAACCATAACCCTGTATGTTCAGTACACAGTAACAATGTGACCTTTATATAGATAGATATAGATATAGATATAGTTTGTTGCCTGCATGTAACAACAATAATGTATGTTAAAGTTTGCTTTTTTGTTAAGCTTCTAATCTTTGATTAGGTTTGTTTCCAGTTTTGTATCTCCGTAAATGAACTCTCTTGCTGTATGTAAATCAAGAGCTAGAAATATTTGTTAAATTCCCAGCATGTGTTAACTAAGGCTGCAAGTAATTATTAATCTTGCAATTCTTTTCTTAATTCATCAATCTTGTAGTCCATAACAAAAAAAAAGTGAGGGAGAAAAATGTCAGAGCCCAAGGGGACATTTTGAAATTGCTGGTTTGGTTTGACACAAAAAATAAAACAAAAAACGTACAGCCTGAAACTATTAATCGATTCGCCTGTAAAACATAATTGCTGCTTTATTTCCTGTCAGCCAATTAATCAATGGATTGCTCCAGCTCTAGTGTCAACACATGATTCAGAAGATCCGTTATAGGCTTTATCTCTGTTATCTAATGCCTTATTATTTATTTTTATGTGCATTCTTACATAATTACTACTACTACTCCTACTGTACTTAAGCAGGATAGTACTTACAATTTTGAGTCATGAATGTTATGAGAGCCTAAAAAAGTAGGCATGTTGCATTTGTTTTTTCCCTCCACGTCACTTTTATCACATAATATTTTGCATATTTGACCACTTCTGGGACAGACAAGTCAAATATAAACAACAGAAATATACAGAAATAAATCATATAAAACATTTAATACCAAAATAACTTAACTAGAACTAAAGACTAGGGCCTGTACGCTCAACTCTTAATACATGTAATGACAGTAATATGCTGTATATGGTTCGTGTAAGTCTTGTATTGGTATGGCATACACACTAAGTCATGCTTATATTTTGTAAGTAGTACATTTTACAGAGTACATACATCTTTATGTCGTACATCAGCGTGAACGTATTTACTATCATATGTTTTGGTGGCCTTCCATCCACAGCAACACTTTTATCAAATACTATTTCTTTATACTTTACCACTTAAAAGACCAGTGCTAAAAAGTACATTTACTCAAGTACTGTACTTAAGTACATTTGTGAGGTACTTTATTAGAGTATGTTCCTTCTCTGCTACTTTCTACTTATACTTCACTACAGTTCAGATGAAGATATTGTACTTTTACTCCACCTCATTTATCTTAGTAGTAACTTTTCAGATTACGATTTGTACAAAAGAAAACATGTGATCAAAATATGATGTATTGTTACAGATGAAACTACCAAAAAGTATATAAAGTAATAAGCATGTACATCACAACCATCTAAAACATTACGGATTATGAGACTATGAGCCCATCATCTTTCCTACATAAAAGCAAGACACATACTTTGTGATGTTTTTGCCTCTTTTTGTTGTTATTTTGCGTTGTAGTCGTTAGGAGTCTCTCTGTGGTTATTTTGTGTTCCTTTTCTGGTCTTTTAGTGTCTCTCAGCAGTTGCTTTGTGTCTCTTTGTAGTCGTATGCGTCTTTGTGGTCCTGTTGCATCTTTACCTGGTTGGTTAGAGTCTCTTTAAGAGACATTTTGTAGTTCAAAGCCAGGGGGCCCCAGACACTTTGGGTCCCTAGGCCTGTTATAATGTAATGTATCAGTAATAATGATCCTGTAATGTAATGATATACTGTAACACATTCTCCACAATGAGTACTTTCTCTTTTGATACTTTAAAGTACATGTTGATCATAATACTTCTGTGCTTTGTACTTTAACATCTTGAACGCTTGCATAAAGTACTACTACAGTGTACTATTCTTACTTGAGTTTTAGGAAATGTTCTGAGAACTTCGCCCATTTATAGTGCTGGTGACAAATTAAATTAAATCCCAAACACTCAGAGCCTTCAGTATGTAAACAACTCTGAACCATTCATACTATCGTAGTAAAAAAAAAAAAAAAGGGTGGCATGAGCAACACGCCCCCTCTCTCCTCAAATGGGAGGTTAACGAACACCACGTGACCCTCGTTTTGACTTGACTGGCTCGTGAGAGGGCGGCACGTGTGACGTCAGCGGGTCAACAATACAAAACACTGCGCGAAAGTACAGAAGCCCCAGAGAAGTGTCAAGTGTTGTCAATGACAGAACCCTGACATCCAACAACAAGGGCAGAAATCCAAAGAAGATTTTTCTAAAAATAAGAAAGACAAAAGGGGCGCGTGGACAGAAAGTGAAGCCGCAGGGTTGTTGTGCTGTCTCAACTTTTCTATTACATTTTAACAAGTTTATATCCTTCCCAAAACCACGTGGGCACTCCACCAGGGTTCATGTGTGACATATACAGCCTGGACTCTCACTGCGTGTCTCCACGATGCAACATGAGTTGGGCGATGGAGCCTGCTAACTTCTACGAGAGCCACAAGCTGGGCGTCCCGCAGCAGGGGGTCTGCAAGCCGGGCAGCAGGAGCGAATGTGCGGGCGAGGACGGCACCATGGTGGAGCTGAGCACCGCCCCTGCCATGTACGACGACGAGAGTGCCATCGACTTCAGCCAGTACATCGAGTCCATGACAGCCGTGCCAAACCTGGAGCTGTGCAACGATGAGCTCTTCCTGGACCTGTTCAACACTGTGAAGCAGGAGAAGGCGGATTTCTACAACATGCAGAACCCCGTGCTGCCCGGCGACATGCAGCAGCTGTCAGCCGCGTACGCAGCGGAGAGGAAGGCGGACAGCGGGCTGGACAGAGTGGCGTACAGCGCGCCTATCAAGCAGGAGTCCGACTGGAGTGACAGCGACATGTCTTCACCCCTGCCTTCCCAGATCGAGAGCTGCGCTCAGACCTCCGTCAGCCTCACCACAGGGCAGCCAACTCCACCCACCACCCCGGAGCCTGGCTCCAATGTCAGCTCGGCCAAATCCTCCCCGCGGAAGATCGGCAGAGAGAAAGGGAAGAAGGTGGACAGGTACAGCATAGAGTACCGACAGAGGCGAGAGAGGAATAACGTTGCAGTGAGGAAAAGCAGGGATAAAGCCAAGAGGCGCAACACGGACATGCAGCATAAATTGCTTGACCTGAACTCTGAGAACGACAGGCTTCATAAAACTGTCGAGCAGCTAACCAGAGAGCTCTCCGGGCTCAGAGATTTCTTCAAGCAGATGCCCAACTCCTCCTTCCCGGGCTCCACAAGTGCAGCGCACCGGTGACAGATCAATTATCCTATGAACTGAGCTTCTAGGAAACATACCTCAACAGACATTTTTTACCATCTGTACCAGATGTATTTTAAGCTTACCATAATGGCACTGGAAAATATATGATGTTGCTGCCATATTTTTTGTGGGATTTTTCTCTATTAAATTATTTTACCACTGCATTTACATGATGTTATACCTGATATGGTACTTGTTTTATAATTCAAAACTTTGTATAAGAGCCAGAGCATGATCTTTTATATAGTTTGTATGAAACCTTGAAAACATTTGTTTATGGAATCTATAATAAAATTGCTGAAAAGGTGCAGAAATATCCTGGTCTGAGTTGTTTTTGCATAAAATATGTTGAGGTAGCAACTGGAGTGCAGAAGTAGTAAGACAGTGCAACAGGAAATAGAAAGTCAAGTCAGCAAAAATACAACTTTTTATTGACACAGTGTCAGTAATCATAAATACAGAGGAAGAGGAAGATCGTTAGAAAAAAGTTTTTTTCAGAACACTTAAATGTGTTTACAACCAAAAGTCCATAAAGTCCTTGAGGAACCACGTGGGCTGCTCTGACAGACTGCATGCCACTTGCCTACCCTTGGTCTGTCAACTCCTCGTCCACAGGATCACATATCATTAACACAAACAAGACCTCGTCTATGCAGCCGGTTCACTTCAGCACAGCCTTAAGCTGTCAGGCCTTCAGAGGGGGGAGAGGAGGCAGAACGGGCTCAGACCGAGGCCTCATGTGCAGATCCTTGGAGCCTGCTGAGGCATGAGGATTGATAACATGAGCTACTTGCCCTGACAGCTTCAGAGGCAAATTTCTTCCAGGCCGATCCAGAGGGCAGGTTTCCTGGTGACGACTCGGACGTAAACGGCGAGGGGGCCCACCTCTTTTCCCAGGACATTCTCCACATCGTAACCTGGGAACTGAAACACACTTTATGTACTACTTGTTCAGAGCACTTTAGGCTGAAAACTCTGGGTTTTTTTTGTATAAAACATCTCCCCTCAAAACACCCCCTACTAACCACACATGAAAAACTTTTTTTTTGCAGTGTTTAAATCTGATAAAGTTGCACGAATATTTGGAGTGCATTCAAGGCCCTGACCTTTGCACTCTTCCCCTTGGTCAGCAGTATTTCTGTTGATTCAAGACTTTACTCTGCACGAACAAGTTCCCCTGCTAAAACGCATTAATGCCGACGATGCAAAATTGCAATGAATTTGCACGTTTATGAACAACTCCACTACCTGTAGGTTATATAAGAAACTAATTGTTAATATTCCCAGTGTAAAAACTGCATGCATACTTAAAAACAAACAATCACTAAATTCAGGAGGTGGGTGGAAGATTACGTCACAGTTTTGGCGGCAAATTCCTTTAACTGTGTCAGTGTCAAGCATGACTCAGGGAATTGTCTTGTTCAGTACAGAACAGGCTTTATCATCGTGACATGAGCAGATGACAGTGCTTTCAGGACATATTGACACGAGATCAATGCACCGAGCAGTTCAGCCCAGAGCTATGTAACAGTTTGCAAAGATCAAACCTACCTCATTACCCTCCAGTGCTGCAGTGTTTAGGATGGACATAATCGTCTTTTGCTGCAGCTGTCGGGAGAGATGAAAAGATTTGGAGCCATTAATGTCTCTTAAATTATGGCCTTTATGTTGTAAATAAAAAAAGACATGCTGCACTAGCACACTGTGCTCACTGGTGAGTAATACACTGATAGAAGGGGTTGAATTATCAGTTGGCTGATAAGAAGGAGGCTGATAATTTTATCAGTGTGGCTCACTTAGTTTTCTAATTTGCAAAGTCACAGCACGCTTTACACAATACAAATGCTGTCATGCAGATGCACATGCATTCAATGATTTTATTTTTTAATGTGCAGGAATGTCCCAGGGAGGATTCAGGGTCTTGCTCGAGGACACTTCAACAGGACTGATGTTTGTTTGTCTAAAGGTTTGGAAAACAGTCTGCCTCTCAACACTGCTGCTCTTTGTACTACTTTGTCATACTTCTGATATTACATTTGCTCTTAAGCTTTTTTTTTTTCCCAGCTTCAAGCAATACGACAAAATACTAAATGTTAGATGAGAGGATCAATACCTCTGTCATGTCGTAAATATGAAGCAGCCAGTTATCTTAGCTTAGCTCAAGGACTGGAAACAAGGGGAAAAAGCAAGCTGGCACTTTACAAAAATCTGCCTACCGTCACCTCTAAAGTCTCGGAGAAGTTGGGAGAAGGAAACCAGTGGAGACTCCAGGAGGTTACTGGTCTCAACCAACAAATAGTCTGACACATGACCTCAGCAAATTGTCCTTTTCCTTTAAATACATGTGAGCTACAGCCCTAAAGCATTTAGATTGTTAAACTTCATTCACCGTACAGTGGACACCAACATATTGGTATTGAAATGCAAAGTTAAAACCCAATAACAGTGTTCTTCTCACCTTAACCTTCAAAGTGCAACTACTTAACGAAGAAGTCAAGAACACTTCCAGTCGGATCCTCGTGTCCGGCTTGTCCATCGACGACTCACAGGAAACGCAGCGGAAGTTTTGACTTTGGAAAGAAAACATAATGAAGAAACGATTTACCATCATGTGTTTGTTTGTTTGCATGGACATTAAGCAATTTTGATCAAACTCGAGAACTTACAGTCTTTCATCTAACATCTCTAAATTGTCACTTCCACAGTGGTTGCAGGCAGGCCAGGAATAAGATGTGTTCTCATCCACACCAACTATAACCCCTGCAGGCAGGAATTAAAGTGTTAAAATTGAATATTAAACACACAAAATAATCTTTTGGCAAACATCCATGCACACTATACCTTTCAACTTGGCTTTAGTTTACTTTTATTGGCTTATTTTTTTAAATCAATAACTGTATTTACATTGGATGCCAAGAGGAAACGCATTGAAGCCTAACTAGAAGACACGCTGATAAATGATCTACGCATGGGTTTCAAAGTGTGTGTACGTTTGTGACAGGGTGTGAGAGATAAACACATCCCTTTCAGTTTTATCTGAGATTGTCGTGATAAACGCAGCAGAGTGGCTCCCTGCCTAAACACCGTGAGATACAGAATTTAACTCTGATAAATCGATCTTGTGCATTCTTGGTCTGAACCTTTTTCCTCTGGTAATTTCCAGGAGATAGTTTCGCACACGAGCGCGAGAGATAATGATGTTTGGTTTATTTTCTTGCAGCCACCTGACCAAACATGTACGGCCAGAGGGGCCAGAACCAAGACGGTTCACGGTCTGAACTATGCCCTCAACTGTGACGCAAAGCCGACAGATGCAGATCATCATCTGCTTTTGGGCGGCTTTCTTTCTGCACCAAGCAAAGCTAATATTTGTCAACAAGGACTTTTAATTGACATCCTAAGCAACAACAAAAAACAGCAAAGCTGTTCTTCGATATTTTAATTTAGCTGCAAAAAGTCACGTTTCTCAACATATTTGATGTTGAGATGAGACGTAGGGGAAACAATGCTATGTTCCTTCAATCTGTAACTTATTTTCACTACACCCTCATCTGAAATTTAAAGCCTTATGGGGGGGGGAGCAGGCAGGCTGGCTTATTTCACTGACAAAAAGACATGGGAATTGACATGAATCCAACTAAATTTCATGTGTTTTCATTTCATAAGGTCCCAAACAATGACAGCCTGAGGACACTGAATAACAAACAGCAGAAAGCGATGCCTTGAAGCCACATCAAGGCCTCTTGCTGAGTTGTAAACTTATGAAAAACAAGTGGTTTTCTTCCCCCGAGAAAACAACACATTGGGGCATGTTCTACAGGAATCACTTCACATGAGGCGAGTTACATGAAAACCACAGGACTCAGTGAAAGGGGGGGGGGGGGGGGGAAACTGACCTGAGAGAGAACAGAGGGAGTTGGGTGTGATGTCGGGACTCAGGGGATCCAGTCTCACAGGTTGGGGCAGGGTCTTTGCCTCAGGCTCAGGCGGCAACTGTGGAAGCGAGTGAGACCTGGACTCGAGTTCGCACATCTCAACAACCGACTGCTCCGCACACAGGAGAACACCTAGATTTGGAAAGTTGAAAAATGATTACAAAAGGAAATATGAGTCCTGATGGTGGTGGAAGAAGCTCCCCATGGAACCAGAACAATATTTTATAAATCCTTTACGTGATGCATTAAATACATAAAGCTGATAATACTTCTTTAGTTTTACTTAAGTTGAATTTTAAATGCACAAGTTTTACTTTTAAAGAGTATGTTTACATTGTATTTGTACATACAAGTACTTCTACCACCATTGCAAGTACCGATAGCTGCCAGATAAATGTAGTTTAAAAGTACAATATTTTCCCCTGAAATTAGAAGTATTATTATTATTATTATAGTAAAAAATGATTTTACATTCCAACGACTGTCTTTTATTAGTGCTTATTAAGATATACAATTGCTGCTATTTCTTTTATTGTTGTTATTCTTGTCCACTACGGCCCTGGAGGAACTGTTTTGCAATCTTTTCTTTACATGCCTGAAAGGAGAAGTAATGACACAAAAAAACACTTCAACTGTAAAGTAGCAGACAACGGAAATACGAAAGTAAAGTACAAGTATCTACGAAGTGTACTTGAGTAAATGTGCTTATTTCCACTAGTGTTAGGGTGACGTGGGCACCTCATCTCATGACAGGATAAGATGACATGTCAGGTCACCAAAGAAGCTCTACCATGTTCTCTGATGGCATCTCTGAATGACATGCGACAGGCAGCGGGGGAATTTAGTGCTTCGAGGACAGAGGAAGTGAGCGCACAGGAAGTGCTCACACACAGGGCCTCCGTTCGCCTGCACGGACTCTGGGGCTGCTCCTCCTGAAGACTGGAGTCTGTCAGCACCAACCAAACCTCACGCTGGCCTACATCACTGCTCTGAAACAGAAAACACAATAGGCCAACAAAGAACAGACTGAAGAATTACTTAGAAACAGCATGACCTAGAAAGAAAAAGCTTAAAAAGGAAACTTACAAATACACGCAAATTTACATTTTTGTCATAAAATAAAAGACACTTAAAAACAGCTTTGGAGAGATTATTCAGTCGACACACGACGCTGGTGAAAAAGTACAACAACATAAAAAAAAAAAGGGTTTATGTGGTGTGCGCGTGAGGCAAAGTCCGCCACTTTGTTCTGAGCTGCTATCTCATCTTGGTCAAAGTTTAAAGGTCCCACCAATCAATGCTAAAGAGCGCTCGGGCCTCACAAAGACCATACACAGCGATATGAACGCCGCTCTCTACGTCAGAGCTCAACCTTATCAGTTCAATTCAAATGATCACAAAAAAGATGAGCGAGGAGCTCTTTAGGACACCGTGTTCATCACGTCCTTCTGAAGTCAAAGTAGAAATCAGTATTTTCCAGAAACAAGAGGAAAAGTACCTGCGTTCTTCTCTTGTATAGAACAGTGGCAACAAAACTGCAGCGACATGTTTTAATCTCACTCTGCAAAAGAAAAAGAAAAAGAAAAAAACAAGTTTGAGATCGACCCGCTGAAGATAAGGTATCACGATCTGCAGCAGATGTTGTGCGTGTGTAAAGAGTTCACCTGCAGTAAGTCTCGTAAGGTTCGTTTTGCGGGAGGAAGGTAAAGCGGGGACACAGTTTGCTCCTCGGTGGGTTCAACCGAGCTCTCTTGACCAGAGAGCAGGTAACAGAAACGTGGAGCTGGACCGGGAGGTCTGCTTTCCTATAAAAACAACAACAAACGCGTGTGAAAAGCATGTTTAGGAGAATATATCGATTCCTACATTTGAATCAAATGGTCTTCTCAACGAGCAATTTCTCCTCAGACCTTTCCAGACGTAACGCACTTCTCTACATGCTAAATAAAAAACACGTTACCTTTATTTGTGCTCTTCTGAATTTGTTTGTTTTCTGTATCTGCAGCATGTTTTGTTATTCTGAACATGTGTCAGCTTGGATCATTTGTCAGTTCGCCCATATTTGATTTCTTTGCAGCGTTTATTTTTAAGTGTTGCAGATGTGTTGTCGAATGGGTGAAAATGTTTTCTTTATTTAATTGACTTTCGTCTGCATCATGCGTCATGTACTATACTTCCCCCGTTTGGCTCATCTTTGGATGTTTGCAGCACTGGTACATTACTGTGGAGCTTTCTTGTAAACATTTTATTTTAATAAAATAACTGACCGATACCTTGATAAGACAGAAAATCCCTTTTTGTATAAATAAAAGCTTCTTATATTGTGATGATTTCCTGGTTTACTTTGTCTTATGTGCTAGTTCACTGAATAACTTCAGGGTCATTACCTCAGACTTCAGGACATGTTCAGGGTGTTTTATAGGCCAAACAATAACTCAATCAGGAACACAGTCAGCAGATTCATTGATCATGAAAACAATCATTAGCTGCAATACTAAATTGCTTTTATAAAAATGGAGGATGCATGATTCTTGCTAAGGGAAGAACTTACGCTGGAGATACTAGGCGTGTTTCCATGAACTTTAAGAGGCAGCACTGGAGGCCACAGACTGTCTATCAAGCTGAAAAGCCTGATGCTCCTGAGAGTGAGACACAAGAAAGAAAAAAAGATTAAGAGGGGTGTGTGTGTGTGTGTGTGTGTGTGTGTGTGTGTGTGTGTGTGTGTGTGTGTGTGTGGGGCTACTGAATAAAGGGACTAAAATGGGAAGACAGAGCCAGTTTCAGTTCCAGTGAAACCCAAATCTTGTTGAGTCAGAGCTTGTTTTAACGAATAAGAAGCGAGCATGCTTGGGCTGGCAGAGCACATAGACACAAAAACTGTTTTTACAAGCAGGTTTTGGGCTGGGAAAACAGTTCACACACCCCATGTAACTCACAACATCATTGTGGTGCAAAAGAAACCAAGGTTTAGGAAAACAATTACAAAGTGATTTCAACCGCCGCATTTAAAATGCTCCGATTAGTGACGTTTGCCTTCTTTCACCACATTCTTAATCGCAGCACTGACAGATTGAAATGTTATCATCCTCGATGTGTTTTTGTGAGGTTTCATTTACGTCAAACGGATGAAATAATTAATAGGTGAGTGGCAACTCAAACAGGAAACATCAATCCCCTTAATTCAGGGTGGCCGCTCCATGTTACCTATTCATCCCTGTGTCTGTGTCCGTGTGTGTGTGTGTGTGTGCCGTCACATCAGCCAGCGGTTAACAGCCTGTCGTTAGTCATCCGGCAACTACAGGCTTTCTTTGTGTGGAACTGGTCCTACAGCCCAATCAAGTCCAGTGAGGTCTGCTCGAGGATAAGTAACAACAGACTAACAGGACTCTTTCAATTCACTTGGATTTTGATACTAAGCTTAAATACTTGTTTAACGCCAATACACCTTGTTTGAGTCTTTAGGTACGAGCCGTTTGTAGTTTGTACTTTTTAGAATGTCTCCCTCTATTGTTAAGAGAAGAGGTGTTGATCGGTACTTAAGACTTTTAAAATAAAATAAAAATCAGGGTTCCTACAGTTTAAGGCAAATTAGATGAAAGACTTTTCAAAACTTTTTTTTAATGCCACTCAAATTTAAATTCAAGATCAACTTTGCAATATCAAAAAATGGAAGAAAAAAAAAAAGCTCATTACTTAGGGTGAGGTGAGGGACAATTTTGCTTCCGCCTTGTGCTGGAACCGGAGATGAGGGTGGGGGCGTGGTGGAGACGAGATTAGAACAGAACCAGGAAATACCTGAAGTCTGTTGGCGGGCTGACCTGGCAGATTTGTGTTTCTCACACTACGTGTGGGATCATGGCAAATTTGAAGCACTTCCTGCACTAAAGACACCATATGTCTGATATACTGTACATTTCCAGGTGCCGGGGTGGCCTCTGTTTGACCCCTCAGAGACTAAGATTGTTAAAGAAATAGTTAGACATCTTGGGAATTACACTGTTTTTGCAAAGAGTTCGATGATTTCACCCCGTTTCCAGTCTTGAATGCTAAGCTAAGCTAACGTTCTCCTGGCTGTAGCTTCACGTTGACCATACAGTGGTACCAATCTTCTCCTCCAACTCTTATGATCTGCTTAGAAGGCATTTATTTACTGGTTCTAACAAATATACGCCTGATTTATCCCAACCGGGCTCGTGTGCTTTCCCACTTGAGCTCGTAATACGGCCCATGTGCGAGCAGTGGAGATAGCCCATCCGTCACAGTCCGACCACCTCCAGAGACATTATAGGCTGCAGTGGCATTGGATGTAAACATACCCCCAGCCTTTAAATGTTCCCATGTCAAGTGCTTCTAATCTGGGATCCTGACTATGGAAACTCACAAGGGACGCAGAGCGTGCGCCTCGGTATCACTTTACGTGTAAACACAGTTGCACGGCTGCCAAGGGGGGGAAATAATCAGGCTCATATGAGCTGCAAACTTTAAATTATTGTTAATGTTTCAGAAGGGCATTTGCTCAGAATTTGCTGTAGGTTTAAAAACCCAGAGATTCACACATTAGACGCTAAAGCCATTCGCTTTTATTTCATAAGACCGTCTTCACCTTCCGTATTGTCGGACTTTCCATAATCAATATTCACTGTAGTGCAGAGGACCATCTCTTGGTTCCATCTCTACAATCATTAAGTACATTCTCGTTAAGCTATTCAAAAAAACATCTAATATGCATCTCACCTTGTAAACATAAACTTCTATTTAAATGTACATTGCAATCAATTTTTGTGTTACTGCATCTTAAAACCTTTGTTAATCCTGCCACACCGAGAAGTCTATTCCAACACTGTGCATAGTCATGTGCAATACTCTCATTCTCTTTGCTGTAACGTGTGTGTATATGTGCAAATCATCAAAGTCTATGTGTGATGTTTTTAGCTTGAGGCTCAGTGCCTCTGCAACACTAGGCCCTGGGGTTGTTGTTCCAGAGATAAATTAACCTCACATATAGCACAGATCCATATCCCAGATTGGTCACAGGTTGAAGTTTACCCATGGCACTGGGCTAAGATTGAGATGAAAAGCTACCCGGGCATGGAGGGATCAGTGCGTCTCTCACCTCTCTCGAGTGACCCGCTGCACCACTTTAATGTTTCTCAGCACGCACGTCCTCCCCTGCCACATGTGGCAGTACTGGCGGAGGTCGTCCTTGCAGGGCAGAAGGTGGAGCTGGACCACGCTGAACATCCCGTAGCTATCCTGGACAAGCACACAGAGCCTGAGGAAAAAAAACACAAATACTAAAATTGTCATTTGTCATTCCTCGTGACGCCGCACAATACCACCAAAACTGGAACCCACACGCCACAGGGTACAAAGGAACAAAAGGAAAGTGACATTTTTCAACTGCAAGTTACAGGTCGTGGCCGACGAGGTGCAGAGGCATTCATCAAAACTTAAACGTGACAGAGAGAAATGTATTTGGGATTAAATATGAGTATAAATGTGCTTCAGTTACCACCAACTCTCTAATCACGCTAATAATAACACAGCGTGTGCCTATTAGCGCTGATCTTTGTGAATTGGGCTAATTTGCACAGAAAATGGATAGAAATGGGCCAATTTCGCATCAAATGTTTGCATATTACCTCATAAGTGCAAAGGAGCACGCATTATTTGCTTGGCAGTGCCGTCGGGGATGCATTTCACCTGCTGCGGTTGCTTTTAGAAACACAGTTTCTTTTTGTCTTATTTGTGCAGGTTAGAAGCTGCAAAAAGCTACACAATCCTTCTGACCCTGAATATTAAACGGTATTGACCTTCAATGTCTTCGCCAGTTCTTGAGGTCCAAAACGTCGTCCATTTTAACTTTTAAACAAACATTAACAAGAAGTCCTAAGAGCAAATTCAGTTGGCACAAACTAGTAAGTAGGACCTTGAGTTTTGTCACTTGATTTATTCATTTCTCGTGAGCTTGTAATACTTGGTGTGAAGAGTGCATTTGTTTCCTTTGTGTGTCCCGGCTGCACCTGTACGCTACCGGGGCTAGATTAGAATGAATAATAAATACATAAATGGTTCAACTTCAAGTATTTGTGCTATTGTAATAATCCAATATTTAAATGTGTTTTTATATATCCGATACTTTTTTGTTTTTATGAAAATAATGAGCCATTTATACAATTAAGAATTCATAGGAATGAAACACCACTGCTCCCAGTGACACACTAACAATACACAGTTAAGGCTCAGTACAGACACTTAAAGTGTTAATGCTGACAGAAGAGACCTTTGGCCCACAAAGTTGTGCAGCAAAGTCCTGCTGTGTATTCCTGCACTCTGCTGCTCCCAGTGAGCGAGAAACAGAAACGTCTAGAAGCTCCAGTATCTCAGCCAGTCAAGCCCAGACACAGCCCTGTACCAGCCCTGAGAGTAAATAGTAGAGTTCATATCCCCTGGTTAGACAAGCAAACGGCCAGGGAAGAAGTGGAGGAGGAGGAGGAGGAAGGAAAAAAACAGGGAGGAGGACTGTCAGCAGGCTCATCATACATGTGCATGCATGCGCACATCCCAGACATTGGGAACGTTTTGAGACTGTTTTCAACCACCTGATTAGGCCTATAAATGTCTCCTGTTGGTAAACATGGAGTCTGTCTGTGTTTGTTTTGAGGAACCTGGAAATAGATAACTCAATAACATTCCTGACATGACCTCTGGTGGTGTAGGCCAATGTTTTCTCCAAGATTATTCTCAGTTGTTTGCTTTATTCAAAATCCAGACCTATACTACATCTGGTTAAAACAACAAGCATTGGTGTTGAGCATACAAACAATGTTTTTCTGTAGGTTTATGCGTATGGAGCCGTACGCACGGGTGCATAACTTTAAAGTTAGGTACAGCCCATTTTACTTATTGACCTGTATGAAACCAAGTCAGACAAGAAAAGCCCTGAGGAAGAAAAGAAGACATTCCTGAACACTGTTACGTTCTGTCGAAACACAAACATAATATTTACCACTGTTGGAGTGAGAAAGAGGATACTGTCCTGCGATGAACCTGGTAAATTGTAAACAATATATATATATATATATTTTTTTATTGTTTTATAAAATAAGGAGTCGTTTTCAAATAACCAACTTTAGTATGCAGATTATTAATGCAAACCATGACACTGCACAAAGCGTAGGGAGATGGCTACACTTATTAAGGCATGAAAGATGTAACATACAAGTCTTACGATGTTCTGTACTTTTGTTCACAATGACGCTTGTGGTCTGTCAATAATTTACAAGACGTTTATCTTTAAAAGTGCGTTACAAAGATATCAAATGATTGTTTTGTTTTTTTAAAGACATAATCTTTCCTTAAAACTCGAAATGTAGCTCATTTCAGCTACAGATTAATTAAACATATTTGGTGCGAGTGTATACAGCAGCAGGACGGCGTTAGTGGGATCGATACGTAGCGAGCATGCTCAGCGTAATGGAGAAACATGTGACCCAGTTCAACAGTGGGGCTCAATGATGTGTTTGTAATGATTTTTGAACAACAAAGGAGGAATGTTTAGGATGATGAGCGCAGAGGAATAAGATGCAGCAGTCTTTGCTTGAAGCGGAAATACTGGTTATCAGAATCAGTTCACTGTTGCTTTGGTTTCTTTCATGGGATTTGTTGACAATAACAACATTATAACACCATAAGTATCCTTTTAACTATAACTTCAAGCACATAAAACAGTTTATAAATTAAAAAATGTTGTTAAATACTGTTTTCTGTACTTAATATTTACGTGTGAAACCAGGAGTTTAGAACAATTACTCTGCAGTTCAAATCAATCAATAGATAAACATTCCCTTGCTTAATTATGAATACAGCTGCTAGAGGCACATTTGGTAGGAATATATTTGCACTTTCACTTTTAGTGGAGCTTGTCTGAACTTGCAAAAACTTGGTATGAAATCTGATATGACACTTGATGGATAGAAAAGAAAAGGGTGATGAGACTCTGGTACTAGCTTGACATAAACAACCACCTCCCCATTCAGTCACTCCTTTCAGTCGTTCACAGCCCAACTTCCTCAACAGCGACCCCTCACACCCCCCCCCCCACCCCAAAAAAAAAAAAACCCCACTCTGCCATTGGCCAGTTTCAGTTGCAGGCCGTTTTCAGGAATTTGTTATTGTGCGCGATCTCAGAATTCTCAGCAACTCAGGTTTTCTTCCAGGAACTACGATCCACTGAGCATGTGAACACACAGTCACACACACAGTCACACACAGTCACACACACACACACAAGCACATTACTTGGCAACACACAAGCAAGTGACCCACACATTAAGAAAACAGCAGAAAGGCCTCATTGGTGGGGGGCGGACAGGCGGGATTCCTTTCTATGTTTTGTCCACCAATCAGTGCAGGCAGAGTGATAAACACGGTTGTAACAGGATCCTTGCAGCACATTGTGTTCCTTCTCCACAGAGAAAAGAAAAAAACCAAACTCGCCTCTCCTCACTTCCTGCAAACAGTTAATCTTCTTGTTTATTCTATTCTGAATTTACGGGAACTTAACATCTTCTTCAGGCATAAATATCCTACTGGCCTCCCTCCCATATGTTGGTTAACATGGAGGGTAAACAACAAAAGGATCAAATAAGTATGCTGACCAGGGGAGTGAGTCATAGAAGGCTGGGGACACAACATGAGAGGCACAAACTGTCCTTGTCTTTACACAGAACAGAGAGAGAGGGGAGTGAAGTAAACTACCCTGCCCAATGCAGAGCAGGCCTGCATCCTGGAAATGAACTATAAGTAACAGCATGTACTAAGAAGTTGTTATTCAAATCAACACCTATAAACAAACAAAAAAACAACCCCTATAAAAACTACAGGCATAAAAGTGAATTCATTTAGAAAAAACATGATGGTACAAAAAGGAATGTAAAATGTATGATTAAAAAAATATATCTTTCCAGACATTGTTTAAAACCGACACAATAGGCTGGCAGGCGTTGCCCACGTTATTTGGAAGTCAGACCCTCGTGATCACTTCCTAACATCCATCATTTCACCACCAAATGAGCCTGTTCAATCTGGTTTAGTTAAGACAGAAACGGGAGGGTTGTGTAGGAGTGTTTCCGGTCATGAGGGCGGCGTTTATTTACCAGCTGGAGAAGCAGCATGGCAGGAGCAAGTGTCATATTACCACCGACCCTCAGTTTGTCAGTTTGCCTGTCAGCTGACTGAGGGCTCTCCTTTAACCACAGAGTGCCCCTTGGGCCCCTTCAAGAAGAACCAACGTTTTTTTTCTTTTATTACTCAGCAAAGAGTTAAAACAACAAGCTCGGGGCGGGGCGGGCAACTAAAAAGGTCAAGCTCGCTGGATTTGCGTCAAATAGAACATTCAGTGATTCATTAACTATATAACAAGACCATCTTGAGAAAACCTCAAAGTAATTTCAATAACACAGGAAGCTTTGAAACACTGCAAGTCTTTTAACAAGAGTCAAGAGTTTTGTAGAAAGGTGATCACGTCACTGAATAGAATATAAGAATATAAACTTGTTTTAAAGCAGCAGTAATCAATATGTTTGTATCAATAATGGAAAACAACCTAAAAGGGCACTTTGAGAGCACGGACCACTGCGGAGGCCATTTCCATTAGTGAAAGAATAATGCGTGCATCTGCCCCCGTGTTTCAGATCCGCTCTAAAATGTAATGGGTAATGCTTGTAACCTGACAACGGCAGATGGCTGGTTACACAGAAGCGTCCTAAAAGTGGTCATTGGAAACTATTTGGAAAGGTCAGGTACTTTCAAGAAATAATTGACAGGTGATTGGATGAACCATCTGTCAAGCAAAGCCACCGTTTCCGTCGAGAAAATCTTTCAGTGCCGTTCTATGCTCTTCTTTCAACAATCAAATACTCCAGTTCTGATATTGCAGCATCTACCGTAACCTCTTTAAGAGCCGCCATTGGTGTTGTTGAACAGTCGCCTCTAAACCTAAACCACGCCCACAGCTGCCCGGTTGCTTTGCAGCGTTTGCCAATGCTAGTATAGCAACTTTTCCACCATTGAATCAGGCTTTCACCATCTGAAGGGACATGTGTGTGCATCAGCCAATAGGAACGCCTTCTCTCAGAGATGACCTGTGATTGGCCAAAGTCTCCCGTCACAGGCAAGATTTTCTAAAACAGACAAGAGGGGGCGCAGAAGTCTAGTTTTCTCTCCGAGCACTTGAACTACAATATGCTGAAAGGTAATTATGGATTTTTTGCCCAATGATGCAAAAAACGGCCTACACCAGCATTAAAAGATTATTCGATTATCCAAATAGTTCGCCATTCATTTTCTGAAAATAGAAAACTCTGTTAATCTAATGGTTTCAAGCTCTACGATACATTTTCTTTTTACAAAGAATACAACGTTCTGATCGCGCACCACCTTCAGATAAAGTTTAAAGCTTAAACAAATCTCACCCGCTCTCCACACGACTGTACAATGTGACACTGAGAGGCATGACGTTTCTACACCCATATAAAATATACTTTTGGTTTTCATTTAGAGCATTAAGGTAATCAAAGCTGTTGCAAGCCTATTCCACCCAATTGAGTATTGGTGGGCACCAATTCAACTCCGGCTTGCTGATTATGAAAACATCATGCTGCCTTTCCCCAGAATTGGCCTGAATGGCTCACGGAGGGGCTGGATTCAATTAGAAATGTTTGTGTCCTTTGTCAAGCAGTGCCATATGGCTGGAGACAGTGTGAGCACTTTTTGAGGCCCACTGTGCTGTGAACAATAGCTCGACCACTTAAGACACATGTGCCACCAAAGAGAAGCATGCGAGGCCTGAGACCAAGGAAAACAGCATGACATTTATTTTACAGTAAGAGTAATTTATATTGTGGGAGAGACACAGAAGATAAAATATGATTCATTCCTCCCCCCCCCCCCCCAAGTCTCTTTTGGCATCAAGTGACAAACCAAAGGCCTCACTGGGCCGCCTAATTATCAGCTGGTCCAACAGTACCTGGTTTTGCCTTTTTCTGCAGGAGGAGGAGCTGAGGAAGACCTGGTGAGATGTCTGGGCTTGAGGATGGACACGGGCGAATAGTCAAGAGCAGGGATGGAGTAAACTCTCTGGACCGTCACCTCCACGTCCTGCCCCACAGAGCCAGCCTGGCCCAGGCCCTCGATAGCTTCGAGGAGAGAAAGGCAGTGTCTTGTTAAACCTCCTAAACCTCCTGAACCTCCAAAACTGCACAGGGCGTCGGAAGCAGCAACCTGAAGGGCAGAGAGAGGGAAATGACACTTCATTTGAATCGCGTATAACACTTTAGAACTGCACCGGTTAGTCGAATAATCGATTAGTTGATATAAATATTTTCTGTTCGGTCATTCTTTAAGCAAATTCTGAGTTTATTATTCAGTTTAATGATTAATCAGTGATCAGCATTTGTTACTACCTTCTGACATGATATAGCCCGAACAATTAATGTATTCATAATATTTGTTGCAGCTATGCTCTGGGTTTGTGTATGCGACATAAACAAACACAGCACTAATTTCCCTTACATGTTTACCATAAGCATCACATTTTCTTTACACTGCATTAGAAAAAAAGTAGGGCGTGGTCGATGGCGCCATGTTTTTCTGAAGTTACTTAAACACTCACTTATTTGTATTTGCTCAAAGCAAACAGAGATTCAGATTTAAGAACACTGAATGCACCTGTTTCCGACTGATGTGGGTCGAATGCTCCACACAGACTATTTATTACCAGCTGAGACAGCATGTGGCTTTTTACCTTGCGAGCCTCTGTGTGTGTGTGTGTGTGTGTGTGTGTGTGTGTGTGTTCATGGCTAAAAGTGGTTCTGAGACACCTACTGTAGCGGGAACTACCACAGAAGCTGTTTTCAGTACTTTGCCAGGTGTTTATTTTTCTGTTTATTTTTGTCTGTGGACAGATTTCTTGGCACCGCGATAAGTGTCACAACCGTGCAAGGTGACATCACAAAACTTTACAGGTGTGTGGATGAGATCAAAATAAGGGCCGAGTTCGAAGGTGTGTGTGTGTGTGTGTGTGTGTGTGTGTACCCTGTGGCAAAATGTTGTCACAGATGCACCTGTGATTTAATAAGAATGTATTCTTCATAATCATATTTGTGAAGAATATTGACATATAGCTTCCTGATGTTTGATCATTCAAGTTCACTTGCACATAAACAACTAACCCCGAGTAGAACCTTATGGCTTGTAGCTTTAATGGACTGATTTATATGATCATGGTTACTGAGTGTGCAGTTTAAGAGGCGTTAAAAAAAAAGGTTAGTTTGATGTCTCATATTATTTACTAAAAACACTACATGTTGAATTGGGCATTAAAAATGTACTGCACGTTATTCTAATGATATCGAAGCATACACACTTGTTTGCCGTCGATCTCCGCTGGGGTCCTGCATTCCTCCAGTAGTCCAAATATCTTACACAGAGAATACGGCTTGCACCTTTCTGCTGAGAGCAGGCCTCGAGGAAGGGACAGGGTGGCTGCTTTAGTAGCAGAGGAGACTTTCTGGCTGAAGTGTGTGTTCAGAATAATATCACAGCTGGAGCCCTCTATAGAAAGACTCTGCCTGCAAAGAGATCAAGTTAACTTGTTTTAGATTCGGGGTATAGCAGTGGTTTCATAGTTGCATTCTGCACTTTTTCTTTTTGAGTTTTGGACCTTGCATTCACCAGGATATTCAACATATTTAAAAAAGGTGTTGGTCAATGATTAACAGTTTGTTTTGTGATTCAGCTGATAAAAGATGCAAAGACTCAGATTTTTACAGTAGATGAAATTGAGTAGATGATTGCACAAACGTAAGGGGGGGGGGGGGGGGGGCTGGGAGCTCGAGACTGCTTGAATGTCAAACTCAGATAAGGAAGCAACCACCTCCACAGGTTCATTAGTTTTAGAAGAGCACAGAGTAAAAGTGAGAATACACAACGGATGCATTTGTCTTCCTTTAACGAGGTAAAAGATACATTTTCCATGCAAGTGGGGTTCTTAAAAGGCAACACCTCGCAGCGCAGCAGAGCTCGATTAAAGCACTTTCCAAATGTGACATCATGTGTGGAAAAATACTTCAACACCCGTGACAATCAAACAGGTTGAGAGTTCGCGGATGAAAAACACCAAATCAAAAGCACAGGCTGCGTACGTGTGACCTGAAGCGCTCGTGTTTCATTTTGTTCGGCTTTTTTTTTTTTAACCCTTACCAGCTTTAAGATTTCACTCATCTGTGTGTGTGTGTGTGTGTGTGTGTGTGTGTGTGTGTGTGTGTGTGTGTCAAGAAGGAGACGTTGAACTTCTCCATAAATTCAAAGAAAAAAAAAAAGGTTTTCCGGTCAAGTGTTTTAACTCGTCGAGGTAAATGACACACACCTGAGTTGTACCGAGCCTGAGAATAAAACCACTAACAGCCAGATAATTATAAGGCTCGTTGTTTTGTGGTGAGTTTTAAGTTACAACTTGATTTCTTCCCCATGTGACATGGATAATAGAGTGATGGTGGCTTATCATTGACTCATGCAGGCTCACTGTGGGACTGCCGAACATGTCGCAGCGCGTCCAGTTGAACCACAGAGCAGGAAAAAACTATTTGTTTGGATGTACATTGAAAACAGGAAGGGAAGAACAAATGATGATATAGTCAGTTTACAGTTTAGCTCAAATGCAGTGTAATGTCACCTTTGTGAAGGCTGTGCCTTTCTGTTTCTGTCTGGCTTCAGGTGTTTATGGTCATTCTGTTGGATTGTACCGCATAAGACTGGGAGGCGTTTCCATTTGTTTGTGTAATCTCATTGATATAAATGACTTAGTGTAAACACTGTGTCCTTTTACAAGTGGAGCATTTTCCTAATAGTTAGCTACAGAAATGATCACATATTATAGATTTAAAGCACATAAGAGAAAGAGGGAGGACACAATTACACCAACATCTGTACAGCCTCATGTGGAGTTAAATCAACAACTAAATAAACATTTTAAATGATGTAATCTTTACCAAGGTAGTGTTTTTAGCAGGTTTTTGTCCTCGACTACATTTAACCGTACGTACATGTTCATGGCACCGTTTTCATCTCCTGCATTAAAGCAAGACTATTGCATACACAATGCACATCCAGTCCGGGCTGCAGCAAATGTGTTTATTTATTTATTTCATTTGAAGCACATTGAACACAAATGTCTGTCGTCATATTTGTGTTATCCCTTAAAAAAAAAACATATTTTTTTTGTTATTGTGGTTATAGAAATGTAATGTTTACATTTGTTGGCTAAAAGAAAACAAATGTAAATTGAAGCCGAATATTTTATTAGATAACATGATTTTTTTTTTACTCTCTGGAGTTATTGGAAATGTTTGAATCGCACGAGACGGAAACAATCCTACGCAGCCACCACTAATCTAATTCTGCAAATAATATTATAGTAATAATTTTAGTGTAGCCAAATCTTTATCTGGAACTGTGAACAAATACCATGTTTAAATAGAATTAATAGATATGGGGGGGGGGGGGGGGGGGATGTCAACGTTATGAATCAAGCATCTAACTACACACTGTGTGCTGTACCATGCCGGTGCATGACTCGCTCATTACTCACTCAGCTGAACTTTGATCCTCTGGTACCCTGTCATTTCTCAAGTGAACATACCTAACATTTTCAAAATGTACAAAAAATATTTTCTTTCTATGAATCATATTATAAATGACTCCTCGTCAGACTTCGCATGCATCGCCATTTAAAAAAGTTTTATACTAAAGACTTTCTTGAAAATGTGAATTAATACAAATGATCATTATTTGTGCTGGCTGTAGATCCCCATCGTCTGTTACTACTTAATCCCTCTCATTTGTGTATCTGTTTAGCGTGCCAATTGTTTTAGTATCTCAAATTGTCTAAACTTTTATTGTATGTCTGTATTGTATAGAGGCACACACACATGTGCTTCTATTAGGGATCTTTAAATAAACCCAGCAGGATGTAAATCTGGTATAATAAGCACCACAACAAACTATAACAGTAGAAATACAGTTTATATGTTGATGCGTCCATACTAATAAATAAAATAACATTACATGTTATTATTATTATTATTCAATAATAGGATGTTCTCCCTTCTTTAATTATCTAATCTTGGGAGGGGGGGGGGGGGGGGCATACAGTAATGTTAGTAGAGCAGAACATCCTGTTCACGGGAACAGGTACAACACTCACACAGGAAGTCTGACCCCATTGTGAACAGGTGAGTGGGCAGCTGTCATTCATCAGACAGGTAGCCGAGCTAAGGAGTGGCCGCGGCTGCTGCCGTCACAGCTCGTGAATGAATAACGCAGGTATTTCCGCTCAGGCCCACTCACAAGAAGGTGTGGGAGGTGGGAGGAGCGAACCTACGCACTGCAGGAATGGTGGAGGAGGTTAACCCCTCTTGAGCGTCACACAGGAAACTGATAAGAGGAATTTTACCAGACACTCAGATGCTCTAAACTCCGGGTTTTTCCACTTCAGCCCCCCCCCCCCCGAATTTTGGATTAACTAATATATTTCTCGGAGAACATAAAGTCGTCATCAGTTTATTATCGGTTATGAGTGTTTTGTTATGATTTGGGGATTTGTTTTATTGAGTTAGAATGTTAATTGATTTAACATGTTGACAAAATGCTGTAACCAAAAGCAACTTCATTTATTTATTTCCACTTTATACTTCTACTCCACTACATTCAATTGACCGCTTTATTGACCGCGTGACTTTGCAGATTTAGATTAATAATGCAAAATATAAATCAAGTAATATATAAGATGTATTATTATAGGTTAAGATACCCAGTAGTATATAAAGTAACTTCCACCTTTACCAGCTGCAACGTTAAAGCGATGCACACATAAATGCATGAATAATAATAATCCAGTCTTATATATATATATATATATATATATATATATATATATATATATATATATATATATATATATATATATATATATATATATATATATATATATAACAAGTACTTTTACTTTTGGTACTTTAAGTATATTTTAAAGCTAACACTTCTGTACTTTTAGTTGTACTCGAGTTTTACACTGTAGTATTGTTACTTTTAATAAATACTGCTGAAAGTAATTTACACAAACAAAAGAGGACTTCAGGACGCTTGTTCAGAGGAGAAATTATTCTTTGAAAGAGTAACTGGGAGTGTTTGGTGGGGGCTCCACTCTCTCTATGATTTCAGGAATAGAATATAGGGAAGGAGAAGTGCTAAAAGGCAGAAATACTTTCAAAAACCACCATGTGTTTTCAATCTCAGTCCTTTGGCTCTCTCCACTCTCTGCTCCCAAATGCTCCAGAAAATAATCCCACTGTGTTTTTTCCCCAGCTTGCTGGAAATGACCTAACTACTGCCAGGAAGAGGAATGTGAAGCATTCCCTGGAGCTGTTCGTGACGTCAGAGCGCTGAGGTGGCCCCTGCGCTTCCGCCAGCCTGGATATTCCAGAGTACACTCAACCTAAACTCCCAACAGCTGGAGTCAACTGCTGCCTCGCTCGAACTCCAAAACAATCCCGAAAAACACACACACACACACACACACACGCCCCCCCTGCTCGCCTCTCTGCCCTGCCCTCACATCTGTGCATTTGCTGCTTACTATTGTGAGCTGAGAACAGTACATTCTTATACTTAAAACCCAAAAGAAATGTGATTCCTACAGAATTATTATTACACTTTTTGTCAGTATTTAATATATATATATATATATATATATATATATATATATATATATATATATATATATATATATATATATATATATACACATAAGTACATAAGTGTTGTATTCTGACAAACAAAGTATGCCTCCTCAGCATTATTTCATGAGATCCTGTTACTCTTTGTCCAGCACACAGTATTGAGTCTTGTGTTGTGCAACTGCGTCTTTTTGGTAGTTTTTGATTGCTGATGACGTTAGAAATAAAAAAACAGGGGCGTGCAAGAAAAAGTTAGACGGATCAGTATAATGTACACTGTTCAAAAATGTGTCAATATTCTAGAGTTGAAAAGTAAATGTATCTATTCCTATGATAGCTGAACAAATTAATCAATTAGTCTATTGACAGAAAATTAATTAGCAGCTATTTTTGATACATTTATTAAATTATTTGTGTCAGGCATTGGTTCCAGCGAAACAGAAAAAAGCCTTTTGATTTTATGATTATATACGATATGATTTTTTACCTTACCCTCTAGTCTAAGGGGACAAAAGATCCCCATTATTTTATCTCCCTGTCAAAGTTTTCTGCAGCTGGTGCTCAACGGCTGTCACTTTCAGACTCTGCTCAATGTAATAAATATGCAAATCAAACTGCGTGCAAAGTGCAGCAAAATGTGGTTTTCATTTAAATACTCCTTCAAGACAAGACACAGAAATGTGAAAATATTCTACTTTGACTAACAATGTGCGTCTGAGATGCTTTTTCCACAGAAAATCCATTTCAATAACTGAATTTTCTATACATGAAGGCCATTAAAGTACATTTTTATAGGGTTAAAGATAATTCAAACAACATGTCTCTTACGTCACTGAAAAGACCTGCATCGGTTTATGTCCACTGGAGGTTTCAAGTTACTTATTGGACACAGCAATGGCTCCAAACTGATGTCATAAAATCACACAGTACGGAGAGCACAGTGAAACTGTTCTCCTGCAGCAGAGGAATGTTAAAACAGTCTTCTAGTGTCAAACTCTGCACATGTATCATTCTGCACACATTGCATCCTCTCACCATGGCGGGTATATGTGGACGATATCTCTGGGTGCAAGCATCAGCTGGGCTGCAGTCTCTCTGTTGAACAACGCCAGCAAATGTGCTCTTTCTTCAGAGAGAGCGTTACTCTGCTGGTGGCCCTCTCCGGGAGGCTGGTGGCGCTCACAGTGCACCAGTTGCATGCTGCACTCCTCCTGAACCTCCAGCACCTCCAGCACCAGCACACCAGGCCTGTCCACTGGAGAGCAGAGTAACAACAACACAGATGTTGAGTGTGTGCGTCTGTTTCAGTGCGTGTAAAGAGTGCACTCGTGCTCTCCCGGACTCTTGCTCTCTGAGGGACTCATTATACGAGAGTAATTTACTTTTAGCATTAGAGAACTTCACACTGCATAACTTTAAAAGCCGTTACTGACTCAAGCGTTGGATATGAAACGCAGTGAATCCCACTGAGTGAGTGTGCAAATGTTTGGAATTTCACCACAGTGCTGACTACGCTTTTGCCCCCGAGCAAAAAAGTCGACAGACTTAATTAAGAAGAGCAAACGGAGACAATGCCCTGAAGCTGTAAATCAAACTAACCATGCACATTTTGTGGGTAAACATGATTGCATTGAATTGTGAAAATTGCCGCAGAGGAGCTCACAGTCAATGCAGCTCTGTGTCTGTGTACGCTCACAATCCCTGAAAGTGGCCAGAGGGGGAATTTTAATACGACAAGAGTAAATCATATCAAAAAGGGAGCTTAAGAGCAATAAAGTTCTAACATGCATTTGTCTAAACATGAAACCGAAGTACTTCTTTTGCACATTTAGGTCACAGATTATTAAGTCGTTAAAATAACACGAGGGCAGTATGCCAAAAAACTGAGATCGTCCTGAAATCCTTCACTGGTTTATAATGATTCGATAGGTTGTTGGCAGAGCATCACGTCGGGAAACAATTTGAGGCCTTTGTGCGAGTGCACTGAAATTACACAGCAAAAATTAAGCCAATTTTTTTTTATAAACAGATGTCCTGTAACAGCACGATCCAGCCAGGTAACAGTGTTGTTAAGAATGAACCAGGGAGTGGGACAAATACAAATTAACCTTCCTGAGAAGGTTTAATTATGCACTCAGCACGCAATCTGACTTCAATGCTTGAAAAAAAAGAAAGAAAAGAAAAACTCTATAGATGTCGTCAATGCAAAAAACACTAATGATTGGAGCATCTAAAATGAGGTCATGTCAATATAAACCTCCACGCTTTAACCCTCCGCTCAACTCTTCACACATTGCTCTAATCCAATCATCGACTGACCGCAAACTGGGATCAGGTGGGTGTTTCCTTTTTCCACAATCAACTGTCACTTTTCAGGCTCTGCTTGTGTCCGATTATGAGCAGATACATAACAAAGAGAACACAAAAGTGGTTTGGTACACCGCGAAAAGGAAAGAAAGAACTAGGCAAGCAGTTTCCTGTCACCTACATATTGAATTCACAGTTCAGCCGGCACTTCCTCAGCGTGGCCTCTCTCCACACACACACACACAGCAATACAATCACGCCTGCTCAGAGACGGGCTTCATCCCACTCACAAATCAAAGTTCATCGTTAAAAAAAAAAAAAAAAAAGGTGAATGGTGATTCATTCTGGAGGAAACAGTAGTTTTTGTGTGGATCACCTGTCGCTGTGGTGTCAGAGATAGACTGGTGCCTCCAGAAGCTGACAGCTGACCTCTGTCTGCACTGGAGTCGATTCAGCCTCTCAGCAAAGCCTCCACTACGCAACAAAACAAAAGACAAAAAGGTACAGTAGATGACGTTACTTGATAAACTCACGCAGCTTGAACTCGCATGAATTTCAAAAAAAGCTTTCTCACAAGCTGTCGAAGACTGCAGATAGCCATCTGTCAGATTGGGTGGGCTTGAAAATGGCAATGACATTTAGCACCCGCATCATGACACCAGGTGTCCCTTTCATCGTCAGTTCTGCCGTGGAAACATTGTTGTCTGGCAGCGAGCAATATCTCTTACTTCGTTTGCCCTTATTTTAAAAGGGCAATAACCATGTGACACTTGATGATCATGTGCGTGGGGATGCATGTATGGATCAGTTGTTCCCCCATTATTAAGCAGGTATCAGCTACACATGACGTACAGTTTCTTTAATAAAAGGAATACTTATCACCTAGAATGTGTGAAGATAACTTTGTTTTTCCGCGCATGCCTCTATGTTGAGCGAATAATCCAAAATCGGATGCTCACTGCTCCCTAAAACCTTGCTATTTAAAACACTTACACATAAACAGTACTCACATTGATGAGCAACACGCCTGCGCAAGAATGGGACAGTTTATGCTGAAGGGTTTTAAATAGCAAAAATACATGTGTTTGGGGAGTAATGAGCCTATGACTGGATACATGAGGCTTGGATTACACTGCACGTGTGAGGGTTTGTAAACGGATGTTTTGGTATAGTTTGTTGTTGTTGAGCATGATTTACTTCAATTTATCAAATATTGTCTAGTTTTTTTATTCTTCGTTCGCCGTGGAGGAAAGCGAGGGAACACTGGTACAGGATACTCCCAGTCGAGATCTCAGAATCAGTGTGACGAGACAGAGAGCTGAATTTGATGTGTCCCTAAGGTGATAACAACATCCAAACCTTTTTAATTTCCTTTTCTTTTTGGCGGAGTCTTCAGGGGTCTTGGACTGCATCTTGGACTGCAGTTTCTGAGGCGTCTGCAGCATCGCCTGAGCAGATCTGACCCAGTCACGAATCGACCTTCTGCTGCCCTCACCCGTTTCAAGAGGAGAGTCCAGTCTGCTCGAAGTCATTGTGGCGTCAATAATCTCGCCGTCAGACACGTAGCCTGATATCTCCAGCTCTGTCATCTAGGGATAAATAATAATTATTAAATAACTATTTTTTTAAACTGTCATATTTTAATTATATATCGTTATAAATATAAATATAAACAGCTGCATATAATTATAAATTTATAAAAAATATGAAATAACACTGTATATCCGGGTTAGGGTTAGGGTCATTAAAATGGCCTAATGGGTCATTAAAGATTAAATTAAATCAATAAACATAATCCTACAGTGGGTGGATATGGTACACTGACACACTGATTCATCTCAAGATATGGAAACAAAACAATCTCTTTTCTTTTTGCTGCATCACTGCACCTGAAGGAAACAGTTCTCATGGAAAAATCCACAAGAAACCTGAGTTCCTGTCATGTGCAGACAAGACCAGCATACCCGCTCTGTCAGCCAACGTGCTCTCTTGTTTGTATCAACTTGACCCTGCTAGGCGCCGTGCCAGCAGACGTCACACTCTAACCAGCTAGAGAGAAAGGAACACTGTGTTCCTGGCTCCGAATCAAAAATGTTTTCACCCGGCACTGAAAGCATTGTAAGTGGCTCTGCTCAGCTTCATCCACTCGCATGTTTTCCTGAACAAACGGTAGTAAAAAGATGTTTATAGTCCCTCTCTGTTGACACGCCCCTGATCTAGCGAGTGAGCCCTGATGTGGTGGAGGTTGTTGACCCTTTAAAAAAGGGTCTGAAGTGGACACGCTCCATCTGGGAAGTGGCCATCCTCTTTGGCCTTGAGATGCTAAAAAAATCGACCTCACAGCTCCGCCTATCCACTTTCAATGCTAGTACAATAACACAGAAATCTGGCAGACATACGTCGAGTGAGTCAGCCGAACATTTATCCGGAGTAATAAACTGTGATTTGGACTCAGATCTTCTTCCCCGTATCCTGTTAGATCCGGTTTGATTTAAAACTGGCAGAGAGGAAGAAAACTTTCCGGGAAACAAAGAAATTCAAACTACTTTGTTCTAACTCAATCAAAATGCACTGTATTGTTTTCTGAAATGTTATAATAAATGCTAAAGATAGACACACGCTGTTCCCATTGCTAAATACGCACTTGAGTAATAAGCAATTAAATGGTCAAATAGGGCTGCAACTAATTGTTAAGATTATTTTCATTGTCGATTTATGTTGATCATTTTCTCGATTAGTTGTTTGGTCTATAAAATGTCAGAAAATGGTGAAAAATGTCGATCAGTGTTCCCCAAAGCCCAAGATGGCGTCTTCAAATATCTCGTTTTGTCCACAACTCATAGATATCTCGTTTACTGTCATAGAGGAGTAAAGAAACCAGAAATGATTCACATTTAAGAAGCTGGATTCAGAGGATCTTTATCTCGAAAGAAAAGTTACTCAAACAGATTAATCGATTATCAAAATAGTTATTTACTTAATAGAAATCGATGAATGTTCACAGCTCTACTGTCAGAAACGCATACGTTTAACCATATTTGAAAAACTAGGACCCTTGAGAGTCTAGGAAGTCTCTGACCACAAGCCTGCTGTTAGGTGATCTTAAGGCTTGTTTGACCCCAGAGAGCTGATAGCAGCACATTAACTGTGACAAGAGGAAGTAGCTGGGTCTGTGGGGGTGATGTTAATCTGTCTACAGGCTTCCTCTCAACATTCAGCAAACTGCAAAACCTCAGAGCTTCATCACAAGGAAATGGTACTTAAATGCATCTCGAGTTTAATTAGCAAACACAATATAGGAGGGACGCAGGGGTGACATATCGTAGGCCAAATGGGAAAGTTAGCGTCGCCCTGGTTCTCTTGACAAAAACCCAATTGGATTTCTCCATTGGAGTTTTGCAGAAATTAAGCTCTGTGGCAACAAATCACCAGAAGTGAAAACGTTAGGCTATGAACCAACTACACGACGGTTGCATGACTTCAACGTCACCACCACTGAGTAGATGAGCTTCCCGGTGTTCGGCGGGATGACGTACCTCTGTAGTCTCATTTAGCCACTTGTTAGCAACCGCGTAAAAGCTTAAAAAAAACGTGAACGTCTCTTAAGCTTGTGTTAACACCAGCTTCAGGCGTCTAACAAAAAACCCATCGACTTTGAGACGAGGGAACTAAAAGTGCATTTGTTGCAAATGTTTTTGAACTCATTCCTGCAGCGCTCTATTGTACGGTGCTGATTCACTCACCACCACCATCCTGTTAAGAGAATATTTTCACTAACCACTATCTACACAATCGCCTCGGTAATTCCGCCACATCTAGCTGATCAATTACTTGTTGTGAATGTGAGCTCGTGTGTGCTTTCTTGAACCCGAGCACGGCACCTTGACCACTCCTTGTACATTGTGTCAATGTCAGCTCAGCCTTTAACAAACACTGCTCCTGAATGGCTTCTGAGAAAGAGCAGTTAATCCGAGTCTCCAATGTATACAGGAACAAGGGCCCACAAAAGATTGTATGCTATGATAACTCAAATATTTGTGTCTAATGAAACAGCATGATAAGTGTATTCAGTAAACCACAGCGTATGCATCATAATACAAGGTTTTATAGTCAGAGAGCACTGAAAAATGGTCATCACAATGTCTCAGAGCATAAGCTGACGTCATTGAATGACTCGATTTGCATTAAAAACTCGCAAAAATATTAAATTCACTGTAATGCAACACAAAGAAGCAGTAAATCCCCACATGTGTCAGCTCTCCAGTGTTTTGATTTCCATGAAGAACACTATTAAAATAGGTCTCATTCTTTACACATCTGAGTTTCAAAAGGATCAAAAACAACTATTGTTTGCATTAAAGTAGAAAAGTTGAATCTTCACTATTCCAACTGTTTTAATATCTGCTTTGTATCAGTGGCAGCTTATCCCTTCACACTTGCTTTATTGCTACCTCAGCTTGTGAACTTTGACAGTTTGGATAATAACCTGAACCTAGAAAGAGCACAATGCAAAGCTGGTTTAAACCCTGCAAAGCCCTTTCAGGACATGCAAACAGGACTACAATACTCCACCTAGTGGTATAATGGCTAAACATACACTCAAAACAAATACAATAAAATAAGTAAATCAACACTGAAATTAAGCTTAAAACTATTCTTTTACATTATACTGAAACGTATGCATTCATGGCCATGTAAGCCAAAAGTGATGGTAAAGCTCATCAGGTTTAAAACACAGTGAATATAATGTCATGCTGTGCCTCACAGGACTTTAGGAAAAGTACTGACACTCACAGCCAAACACTTCTAGGATAACTGCATGCACTGGGAGTAAACTGAGCACTTTTAATTAGAAACATACACTGGACTCAAAAGATATGTAGATTTAAAGTGGTTAGGTGGCGCCATCTTGTGTTCGGTAAAACACATAACACCTTTGAAAAATGTGTTATGTTATATAGTGTCTGAAGCTACAGAAAGTGTCCGAAAAAACACAGTTCACTCACATGTGTAGGTGTAACGGGTGAATCTTCTGCTTTTTCATCAAAGGACTGAGATTCACACTCAGAGATTCGTTGCCCGCTGTCCTTTTCGGCATCTTCCTCAGATTCATCCAGATCACTATCTGTGTCAATAACAGGAAGTTCATCTAAAGAAGGAAACATGAATAATAAATGAAAAACAAAATGACAAAATAATCTTTCAACCACATCTCACAGCCTCTCAGTAGAAATGGCTCAGTTCCTTACTTAGGTCACAGGTTGACATCTGAGTAAACTCTAGAGAAAGCTAGTACGTGGACCCTTGACTTAAATAATAATTCAACATTTATCATAATATGCTTATTCACTTTCCTGCTACAAGTTAGATGAGAAGATTGACACCACACTCAGACACTGACGAACATATTTAAGCCATTTTTCGTAGCCGAAACTTAACTTTAACTAATATGTCCCTGCCATGAGTCAGCAAATCCCAACAGACATAATGTACCTTTATCAGAGCTGAGCATGCGCAGCGCTCTTGTGTAAGACTGAATTGGAGCTGTGGGTCTCTCGGGTCTCTGAGGACGCTGCTGCTGCGTCTCTTCATCAGACTGTTCACCATCACTGGAGCTCCACGCAATGTGCACTGGGTCTTCATTACAGGGAACAGCACTGGTCTGCACTGGGCAAACACAAGAGAATGACAATATGAGGTGATGTCTGTTAAATTGCAATAATTAAAACCAGTGAGACATTATCCACAGAGGAGAATGGTTACACTACCCACACTAAATTAAGCACTCGGACAATTTATATTCTTATTTGTCCCCTACTCTGCGCTCTCCGCGGTCTAAATGAAGAATAGAATAAATCACTGGTGGGTTTTGTTTGAAATTAAACCTGATCCCTTACTTATAAGCTTCTTTTCCTACAAAAACGTTTTTAAGAATGAAGATGAAGATAAGATAAGATGAGGAAGATAAAGGTAGAAATCAGTGTTCCCAGACTGCCTTATCTGCCTTATGGTCTCATTCTCAGATTTATTTTAAGTCTATTTTATTTAGTATATACACATTTATTTTATCCTTGTTAATTAAATAATGTTTTTGCTGGTACAGTTCAAATCTCAAAATTCCTATATCTTTTAAGTCATCTGTTTTTAATCTGTGAATTGATATAATTTAATTATTTCATATAAATGTAAATAAGCATTGACCAAACAATATACATACAATATAACATTAAATGTTGTCTAAATACAAGCAGCGTCATTTATTAGGGTTAAACAGGGACATGTTGGATGAAAGAATAAGTAAAAAAAAAGATTTAAAATCTGACCAAACATTCAATAATAATTTCACTAATTCACAAAAACAAACAAAAAAATAGGTTTGATACTCAGCACAAGTAGAAACTGACTGTTTAGTAACATATATTAAATAAAATGTGATTTTATTAGGAGTGTGGACATTATAATTTAATACTAAGTACATTTAAACAACAATATTGTGTTTCATGAGTGACTAGACGATGTTTAAAGTGAAGATACATCTTCAATATATTGCACAGCCCTTAAAAGTATTAGACAATTTATTTTAGACTAAATTACCTAAAGCAGGGGACTGGGACAACTTTCTTATGTCAGACAGTTTCCTTCCTGATGACTTGAGGTTCTGCAACAAAAAACGAGCCCCAACACCATCAACAATGTTAGAGCAAGAGGAGAGTCCCACATCAGAGTAGGGGGGGGGGGGGCTGTGGTGATGGGTTAGGGGTGTCAGTCATGTCATGGTGCATCTTTATCAACCTTTATGACTGGAGTGTCCAGAAAACTGTCCCCACACTTCTCCCAGCTCTTGGCCGAAGACACAGATGAGAGTGATGGTGGCTCTTTACCAACTTTTTGTAAACCATTTCCGACATCATCCGGAAAGAAAACACACTTTACATCCTTGTAGTGCCATTTACGCTACACAAAGATTGAACAAAGAGAAAACAGGGGTTCAGGTTAAAAAAAAAAATGTCATCACTAAATAAAACAAGTGGTTTAAAAGCTTTAACTCAGCGCTGATTCTCATTGTGATGGCTACAACAGTGTATGTGATAATGAAGAATGTAAACCAGTTAACACATGACTGACAGGTAAACCCCACTCAGCTGCGGGCGGGCAGGGGCAGATAACTTGGGCTGGCAAAGCTAACTAGCCTGTAGCTTCAAATGAGCGCAAACTGGCTAGCAATTTAGCTAGCTAGCAGGTTTCTTACCTTCCTGGAAGACATGACGACAAAATAAAGTTAGTTTAAACGATAGCTGGAGCTTATGTGTGTGTCCACACAACGCTATCTAATTAAATATGTTTGTATTAACCCATCTGTGTGCAGTAGCGGTGATTTCTAACTCACTAGTTTGCAAACTAACTCGCAGAGTGTTGCTCAATCGGACGAGGGGTGTGTTTGATTATTCCACAGCGTGGACCGGATATGGTCCGGATCTAAACCCGTGTGTGTGTGTGTGTGTGTGTGTGTGACGTGTGTGTGTCTGTGTGTGTGTGTGTGAGTGAATGTGTGTGTGTGTGTGTGCGTGCGTGCGTGTTTGCGCGTGCGTGCGTTGTATAATTTTATTGTATTCTACTTTATTGTTATTCTATGAATCTATTTTTTTTTATTTCATTCAGTTCTAACACTATTACTTTTTTTTATTAAATTGTTTTATTAAATTGTATTACATTTCTATCCCTTTATGGCTCATGTACATGGGTGTCAAATTGTCCAATTGTTGAATTGTTTTTGTCTTTTCAGTTGTTTTCATCTTTTCTGATTGTCATCTGTCAGCACTAATCTGTATGAAAGGTGCTAGAAACATAAGTTTAATTGATTGATGACACTTTTTACTTCTACTGTAACATTTCAGAGTGAAATATTGTTTTTCTTTTATTACCCTACATTTATCTGGAAACTTTAGTTACTAGTTAATTAAAATGTTAAGATTTATGCACACAAAACATTATGTAGAGCTTAGAAAATATGTTTTGTTATAAATTAAACTACACCACAGTTTATACAAGTACAGCTGTAAGAAAATTAATTGACAAATATTAGATCTTTAAAATGCAAAGACAAAAACTTTACTTACTTAATTAACATTTTCAATGCGGGACTTTTACTTGTAACATAGTATTTTTACTAAAGTAAAGGATCTGAATCCTTCCTCCACCACTGCTTTCACTTTACTGGAGTATTTCCATTGTGTGCTACTTTATACTTCTACTCCAGAGTAAAAAGTACAGTATACAGTAAGTATACTGTACTTTTTACTCTCACTACACTTATTTGACAACATTAATAGTGGTTACTTTGCATCACTGATTATAATCCAGTAATATTATACATTATTCTGCCTGATACGTTTGACTTTTGGTACTTTAGGTATATTTAAATTCCAGTATTTAACATAAGATATAACAATTGTAACAGAGCATTTTTACACTGTGGTATTGCTATTTATACGTATGCAAAATGATGGCCTGCTTGCAATGATGCAAAGTAACTAAGTACAATTTCATAAAGCACTGCTTAAACAGGTAGAAGTCCAAGGCATGCTCTGGTCTTTTAACTTCACCACATTGCAGCCGTCGTTTGAGAAGTAACCTGTGACTTAACATACTCTGTTACAAGTATGTTAAGTCCTGCATTCAAAATGTTACTCAAGTATAAGCACAGAAGAATTACCAGCGAAATATCAAAAGTGAAAGCATTATTACACAATGCTCCTTTCAGAATATTATATTACAATTATAGGTCATTATTTTTAATGTATTAACATTTAAGCAGCACTTAATGGTTGACGTTACTTGAAATGGAGCTCATTTTGACCACTTTAAATAATCTTGAGTATGTTATAAATCATAATTTAGAGGATTATTATGTGTTTTGCATCTACATTTAATTTACATCTACTAAATACAATTATATAAAGTAGTTAATATCATCTCTATCTCCGCCAGGTGGTACACTTCTGCTTAATGTATCCAATACATATAACACTCTTCATAATGAGTACTTATAATACTTGAAGTTAATTTAGCTGGTAATTAGTTCTTTTATAAAAACAAGTACTTATTCCAACACTCCCCGTTTCTATGGAGCGTTCCCTGCATTTGAAAACAGGTTTGTTAAATGATCATCCAATTAAATACTTACACAACCCTTGCATACTGTATCTGTGTGAGAAACTTTCTGTTACTACTCTAAATAGAGAAAAACACAATCAAACTTAAGTAGAAAGTATATATTCTTGTTAGTTGCAGCAGATAACATAATTTAGTTTGTATACCTATGAGCAAGGCTAGTTGAAGCTATTGGAGTGACATGACAACACCCCTATGGACTTAAAACGTAATTTTATTACAGCAAATCCATCCAAATCTCAACATCTTTCAAATAGCCAGTTAAACATACAAAAAGCTCACTTACTGTAACATACCTTGTTTTTTATTAAATATGTAAAAAGCAGGTCAAGTTATTCACAAATAAAATGCAAACATGCAACACATTTTTTGGGGAATGCATAATGAGTGGGACATGAAAAAAAAAACATTTACCATTCATTAATTTTTGACAGTACATGTTTACATTCCTTTTCATTTACACAATAATATATAACTAAAGCATTATGGTGCACTGCCCAGTTCAATATTAGTAAATGCAATATTAAGAAAGGGTATACAATGTACTTACTGGAATATAGCATGGCAAATTGCTCAGTGAACTGACTCTCCCTAAGACCTGTGGTTAAAAAAAAAAAATAACATCTGAAATCCAAAACAGACCACAAGTTCCAGCTGAGGTTTAAAACTTAAAATGCTGCATCATAATAAGACTAGTCCACAACGTTTCTTCCTACGTTTATGGCATACCAAGTTAACTCTATCACCAAACCAACTTGTATGATGTGAATAACACAATGTTGAGCACACTGATCATCTGAAATGTTGTAATTTGTGAGGATAGTTGTAACAGTAATACGTTGACATTATACTACATTTTATTCACAATTCGTTGACTGTATTGTCCTCCTTCATGAGGATTCAATGCAGAATCTCACACAATTCCTAAGGCTTAATAATAATAATAATAATAATAATAATAATAATAATAATAATAATAAATATGGTGAGGGTCTATGGACAGATTGTCCAATACAGAGTCAAATGTCAGTGCAACATATGGAAGGAGGTTAAATAAGAGCTACTATGAGCCCTTTCTGGGCTTTGCTTATTGCATTTTTGTGGTTAATATTGTTGGTATGCAAAAGAAAAAACAAAATGAAAAGAAAAAAAAGGACAGAAGCTGGGAAGTTAGCATTTGCACCGATGGGTAACAGTTACCCGTCTGAACTTCAGTATTTCATCACGTCTACTGTAGAATTTGAATCGACTTGCCACCCACACAGTCCTCAGAAAAACCTCTGTGATGGTCTGAGCTCGTTCTGCTGGCGGAGGTGGTCACCACAAACCTGCCACAGCAGTTCATCAAAAGTCACAAAAAACATTGAACAGTGAGCAGAGGGATACAAAAAAATAAAAAACTGTGATTGTGGCTTCTATTCAGGAGGTTGCTTCATGTGCTCAAGTCTTGGAGAGAACAAAAAGATAAACCATGAGGAAAAAATTAAAATCCTTTAACAGTTCTCACATATTAAAAAAGGAGGGATGTAACTGCGGTGAGGGATGATGGCAGTCAGTATTCATCCTGTTCCTCCTGCTGATCATCCTGTCGCCTCCTCGTGGACTTGCTCCCCTACTTCCTCAGCATCACCTTCAGCCAGCTCTGCTCCTTCCTATAGGAGTAGGAGGGGGGGGGGGGGGGGGGGGCACAGAGACCGCTTAACACTAGTGCTACTGACATGTGCTCATGGTGATGAACATGTGATCACACACACAAAGACCGACTTCTTATCTCTTTCAACCGCACAATAACTTTCACATGATTTTACCATCAGGAAAATCCACTGGTATACACGGCTAGGAAACGCTTATACGTATCGTATACGTCAGAGGGGGGGAAACATCCCGATTCCTGTTGGGATCAATCGAAGGCGACAGACTGACCTGTTCTTCTGAAGCGTATAGGACCTCCATTAGCCGATCGACAAACGGGGCATTTTCTTCACCCTGATCCTGGCACAGCAGCTCCACCTCTCGCAGTTTGCTGAAGTAGTAGTCCCTCTCCTTCTCCACTCCTTCCAGTGCCGACTTTAATGTGTTCATCTACAAAAATAAAAGTCACAGGATTATTTTTAGCATCAATATGAAAACGCAAATAACTTTGGTTACAGACAAAAGCACCTGGACGAATCACACACACACACACACACACACACACACACACACTTAATGTTTTACATTGTTTTTGTAAAAATATCGATTATAGCCTTTTTTCCTGATACAAGTTGTCTAAAGTGCACAAGTCACATGTAACTAGATTAGTCCAGAGTAAGTTGCCTAATTGATAAAAACAATGGCACTCAATCTTATCATTGTTTAAATAATCTGATTCAATACTTTATTGACATATCAACATGATTGATTGTTAAAGTGAGCTCACTGAAACAAAGACAACAAGAGTAAAGCCACTCACTCATGAAGCACATGATACATTAAACTACAAATAGGTAATATCCATACCCACAAAATAATCATAATAGCTGAAATAAAATTGAACAGCATAGCTAAAGCACCTGTAGGGAAATTAGCAACAACCTCTAACGACCCACTAGATAAAGTGCTTCAAGTACATCTACCCTATTCGATCCTTTAACCTGCCGCGTGGCCTGCAGCTACGTTTGTGGTGTTACAGCTTCAATACATGTGCTGGGTGTTCTGGTCCTAATGTTTCTTAGTCTTTTGTGAGAAGGAAGGAATTCAAAAGGTTGTTATGGTGAGAGGGGTCCTTTGAAACTTTGAGGCCCTTCTTTTTATAGATTGTTAAAACTACCATAGTATAAACTACCACACACACACACACACACACACACACACACACACACACTCTTCATTTGGTTCCATTATAAGATGCAATACTTTGGGGGTTTTGCCGGCTACTGGTCACACTACATAAGCAAGTTCCAGCTCACTTTCAGAATGACCGGCTGCATTTGCAGAAACACGTTGGATCACTCTATGGAACACTACATGATATGGATTCTATAAAACTGAACTATGTACGTGCAGCTCTACATGTTAAACCTACTCAGCCATGTAGTGTCTGCAGTTGAATTTCTACTTATTTTTCTTTTTTACCATATTCAAACATGGAGCAACAGTAAAAGTAATGTAAAACAAGTCATAGTAAAAGCAAAGCCAAATCTTTGGAAGCTTGTGCAGCCTTCATCTATGTGGATAGGTCAACAAAGTCAAATTGTGCCAATATTTTTAGACAAGATGAGTCTTTGGTATAAGAGATTAAAGAATTGGCTACTGAAAAAAAGTCTAATGTTTTTACAGGTCACTGGTTTGTGTTACATACAAGTAAAGCAGGGAGTGAAGGTTTTCCAAAAATGTTGTTTACTCATTAAGTTTAGTTGCAGTTCTCTGGCCTCTTCTCTCTGTCTTCTAGAGCTGAAGCTGAAGGTCGATCAATGGACATAAAATTAAATCGAGAACTATTTTTAAAATCGTCTCAGTCATTTTGCTATAAAACGACAAACATGCCCTGGTTCCAGCTTCTCAAAGCTCGTCTTCGTCCTTAGTGTTTTGGACAGTTGGTTGGATAAAAGAAGCAATTTGACTAAGCCACATTGGGCTTGAGGATACAAGTATAATATATATCATTTTTTACTATTTTTGGTTACTTTAAAAGATAAAATGATGATTCGATAATTAAAAGAATCATTAACTGCGGCCGTACTACCATCAGAGCGGTTTACAAGTGAACACAGTGTTGGAAGTTGAGCAGTGTGAAGAAAACAAAAGAGATTGGTTGTCCGTTTTTCAGTTTCGGCACGATAACCATCACAATCGAGCTTTTCATAAACATACCTGCTCGGTAAGTTGTGTGACCTGTGCTTCCAGTTCTTTCTCTCCTTTGGCAGGAATTGGTGTTGCAATTGTCGGAATCTTTTTGGCCGACGAGGGCCGGGATGTTGGTGTCGAGGACTTGGGGGTTGTAGAACTCGACCGTGATGCTCCTACGGCAGACCAAAGGTTTATTACTCGGGGATGGATGACTGGCAACGTAATAGTATAGTAGTAATAATCACTAAAGTTGTTGATGTGAAAATAAATACCACGGGCCAGGTAAATAAATGTCAACATGCTTTTGTGTCTGCAAACATTTGACATACACTAGGATAGGTAACAAGATGTTTGCAACTAACATAACCTTTGCTTTCCTTTCTGCAGAATATGAAGCTTACCTGCAGTAGGGGAGCTGGCTGCGTGGAGGGACTTCTTTGGCAGGTTGAAGATCTGCTCACCGGGGTCAGGTGGGGGAATAGCATCCTGACCCTGTCTGGCTGCAACTGGGTCGTATTCTTTACCATCGTAATTGGCATCAAAGAACTTCTTAAACCACTGGATGAAATCAAGATTGTCCTGAAATCTGCCTTTAACCAGTTTCTCCACAGGAATAATCTGAATCCAAAAAGAGAATACAAATGTACGGCGTTTACTCAAAGCACATACAGTGTGGAGCGAACATGTAATTGAAGAAAGGTTAGGAAAGCTCACCTTGTCCACGTTCATCCGTTTGAAGGATGCCTGCAACAGTTTGAAATTGTGAATGTACTCGTGCTCCAACTTAGCTTGAAACTTGACCTTCTTAAGACTGATGCAGCCAGGGAAGAGCAGATCCATGAACTGGCAATAGGCAGCTCCTAAAGACGTAATAAAATGTTAGTTGAGTACATAATCCCTTGCTTGAAAATTAGAAGACTAGAGTCCAGATATAGGGCAGGATTTATCATGTCTGCCTTTGCACGACAAAAATCCACTGGAATACAAGAATAGAAAAAAGCCCGGGAGCCTTTTCTCCATGTCCAGATCTATCACCCCGTTTCCTCAAGAAGAAAATGATTAGAGTTGGGTTGATTTCCAGTTTTGCCGGTCTGGTCCGGTCAACAACTTTAAAAAATCTGTTGGATTTAATGCATTCTGGAAATTGTACAGTTTTACACGTTCTGACAAATTAAAAAAAATAGCTTACATCAGCAACCTGTGCCGATGGCGTCACAACTGCATCGCGGCGCAAAAGCCAATGTGAAATAATAATATTGCGTTTGTATGTAAACAAACTATCGTTAACGCGTCCGACAGGCGGAGAGCAATCTACTAACTTCCCGAAGCCGTCAGCATGAAAGAAATCAAAATCCAGTAGAGGTTGTAAAGTTCAGTATACCGGTCCAGTCCAGAGTTTGGCTTAATATCAAACCAGCTTGAACATTTTTACACCGGCCCAACCCTGCTATACAGATTATTGATGCCTAATATTAACTGAAGCCTAGTTAGACCTTTCTCCATTTGGCACCTTTCTCCATTTGGCACCAGCTAAAGCTATGAGATCAAACACATAAACCCATAAACTAGAGAGCACGTAAGAAATAATCTACATCAAACAAGTAGTTTACACCTTAAGAAAAGGGGTGTGTGTGTTGTGTTTCTGTTGGCAGAGAGTAATTGAAATTGGATTACTTGGTAACAGCATGAGAACACAGCAGGCTAGAAGTTTATTTATAGACAACTCTCTGCCAGCATGCTTCCACAGGTTGCTTTAACTGCCAGCTTACACTGCTGATTATTTGAACCTTGCGCTCTACAGGAAAATATGTAATCTCTAAAACATGCATCCCATCTCAAACAGCTTCTTTGACACAAGCAGAGGGAGGAGGATGGAGAGAAAGTGTTTTATTCTGTTCTCACCTGAGGAGAGCTGCTCCACTTTCGTATAGTTTAGGCAGAACATATCGTTAACCCAGGCAGTGATGTCATGCCTGCTCATAGTCTCCTGGGTTATTGAGGTAGAATATACGTTGACCGCCATTCCCCAACTGCAACAGAAAAACAACAACACTTAAAAACAAACGCAATGCATCTAGAATAAGAGGTGCTTTTTTCCTCATGACTTAGGTTAGATATCTAAATTGTTGCAGACGCATCTTTCTGCCGATCGTTTAAACGATTATCTGTACACACAAAACATACTTTAATGACACAATAATAAACTAAACAACTAACAGTGTGTCCGTGAGTTTGTCGTGTTGCATACTTTGGCTCTTACAGCTCTTTTTTCAGTTCATTCAAATAGCTTTCTGCATCTTTCGTGAAACTGACAGATTTAAAGACACTCTCTACACTTATGGTAGTAACACATCTTTTTTTTTTTAGCAGTACACCTCTCGATATTAACACCTGGGTTTTAGCAGACATTGCAGGCCCAGTTTGAATTTGTGCACAGGATCCTTTAAATCAGATTTTACCTGCATGGCAAATAGAAGCGGTACCAAAGTTGGATTAGTAAGGATGTAGTTATTTCACCTTCTTGCTTCCAGGGCACCTGCCCCACTTAACACATGGGATATTTAAGTCTACACACCAAAAGCATACAATGTGCCACAAAAGATGCATCGGGGATCTCCTTCAACTACAGGTTAAGCCTTTACACGGCAGGGCCACAACACAATGAATAAATGCATACCATTTCATTTGTTAACTCTTAGTGACAGACACATTGAACAGCCAAGCCAAGTATATTAAAAGAACACCAAAGTACATCTGGGCTCATTTTTAACAAATATTAGAACATTTAGTTGACTATTTATAGGTTCAAAAAAAACACAACACCTTGTTTGCAGTTTGCCTGTCAACATGTGTGTTTTGCAATACAAAAATTGTTTGTGAAAGTCAGTCCTTTAAAGCCTATTTGTTAACTGACTTGACCTTGCACACTAGGGTGTGTATATTAGCATATACATCATAAAGTAATATTCACCACATACAATAAATCAAGTGTGCAGTCCTCTTTAATTCCTTTAACAGAAATGAAGAATGTAGCATAACCATAATATTAATTAGCATCATAGAGAACAGCAGGACTGCACTTAAAACGCCCCTCTTTATTGGATCATGGCTGCGACTGATATGCTGTTAAATCATGCTAAATCATGATCATCACCATCAACTAGCCGACACCAGGGCACGCGGGGTAATAATAATAACCCTTCAGTGTTAAAGTTGTGCCATCACAGCACTGCAGGAGCAGATCCTCGGCTGACTGAATCTCTGGGAAGGAAGGAAACTGGGCCAGCCGATGTCATGTCAACAAAGCGGATGTATGTGCTGCCTGCTAGCATGCTTTGTTAGCCGGGCAGGGATAGCCAGCCGACACCGGGGCTGGGCTGATGCCTTCAAACACGGGGAGGGGAGGGAGGGGATCAGGCGTGTGCAGCAGGTAGTAAGGGGGTCTTACACATTAAAACACATCCCCTAAAGACACACACACACACATCGTGATAATAGGGATTATTAGATAGCTGCGAAGTGTCATGTCACGATGGGAATATACTAGCAGCAGCAGGGGCGGCTGTCTGTGTATTCCTGTCATAGAAAAAAAAGCGATCCACTCCTGCAAAATGTACCAGTGCCATTGCGCACCGAAACACTTCCCAACATTATACTGGTGCCAGCTATGATTTGGGGCGCTTATATACCAGCAGAAGAAGGGTTTAAGCTAACTTAATTTACGCCACATAGAGAGAGCTAACATGACAGGAGACTGAGAGACAACACGGGGGGAGAAAAAGCGGATGGGTGCAAAGCAAAAAAACAAACACACGACGAGGAGGAAGAGGACCAGGCCGGAATGCAGGTTTCTGTCTGCAGCAGTGCTTTTAAAAAATAAATGTGTTTCTTTATTGCTAACATAAAATCAAATGCGGATCATTACACTGATTTACCTGTAGGCGCGCTCTCCTCGCACTGTATTTTTCCTGTAAGGAATGATGTTGGTTCCGTTGTCCGGGACGATGTCGTTGTTATTCTCTCCATTTGGGGAAAGGGCTTGGGTGGGACCGGGCATTTGGGTCTCTAAAATGTTGAACAGATACTCTGTTCTCTCTCTGGCCAGGAAAAAAACGATGCAAATGCTAAGAAAGTGTCGCACCTCCGGGTCTCTTTCCTGCTGTCTGCTTATTCTTCACAAATCTCTGCCCTAATGACGTTGCTGCACCCTGTACCACGTGACTGATGGGGCTGGCTGCCTGTTCCTTATGGTGGGCTATTTCAGTAAACCAAATTACATTGATTGTTGGAGTGCTTTAAAAAAAAGAAAGAAAAGAAGCATGATCAATGCTTTCCGCTTTTGTGATGCAAATCCACTCAGTGACAGCTCATCAAATGCTCCAAGACAATAAATACCCAATGATTTTTGATTAACAAGGAAAATGCAGCCCACCCAGTTTCACCTTCAAATCTTTAGGTGATTATTGGATTACAACACCCAACAGATAAGAGAAAAAAGCAGGCAGATCCTTATGGTTGAATAGAAGTGGTGCTAATGAAAACGATTGCAACACATGGTATGAGGAAGTGTAGTAAAATGTTTTGATTACTAACCATATGAATCCATTTTCAACATCAATTCAACTGCTAAAATGTTTTAGGACTGCAATAGAGCTGCAACAATTAGTCGACTAATCGATGAATTAATTTAATGTAGAAAAAAAAATGCAACTATTTTGTTTTATATCATATTAAACTGACTATACATTTAAAAAACATAAAGACAGTACGAGATATTTTTGGATGATATAGGACTTAAATAATTAATCGATTATCAAAATGGTGACAGATTTATTTTCTGTCGACCCTCGAGTTAATTAATCGACTAATCATTTAGCTCTAAGATGTGAGCAAATGTACAAATATCCAATAGGGGTGTAACAATACGATTTATCATTCATAAGATCTAAATTAAATTCACATGGTGTTGCAGTCCTGTGGTCACTAAGATGTTTCCTGTTTGTGTCGTCACATGTTGTTTTTATATTGTAAATCACTGCTTTTGTTTTGTATTTTCTGCTGAGCGGCCACCTATGCCTATATAATTGATTTAATACCTTAGTAAAGACATTTGATACAGATTTTAACTTTTTTTAATAAACTGGCAAAAGCTATTAGATTGTTTAGACATTTCAAATTTAATTTAATATACAACTATATATATATATATATATATTCAGTATGTATTCAGTATATTATAATATATAAATATATATATATTTACTGAAACTTTTACAATTAAAAACTGGAACATGTATACTATATGTAATAATTGTAATACATTTTTTCAATAAAGTAAAAAACAAAAGAGAATGGCTCAGAGGAAACTACACCGTTTAATTAAAGGCTTGTACTACATTTAAAGGTGAATTCTCAACTACACATGTTGCTGTATTAAAAACAAAATAAAAATTTGTCAAATTGTGAGTGACATAGTATCCAAATTGTGCCATAAAACATTACACCCCTAACATTAAAATATCTGTACGAGTCGAGGCCAAATCAGTCCGACTTTATATGAACATGGTTAGTAATCAGTGATAAGAAGCTCTTGTATGTGGACGAGCACATTAACAGGCATGATGGAAATCTTATGACAACACAGGCAGCTCCATAACAGCACTGAGCAAATACAACACAGCTGTAATGTTTTATACAGGAATCTTATGCATGAAGTATGTGCAGTAAATCATACGCCCTCCAACTCTACTGATGTAGCTTTGCTTCTGCTTTCAGGACCCTGACAGCAAAAGGACGGCATTTCTATAATTCTGTAAAGTTGTTTTCCAGCCTTGGTTTTTTTTTCCCCCTGCAGTTTTTTCCTTGTTTTGTTGATTTAACTGAAAGCCCCCCCTTCTCTGATAGTCCTAACATTTAAAAACACAGACTGCCAAAGTAATGCATCTACAGACTTTGAGATCAATACAACGATCTGTCTATAGCACCGCTATCAGTCCGAAAGTCAACTCACATTTTTGGCCAGTATTGCCTTCATCTTTTTTGGGTCTTTTTTTACGTGTAAACAGTTTGTCCTCTGAGTTTCTTGGGTCAGGTTGAGTCCAACAAGAAGTCTTAGCGTCAGCCAGGTCACTTCTGAAATGGTTGTGACAAAACTGTCAATATGGCCAAAATAAATGATTACTCCTGCTAGACACACAATGTTTTGCTATTGCACTCAACTTTGTTGCTTCTTTCCGTACAAATGATCGAAGCACTGCCTTAGTGGAAAGGAAGCATCTTTAAGAAGCCTTTAACAGTGCTCATCTACAAAAGATTTTAGTGCCAGCAGTTACTTTTTCTTTCAAAATGGCGAATACTATTTTAAACTGTCCATCCATGCTTTTAAAATTGGATAAGGAATGTCTAATACTCATAACATTTGGTCACCATCTGTTGCTCACTTACAAATGTTCCTCTGGTGCCACCATCAGGCCAAAGTTGAGGTCACTTTTATCTACAACTTATAAACTTTCACAAAGAGCGTACAGACAGACTCTTGATCTCCGATAAATCTGACAAAAATAAGTATAAATTATTCATTTTATGTTGTCTTATTGTAGCAGTTTATCCAATTTCCTCTTTGCTTAGCACATTATAGTTATTAAAAGGGATTTTTATTCTCCATATTGTATGTTGAGTAAGTTGCCTTGTGTATATTCCAAAATTCCAATAATTTACATCATCAATCTGATTTATTCGGCTTAAACTAATCACACTGGAGCTTTTAAAAGTCACATGTCAGCAAAGAGGATGCATGTGCCAAGGATTGCATATTTGACTGCAAAAATGTGCATTTAAGCTGTTTTTAGAATATTTGAAAATATTAGAAAACAATTATGAATGCAGGATGTCCATGTCTTGTGTGGTTATTCTGTAAAGACAAATATTCAGAATCCCCTGCCTCTACTGGGTCAAAAGTGCCCTTTAGTCTTTACACAAATTCCCGCAGAGCCAAACAGAAGGCAAGAGCTAATCTCATTAAATAACCAAACCGTGGCGTGAACACAAGAAATGTCTCCGATAAGATCCCAAAGCATGCTGTGCTACTGTTCTACTACAGTAATGCTATAGGCCCTTTCAGACTGGAAAGTGACAACTGACACATATTGATCTCATCACAATTAGACAACAGCGAGCACAGAGGTCCGCTTTGTATCTGGCAGCAAGCAGCCTAAGTGTGACATGGTCGAACTTCAGGGGCAGCGGGAAATCAGGAAACTGTGTGCTTGTTCACATGAGCAGCAACTGCATTCCCCGTACTGCATCACTGATAAATTGGGTGGCAAAGCTTTCGCCAGGCTGTCATTGGAATTAACTTGCCACTTCCCAGTTTGATGGGCCTTTGAGTGTCGCCAGAGGCGAAGCATGCATGTCCTGTTTAAAATAAATGTTCAGACTGTAAAGCCTAAGATTTAAATATGGAAATAGCAGATCATAACATGAGAGACATGTCATCTGTCGGTTTTTGATTATGCTGTCAGACTGAAAACAGCACTGTTGTTTTAGGTACCAGTCAGGTTATGAAATACAATCCAAGTCCAGTTTGGGTATTAGAGTCAAGAATAGTAAGGCCAATTAGATGCCAAAACACCACACAATGGCTTATATTACAATGGAGAGGGATTTTACGACACTGAAAAATAATCCATCAGGAATGTTAAACATATTTAACTGGCCTACGTAGTGATGACGTTGCACTGTGTTGGACAACCCCACGTCTGAAATGAATTAGGGTGCTAACGCCTGTCTGAACACGGCCATACATGTTTCAAGACTGTTGAACGGAAAGTTTAGCTATAGAAAATATGCAGTGAGCCTACTTGCATGGGGTGACATATTTGTTTGGAATTGAGTAGGTCCAAGTAGCTATGATAGAATCAAGTGGGTAACAGGCTAGAAACACAGCAAGATAATCTAGATATTACAGCTGTGTTGTTTTTTTTATAGCTTGCTTAACATTCTTGGTTAAGGCTGTATGTGAGGCTACAATAAACCATTGGGCTGTTGTGCATAAGCTCATTCCATAAGAGGAGAAGCAGTGCTATGTTTGCTCTCTCCATTCATATCTCACCAGGCCTTCTCTTGCACTGGGTAATCAAGTGGGTGGGTGAGGGGTGGCAGCTCCACCCAAAACACCCACCCTAAATATAAAAATAAAAATAGCAAGCAGGTCTCAGTGGTGTCCTGATTTGCATGTTGGTCAGGTTACAATGTTTGTTTTCTAGGTGTATGAGGTTATATTCAAGGTGCATATTATTCTTGACAAACAGAGAAGGGTGTGCACAGACACTTTCAGGGGAACCTCAAACCAAAATGAAGGCAGGGAGGACCAGAGAGGAGGGAGCACTGATATTTTATATCTTACATCTTTTAAGCAATTTGTTTTAAATACACCATGTGTGTAATTAAAAGTTCTCTTTTGCGATTAAAAAAAAAAGGGCAATTTTGCAGCCAAGACAATAAACCAAGGAGGTCCATGGTCTCCTCTTCTTCTAGTCTGTCCTCAGGGTACGCCACTGCCCAGGAATAGCTTTAAAAGGAGGAAAACACGAAACCGCTTTTGCTCATTTCTGTGATTTTTTTTGCGCGACTAGAAGCAGCTAGCAGCAGCAGTGAGTCTCGTGAATGAAGCTAACTCAGCTTCCTGTTGGGGATGACAGTTCAATGAGAAACAATGATTGTTAAGCCAGGCTACTATACAGTCAAACAATGGCAGAGCAAAAATAAAAAAATAGGGTTATACCAAGCCAGACGTTACTTACAGTGACTGTAGTACACCTTGTTCAGCTAACCGCAAAATTAAAGTAAGCTAATTTTGTTCCAGCCAAGACTTTGTCAGAATAGTGACAGCCGACATATGCCCTGACCCTGGGCAACATCACCGTACAACCCACGTTAAAAAACGTAAAAACGCACCGGTTTTGGCATGCACATATTATAATGCACGTCTCAAATAAATAACAAACTGCAATTGTTGAAATAAGACTCACCAGTGAACTCCAATCCGCAGGTTACAAGGTGTTAAAAAAATGCTGTTTTCCGGCTGAGTCACCCCACCCTCAAACGCCCATTCTCACATACGCGATGAGCTGAGAACGCGCAGTTGATTGGACAACTCTTCATCGGCGTCGCAGCTGATTGGTCCGCTACATCTGTCGCAAATTCGACCAATCATGTATTGATGCGTTGATCATTCGGAACATCCGACAGCCTTCCGTCTTGTCGCTCACTGTCAAATCACTTTCCAACAGAGAGGATCGCAAAATATTTTCCAAAACTAATAGATCACAAGATTGACTCAATCCACCATTATGTCGAATCAAATTTCTTCCATAATAAATGAGTAAAGTAGAACAATATATGACAACAATTAGCTAAAAAGGAACATATTTAAACCTTTTTTTATGCTTATTAGTACAAGATATTAGAGAATTGAGTGAAAAATTGGTGATTAAGTCGTTTAACTGACTTACTGAAAACTAATAAGCAACACTTTTTGATAGTCGATTCCTTGTTTGGTTTAATCAGGCACAAATGACTAAATAATAATAATAATAATAATAATAATAATAATAATAATAAATTTCTGGTTCCAGCTTTTCAAATGTGAAGATGTGCTGCTCGTCTATGCTTTATATGATTTAAAGTTGAATATCTGAACCATTGGTCAGACAAAACAAGACCATTTATGAGGTCACCTTGGGTCCTTTTTCATTTGTGGTGGCCAGTTCAATTTCAAAATATGGGTATTTTCTGTACACTACAGTTTTTAGTTTTTTAATTGTTATGGGAAAATATACATATTACTTTCAAGGGCCTTGCTGAGCTAACGACATAACGATGTATTGTGAAATACCACTTTCTATTTATTGTTGTATTTATTGTATTATCATTCTTTTAATCATTCAAATTCTAGGCACAGAGCAACACTGTTTTTTTCAGAGGGGAATACAGTGCACAAAGTCTTCCTCTTTGATTAAATAAACCTGATGTTCAGATGCTGGCACAACTGCATTCCTCATGTTTTGACACCAGGGTGCAGTAATGCACTTGATACAAGACAATTGATATCTGGAAGAGGCTTGGTCTGAAATCCATCTCTATTATATCTGCTTTGCTAACTATGATACAGTACACGACATAGACCAGATAATAAAAGGACATATTGTGGGAAGATGGCAACATTCAATTATGCAAATATCTGGTGATTAAGCTGTTGGTCCATCTTATAAATGTGGAAAGGACTGGGCTTGTGTTGAAATGTTTTAAAAGTACTGATACTCATAATAATAATACTACTACTAATAGTAATAATAATGAATACTAATATCAGTTAATTCATATGCTGAGAATATTGCCTGAGCCTGAAAGCAAAATCCTCCCTCTTAATATTCACATGACCGTGAGATTCAGTCCTGGATGGTTGCTTTTATGTTACCTCAGATGGTGGGTCTATGTGATGAATTATAGACAATAGGTTGAGGGCAGCCAACAGTGCATTTATGACAGATAATAAATGTGCACTGCCAAACCAAGCCAATTGAAGTGTGCCGGTCTGGAATGGAAAAAGAAAGAGAAAAAGGAGTTCATAGGCAAAAAAAATTGTGATATTGTGTCAACACTTTATTATGCATCACCACCATGCAAAATCACTGCTATGAACTTGCTCAAAAATCAAACTAGATATATTTCACACATTTATGATTTTAGATTGGCTTGCCACTTTTCCTAAAGTGACTGAGTAAAGTTTCACGCACGCTCAGAAAATACATCAAGTGTGTGTGTGTTTGGTGTGCAAGTCACACAGAGGTTTGTGTGTGAGAGCATCAACGCTAACATATGAAACAATGGCAAATGATTTTACCTTAATTCATAAACCATTGATAGTAAACACATGTTGTTCAATGCCCTTAGCAGTGTAAACCTTTGAATTTGAGTTATTTGGAAGTCTCTGTGTTACATCGTTTTCACTGTACCTTAAAACACTTCCAGATATCATAACTAATCCTTCTATATTTTACATTTAAGTGACAGTTTATATGTAGACAGAGTACATATTAGCAGAGAAAATCCCTTCCCAGCATCAGATTTAATGAGTTTAACCTCATTTGTCCGGTAAAGACAACGAGCATTTCTGCTGAACAGGTGTTTTGTTGTTCGCTACATGCTGCATTGACAGTTTGAATGAGTTCCTTTGAGAGGTCATCCAATCAGCTAAGGCATGTGTGCATTATTATCATTAATGTATCAAATAAAATAAACTTATCTGATCGGACTGCTTGAAAAACAAGTCAAAAAACAATAGCCACTCAACAGCAACTGTAAGAAATCTATGGACTAAATCTGGAGTTGTAAAATTATAAAATATTGCAAATTGTATCTATAACTTTAACTCCAATGCAGATTTATACCTTAAATCAGAAGACAAACAAACACTTACATCTGGTTCACTGTTTGCAGAAACATGAGAATTTGAAGTGTAGTACATTTGTTTTTTATGGCACCTGTGGTGTAATAGACAACTCCCTAATTAATCTCTTTATATCAGCTCACAGTATTACCTTAAATATGTGGTTGGTTAAAAAATATATCTTTACATAAATGTAATCTATGGTTGGATTCAGCCATTTATTCAACTTAAATTCTTCATATCTTCAGTGCTCTGTGTCGGCCCAGTGTCGTCTCGTCCAGTGTCTTCTACTATTGTTGCTTTTCATATTACTCGCCTGTTAAGCATACAGAACAAGTTACCAGCTGCACAATGCAATGAAAGAGCTAAGAAACACAGATAGAAACCTGAACACTGTGGCATGTAAACTTTATCCATTGATGCTTTTTTAATGCACCTAATTTACAATTATAGTACAAAAAATTATTCCTATTATGAATACATTTATTTTCATTGTGAATTAAAAAATGGTTGACGGCCGATCGTTGGCTCACGGGCCGTAAATTGAGTATCACTGACATACATGCCAGAATGAAAGGAAAAGTCTGATACTTTTAGATAATCATATTTCTTTTGGGAATGATATATTGGATGTCAAAGGGAGATCTTCTTACCAATGTTTAATTAAAAAATATAGATAATGATATATATATATATTTACAAGGCATTGCTATGTGCAGCTATCGTCTGCAATCCCTTTATTGTGGAGAACTTTGATCAAAAAGTTGCAGGATAATTTAGCTGTTAGTCGCCTCTTGCATATGAAATTAGAAATGGTTGGTGAATTGTAAAATCAACTGATACATTTCTTTAAGTCGTCTGAGAATATAACCTCTCATCCATTTCATTTATCACTCCTCTTCCTTGGTCAAAAATGTTTAAGTTCATTTAATGGTCATCTTGATCTTAATCATGGGCTTTCCAGTTAAAAATGTCAGACAAGAAAAATTCTTAAATTATGGAGATAATATCAGATAATGTTGTGCTGAGGAGGAGGATGCATTCATTTTGGTATTGTGCAGTTGTTGCATCCTTTTGGCAGCAGATGGCAGATTAGTTATCTGAACAAACATGTTCAAAATATATTATTGAACATCGTTGTGTTGCTTGGCAAAGTTTATTTATTTGATACTCCAAAAAAGAGGGTTTTAGAAAAAGTTCAGGTTTGAATAAGTTGGAGATCCTCACAATTTTGAATTATGGATATTTTATGATATCATATCTTAATATTATCTAGCTTTTTTTAAAAAGTATTTAATTTGAACTGATGTGATTTGTTGTTGTTTTTACAATTACATATAGTACATTACATGTATGTATGTACAGTATATTTATAGATGTGTTACATCTAAATTGTATAGTTATGTCTGTGCTTTTATTATATTATATTTGCCATTTGTTTTGTGTTTAAAAAGCCTGCCACCAGTAACGTGAAGAATACGTTTTTATTGTCGTTTCAGATACTCACCAGTCACCTGGACTAACACGGTCACGGCTGCAGTGTCACCTGTACCACACAACCAAAAACACACTCAGCAAAGTAGATCAAGTATTGACAAGGTGTCATTTAACAATTCAAAACACACAATATGCCACCAGCTCCTTCCATTTACAGTCCCGGAAAAGCTCGAACTCACCATGCACGCTTTGTCTGGTTCCTGCCTGTGCTTCATGAACTCCTCCAACTTGAGCTCGTCTTCCAGCTGCTGCTCCAGATCGTTCTCAAAGCTCTCGTTCTCAAAGCTCTCGTCCTCTGCAGCGCTGGCACTCCTGCGACAGATAACGGGCACTTTAAAATAAGACTCAAGATCGGAGGTGTGCCTGAAACTGGAGGTATAGTGGCAGAAGACGAGAGCAAGAACAACATTTGTTATTTTCAAGTAACACAATTGTATTCAAGTTAGAAAACAACGAGAGTCAGAGCTGAAGACCAATCTTACAACAACTGTTACATTGATTCACATCAGTGGTTTAAAGAAATGTAGGACATGACCTGGTGTATAAAGCATTTAGTATAAGAAGGGTTTTTCTTTGGATTAAAATCACACCATTCTTCATGGGCTACAAAGCGTTATGCTGTTTTTGAGGTCGGGGGAATTGCAACATATGTTTGGTAATAATTTCTCATGCAGCATAAAAAACTAATTAGAACAAAGTCTCTCAAAATTACGAACATATAATCAAATCAAGCACAACTATGGCACTGAATCGAAATGTGATGGCAAACTTATCAAGGATTCAAAGCTCTACAGAACAAGATCCTTCCTCTGGCCCTCGAAGTCACGTTTGAATTATGCAATTTACGAGAAGTTGAGACTGAATCGCATTTTCTTCTGTATTGTCCTTATGATGATAGAATATCTATATTAAATCAAATGTCTGTTCAAAATTCCAGAAATGTTCTGCTGCACGGACAATGGAAATTAAATTGTAACGCTTATAAACTCGCAACCTTTGTTTCTAAAGCTTGGAAAAAAAACATTGGGATGTTTTATTGGTTTAGAAATTATTTGTAATTTATGTTGCTATTCTGGTTTCTGGTCTCTTTTTGATAAATATTAATGTCTTGTAAGCCTGTTTGGGCTGGGCATATTATTTACGCATGAAACAATAATAATAAAAATCAATCAAATCAATTATTTGGCAATCACATCTGTATGGGAAAAAAAAGCAACACTGCTGAGAAGGCTGGCAACAGAGCAAATAAACTGTCAGGAGGAATCAGCAAATTGTGCCAAACCAGTTTCACAGGTTAAGCAGCTACAAAGTGTAGAAGAAAACACTAATTACTACTTATTACTTGTTATTATTACTTATTATAACTAATTGTTTCCGACACATCCTACAGTAGTACCTTGGTTTATATGTGTAGAAGGGATCTGAAGAGGTTGTGGGCAAGAGGTCACCACGTCCAAAGTCTGAATCCGCAGTGCTCTCAGTCTCACTTCCACCCTCTGTGGGAAAAATAAATTTTTAAAACAGCCGTTTTATAGAAATTCAGAAATCAAAAATACACCTTTTTCCACTAATTTTTTGAACCTGAATTGAGTTCCTTAACCAGCGATGACATTGTGTTGGTGATGGAGTCAGCAGCAATAAGAAGGTCGTTTCTCAAATTTCTCCTTGGACCTTTGAAAACGCACAGAAAAAAGTTTTGCTTCCAACCATACTTCGATCACCATATCTATGAGCAAATGTACGCTTTTTCTGCGTGTGACTGTGTTACCGTGAGCGAAGGCCTCCTGAACATCCCCTCCCACGCCCATGAGTGAGTCCTGAGGTGTGTGAGTCGGGGTCGTGCCGGCAGAGTCAGAGTAGATTGGTGTGGGGATCTGCCGGCTGATGGTGTGGCTGGGGGAAGAGCGTGGAGAGCCGGTACCCTGAGTCTGCAACACATAGAGACCACGTGTTGGCATTGTTAACAAAGAAACCTACGCTGTAGTGGAAAGACTGTAAGAAGAATTGAACATAATCTTAAATCAGAAGGTTTCTTATCAAAGCAAACATCCACGAGCAATGCAACAAATCACACAGCAAAGACCATCAATTCAAAACTACAAGAAACAGCTACAAACTACACACTACAGAGAAGCTCATTTGTCCTAAATATAAACCACAAAAGCTTTATAAGTACCAAACATGACACACATGTTAGAAATGTAAAATATGTGGATTCATTAAGATGCATTTTCATCACTTATTCCCACAAACCCAGAGTCGGTGCCTTCTGTTGAACACCATGCATCTCCAAATTTACTTCAAAAACATTTTTGAATCCAAGTGTAGTTTCAGTCGCATTTTTTGCTTCACAGTTTTCTCACTTACGGCTTGTTTCCGTTCCTCCTCCAGCTGAAAAACAATATTTCATGGCTCATGAAACAACAACCACATTACATTGAATATTTCAAAAAGAAAATCCAATCAGTGATTCCTCTAGGACGTGAAAAGCATGTGGCTTCCTCATGAAAGTTTAATAGATTAACATTGATCCTTTTAGCCTAATTAGATTATTATCCTCCCCACTTAAGTCAGTATAGTGAGCAGTTTATGTAGGCTTTGAACTCCTGTATTGTTGACTGCCGATGATATTATCGCACCAACGGTTATCCTCCTTAGAGGGGGGAGGGGCATAATCTCAAACTCAACATCCTGCTCTTAAATCGTCTGTCTGGACCTTTCGCACTTGAATAACATAACAGCTAATCACGGGGCATATGTGGCATCATTTACAAAAACGTATGTAAGAGAGGGCACTTAATATTAATCCACATGTAAACAGAACAAGATCATTTGTAACAAAGACCAAAACACAGATTTAAAGTCGATTTGTGAGTGACAGCAGGACTGACACTAGACACCAACTAGATTATGTTTCTGATGCGATTAAAGGTTTGTTTAACAAGAAGACATGTTTTAATTTTGATCATGATAGAAACACAGAAAAGCAGATATTTAATTTATAGCTTGAAATCTTAAGTTATATATGCGATTGTCCTGTAGCTCTAAAACATGACATAATAGGACGTCAACAGAGCCTGACTATTAAAATATGTCCGCCCTCTAATGGACATGTTGGGTAATTGCTGACATGTTTTCCTCATCTGCAAAGTGCAGTGTTTGCTTTACATTAGCATGTGGGGATCAACAACAGCTGTGAGAAACTGTGATACAAGTGTAATCCATCATCTACCCATATTGCTCACCACCCGCATCCAAAAAAATTAATCAAAAACACAAGTCCATGTATATAAACATTCAACAGAGCCGATTCTGCCCGAAAAAGCAAACTTTAAAACTAAATTACCACAACCTTATTGTTCCCCGTAGGAAACAGAATGCGTGTGTGTTCGGTAATCATGAAGGCGTCTCATCTGTGTTCTGTATTTGAGTGCTGTGAAGTCAAACAGATGAAAGGCCCGTCTGTAGTACCTTGAGAAGCATCATTAGTTGCTCCAGCTGCACCATGAGTTCCCTGCGACTCTCCTGCAGAGTAGACATTCTTTGTTCAAGCTCATCTTTGCGTTGCCTAACAGAAGAAACAAGTTGTACAGCGTGATGATACCATAATGTCACGTCAAATAAAATGTGTATTAACATCTGTAGACTCTTAACGTGTGTTGTTCATTTTCTAGGAAAAGGCAATTACAATAGGTACATTCTCCTGCTGCATAAGCAAACATGTCTGTTATAAACGCACTGCATTGTGCAGGATTCAAAGTAGGCAGAGTTACCTGAGAAGTCGTAGTTCAGCCAGAAGAGTGGGGTTCTGCTGACCCCTGTCAGGTGGCAGCTGGGAGGCCTCCTCATGCTGAAGGCGCAGCCGCTGGATTTCCTGCAGGATTTCTCTGCGGCACAAACATATATACAATCAGATAATATTTCAGACATGGTTAGTCTGTATGACCCTGGGTCAACACAAAATAACAGGAAAGCTGCATTTTTCTACTGTGGAACAAATTGTTAGTACAACCTTCCAGATGATAATAATAACAACAATAACTTTATTTGCATATTCCATGTAAAGATGCATCTTACCAAAACAAGTTCAGATGAATAAAACAGTAAAAGTAGTAAAATTACCCCAAATTAAAAAAGTCTAATAATTTAATTTCTTTCAGTTTGCTGTTCTGATATGCAAGGAGAGGGAGTTCCACAGTTTAGAGCCATAACACAGAAAGCAGTTTAGTTTTTACTGTCCAAATCTGACCACGTTTAAATCTGAACTAACAGCTGCAATAACTGATTTATGTCGGCCACTAGGTGGCACTAGAAACAAGCTGTGTGTGCTACAACAGAGGGAGCAACATTAGCTTGTGTCCACTTGATGACAGAAGTCCAAGATTTACTCTCTTTCAGCTGCTTTTGGTCTCTATTAACTCCTGAAGGAAGTATCTGGCTCTTTAGCTTCCAGATACTCCACTATGTTTACCAGCTAGTTGCTAACTTTGTCTATCTGGCATTTTGTGGTGCTGCACAGGTTAGTGTAGAGTGGGGTTTTTAGTGCTCAAAACGACAGTAAGAGTGAACTAAAAACAGTAAAGATACAGGAAAACCAAAGCAATGAGGTGACAGACACTTTAGACTTTTTGTACAACAGATATTTTTCCTTGCAGGATAATCTAAGATGTTACTAACAACATAAACCATGGCGCCGTTCTATTAAAGCCATGACAGTGTGACCGTGAGCCAATAAAGCTCTGCAGAGCTGAAGGTGATAATTATCTGTGGGTTCCTCACCACGTGACCGCCGTCATACACAAGTAGTCATGTGATCCATCATGTGTTTATATTAAATAAAAAATATAAATTATAGCTGCATTAAAACCTACATACTTGTTCACTGTTGCCTGTAATTGAACTTTTGTCTCCACTTTGGTTTCATTATTCACTATTATTTATTGCTGTCATTTTAATGTTAAACCTGCCGTTACTTTCAATGATACTCTAAGTCTTCTTAACAGCTTTTCTTTTTTGTCTTATACTAGATTTTTGTTTTAATTGTATTTATTGTACAAATAAGTAAAAAAAGAAAACAGAACAAACAAAACGAAACATGAAGCAAATGATCATAAACAACATAAGGAAAAAGAAATAGGAAATATACATTTTCATAATCCTAGCTCCATAACTCAAACATTCAACTTAATATTTATCATGTATACAACTCAAAAAATACCTCAACGCTATTATGTACAACCCAAATGTCCACCCAGAGTCAATCAATTACCTCACGTTCATCCTCTCAACACTTCCTCCTCCCTAAACCTCTTAGAAATACTTTTGTTTTGCATCTTCTTGAATTGATTTATATTTTTTAACTTTGCTTATTTTAAACTTTGGAGTTCTTTATCTAAACCATTATACAAATTGATTTGACTTATTTTAATGCAAATTGTAAAGCTATTTTGAATTTACCACTGTATATGTAATATGTACACAATATTAATAAATTGCTTGACTGGCCTCACATGATCAGATATTCATTGGCCCATATTTTATACAGAATACACACAGTTACTTACCTCCTTAAAAATGGCTTGTAATGTCTCTCTATGAAGGCATAGATATCTGTGCGTATGTACATCTACATGCATGTTTGGATTTTGTTTCCCAGGTTAAAAGGTTGTTTTTCTAAAGACGGATTTTATAATAAAGACTAGGGGTTGTCCTTCCTGATTTGGTTTGTTTGAGGTGCGAAAGGGACAATAAATCTACATATTTTTAAATAAAAATATTGTAAAAAAACCCCAAAAGAAGGCCAATAATGAAAGTTTCTAATAATAATAGCAATAATAATGGTAGTTTTCAGTAATATATGTGCTATGAGGTGTGTATATTTTGGCAGACAAGGCATCTCTTTCTTCTCAAGGAGAATTTCTTGAAAAGAAAAGAAGAAAAAAAAGAAAAGAGACAAACAGAAAAGGACTGAACAGCTTCACAAAAGCAGTCATCCCCGACCTGTTTTTGCTTTCAAGCTCGGCAATGAGCTGCCTCTGCTGTTTGTTGGCATCCAGAGAGCAGGGGAGGTCTGTGGGGATCCTCTGCTGATGAGCCTGTTGGTGAAACCAAGCAAGAGACGTCACGTGAACTGGCTTTACCTCGGGATGATGTCACCCATTACTCTCATATCTCACATCTCACAGGGGGGAATAAAACAGTCAAGTCACCAGCCATCCATCAAGACCTGATCCGAACATAAACCGGCATACAAGTCTGCTTATAAATGATCATCACCTAAAAACTCCTTCATCATCTTAGCAATAAAAAGGACTGAAACCTTCAAAAGGTAGAGTAGCAGCGTACGTCAAAACCTCTTCTCAGATATTTGGCAGTGGACACAGATGAAAGATGCCACGATATTGTGAGCAATAAATGTATTTTATTTATGTATATATATATATATATATATATAAAATATATCTCTACCGCGGCATCAGCAGCCAGTCTAGCAGCATAGCGGGCGATGAGACTGTGCTCTTCATCTTGATAGCTACTGCTCACCAGCAAACTGATTGGAGAGGAAAATTGAGTCACAACAGGACACAGTTACTACACTAGCTACGCATACGATATAAACTGTGCAGGAAGAAAAATGCAAAAATCAAAAGAAAGTTTAGTTTGATCAAGAGTCAGATTACTTCTTTGGCAGTAAAGCTTCATAAGTTTCACAGCAGAGGCCCGCGTCATCATGCTAAACTACTTTGTACAACCACAAAAGCAGGAATGACGTTGGATTATTATTACATAAAAATAGAGCTGAAGTAATCATTGTTAGTAGAGTAAAAGCACTCGCACAGGAAGATACATGAGAACTAATATAATACAGATAGCTAACATGATAGATGACACTGCAACCAGCATCTCACACACACACACACACACACACACACACACACACACACACACACACACACACACACACACACACACACACACACACACACACACACACACACACACACACACACACACACACACACACACACACGGGAAACAGCAGCTAAATGTATTTGCTACCAATGAACTACCTAATCTGCCCTAAGCATTTGGATTATAATTTTAATGTGATAACTATGCAGTGTTGGGGAGGAGCTAGTTACATGTAATGGAGTTACATAATTAAATTACAAAATAAATGTAATTGTTATCAGATAATGTAATTAAATTACAGTTACTAAATGTTGGTGATTACAAAAGAGGGTTACATCCGAATACAATATGTTTTTTGGTTAAAAAATGTATATGTAGAATATAACATTAATTATGTTGTTCCAATATTTATTCAAGTTACATTGAAGAACCTTTAATAACAGTTTGACATCGTCTGGTTTAAGTTTTTAGGACTTTTCAGCTTTATTGGCAAGTTAAGACATTTATTAGAAAAGTAATGAAAAATAATCAAATGTAATAAGTTACATTACTTAGATGGAATCATTTAAATAGTTACATAACTTTACACTACATTACTTGCAAATATGGGACCTTTTTTTGCCCTTTTTTCTTTTGCAAATTTCAGTCAAAAGACAACGATATATATATATTTTATGAAAAATGTTGAATTCAATATTATGTAGTCGTGTGTATACTTAGAAGGTATTTTAACTACTTAAATATGAAGAATGTAGTTTCACCTTGGAATCAAATGAAATATATTCAGTTCAAAACTCAATCACTCAATTAATGCTGTTGAATAACAATGATGGGTTGACAGAAGTGTAAGATGTCGACGGGACTAGTTTGTAAAACTGGCAGCATGCAGCGTTAGGGCTGTAACACACTCAGAATAAGGTCGGGTTAGAGGAAGGCTTGCGAGGGGGCAGTTCGGCAGAGCACATGGTTTCCACTGGTGTTTGGCAAACGCAGTGGTAAACCAAACTAACCATGTTTTGGGGTCGTTTTGGAGTAGATTCACATAGAGGCCAATCAGAACATGTTCGTCTGAAAGTCTATTGGCAACATCGAGGTTGTAGCTCAACCTGGAACAGTGCAGGGTTTCACAAAACATAAAACACGACATTACACAGGTGACAACAGAGGGACAGGGGACGAGAGGGGAGAGGCAGCAGAGAGAGAGAGAAGTAGAAAACGTAACAAAAGAGAAGAGGGGGAGAGTGGCTGAAAAGAAGCCATTCATGGGTGACTAGAGAGAAACAACCATATTATGTTTGGGAGGGACGGCAGTGATGAAGGCTAGGAGCACGATTAATGACATGCCCTGCATAAGAAGACTCTAAAAGCTATACGTTTAAATTCTCCAAGCGTCAATCACTCAGTGCTCTATTATTAAACTATTGAAAGTCATTATTTTTAAGTCAAACAATCTGCCACCCAAGATATGTCATGCATGCACAGTCTTTTTGGTGTAGCTCCTACATTTATAGAGGCGTTCCACCTGCATCACAAACTCCTATAGCAACCATTCCTACTGGTCAATGCATCGCTGTGACCATAACATGTCTCAAGAACAGCAGCCATAACAAAGAAATACATAGTTAATCAATCCAGAGGGGGGAAAAAAGGGTTACTGTTACAAGTGCATATTGTCTTGTTAGAGTTGTTTTATGTATTTATTGGCTTCTTTAATCGTAGCTCTGAAGTATCTCAAATTGTAGCCTGTTAACCTGAAATATTAGCATTTTGGCTAAACCAGCAAGCTACCAAATCATTAAGCTACTTTAGCAAAGCAACTAACTAAAACAGAAAAACACTCAACCACCAGCTACTGCGTACGGACCTCATAATGATGGCTACGACCCATTTCAAAGTACACACAGTCATTCAATTCATTGTCAATATAAGACTATTGGTTAGAGTAGCTTTAACAGAACAGCCTACATGCAAACCTGCAAACTGTGGATATGGACCGTTAACCTTAATGGAAGCTTTTTGTGTTGTAATATGATGTAGAGTCTACAAGTCAGGATATCTTGCCATCACTCCGTTTTGATTTTAACCACTCTTTTTAAAAATGTGTCCCTAAAAAAAAAAGAGATACAACTTTATTAAAGCAGAGTACTAAACCGCTGCAGTGCTCCGTTAACTGCATTTTTCCAGTCTAAAGTCAAAACTCTTGTCATGAAGCCTGGGAATGTAATCAGGTATTCTCAAGTCATTGTTGTGCAAAAGCCAGTCAAGCTCCGCAGGGCACATCAGCTGAAAGCCTGCTATTATATGGTGTCCGTAAAAAAAAAAACAGTAACCGCGTGTCAGATGCTCCGACATGCATATCGAGAATAAACTAAAGAACGGCACTCACTCGTCGCATCTGTATGTTTTTCTATAAGCCCGAGATGTGAAAGGGAGCAGTGTTCCCTACAGAAACACTTCATCGAGTGCAGGTGCAGAGGAGCTCAAAAGGCCTTTTACTAGAAAAATCATGATACTTTTATCTTCCAAAAATAAAACATAATAGCAACTGAAAACATGAAGTTAATCCCGTTTCTCGTATACTTCTCCACATACATCATAAAAAACCAGCCGGGGAATTTAAAATGTTTAACTGCTACGGCTTTAACATAGAGGAGATTGAGGGGTAAAGTGAAAGTGAAGGCTTATATACGAAACTCTTTAGTATTTCCCATTTCTGTGTGAATAAAAACATTGTAATAGACACTCCAAACTAATTGCCAATGATCTTCATGACACATGCTTCATATAGCGTCTTTGAAATAGCCCCTCGACTGCAACAACGTAAACGCCTCTATAAGAAAACTGGCTCCTTTTTAGGACGATAAACAGCACTCCAGTTTATGCCCTATGATTATTATCTATATTAGTTTATGCATGCGTTTGAGCTACAAAGGCGTTCTCATATGCACACCTGAGTCACTTACCCTCTCCCTTTCAACAGATGTGGGGCAACCTCAGTCAAAGGCTTTCTTTTCTCAACATCATTACTCTTGCTGTAAGGCAAGCCATTTACATTCAGCACAAGGAACCACAAAGAAGAAAACAAGGAGCACGATGATGCACAAATGTCCACATACACACACACACACACACTTTGGAAATAAAGACAGTGCGTGCCACAGAGTCTACAGGGGATGGCGCCTTTAGGGAGCGTGGCAAACTGAAAAGATCTGCTGTAAAATCCAGGACATCCATTGTTGCGGCTGTACTCACTTTTTGGTGGAGTAAGGGTTCCCTGATGTAGGCATGGAGTGGGAGAGTGAGTAGTCATTGGTGATGTTCACTGGTCTCGGTGGCCTGGACAGGAAACAAATGTTTTTTTAAGGCTGTTTTTTTTTTTATGTTGAAGAGACATCAAATGCCCCTGCCTTTTTCTTTTGTCTGTGTGGATTTCCTCCAACTTTACAATGTCTTTATTTCCATTTCGGGAGGTGACCTGCTTTACATACATATATTAAGACGTGGCAACAAAATCAGATATGATTAGTTATGTAAGGTGTGGCAAACAATGAAAACAGGTAATGAATGGAGGAACAGTGACTGTCAGTATGCTAGGGCGGATGGGACTTGACAATTCTGGATAGGTTTAGGACGAAACAAAGGATTCAAAATCTACAAATATTGTACAAACACACATTTTGTGATGCGTTAAATAATCAAAGCAAACTCACCACGTATCTCTGAGGAAAGTACAGAACAAGAAAAGGAATGAAAATAATTTATTACAATCAGCCGAGCAGTGCAAAGACTCAACTACACGTAGAAAGTCCAGTTATTTAGAAAAACAAACCAGAGTTTTGAATCAATTCAACAAAAAAAGGAAAATTATAAATGTGCAGGACAATATTATTGGCATAAATGTCAGCCAGTAAAAATCATCAAATCAGTAAAAATAAGGAATCTTAATGTTGTGTCATATTTCTGCTATTCTGTACTGTTCAAATATTTGGATACTTTGGCAACATTGTTCTTGAAACTTTCATGCCCTTTTGAATTTGCAGTATATACATCTTTAATATCTCCATCTTTGACACTAGTTTGTGTTCTAATGTCCTAATTTAAGGGATCCTTATCAGAAAGGTTTATGTGAAGAAATATATCCACTGCTACGTATCATTATCAGATTGTTTTAACCGACACTAATACAACATTTTGGCTTCAAAAATCCAGTATTGTTCAGGCTCTAAAACCGACATTCAGTTCTGCAAAATCTTTAATAATCCTTTTGGCTGTTTAAGGGTCATAAAAAATACTGCAACTACTTTCAATTTACGGTAAAAGGTAAAATAATAACACAGATAAAGCCAGTAGGTGGGTTGATTTTTGCACAAGAAGTAGCCTTACTGTATGTCCCTTTACGGGCCTCTAATAAAACAGCACGTGGTATGAAGTCTGTGCTCGTGTAGGCTGTCGTTTCATTATTTATAACACAACCCGAAACATCAGTCAAGTCAAGGAAAAGGTAGCAGCAGTGTTGCAGATCACAAGCATCCCCAGGGCTATAATTAAGCCTCATTGATCAGTTGACCCAAGAGATTGACTGGAATCACTTCAGACTTCGAGGTAGCAACAAGATAATTATCAGCTGAGGAGATACGAGTCAGGGAGAGAAAGAAAGAAGATGAACTTACACAATATGAGCTAGGTTGAGAGGTTTGTCTGGCATTTCAGGAAACATGGGGTGAAGAGGCTCTCTGCTGGATGCACAGCTCAGTGATTTACTGAAGGCATGGGATAACTTCTTAGCAGGGGATTTCTGGGAGAAAACACAGAACACAGAACGGCGATACTGTACACCTGCATCGAGCATTCAGCATCCTCACATTGTGGTGAAGCAGAACGGGAAAAGAAAGCCACAACGACAGGTCCAGTGCAGACACACCTCCCTTAACCCTCCCCTCTTCCTCCCCTTACCCATGACGTATACTCCTTCATTTGGTGCTGGTTGCTATGGGAACCGCTGGCATGCCCCCTCCAGAAGCAGTCCTGACAGAGCTGGTAATTATGACATTGCTGGCAGCGGTAGCGGAAGCCCATCATACTCTCAGTACGGCAGTAGGAGCACTCGACCGGGTGAAAGACTGCAGGGAGGAGAGGCGGGGTCAGACGCACAGATGGACAAACACATGCACACAAACAGATGCGATTGTAAACCCAGAGATATTTTTGCACATTTCAAAGAGAAGAGGATTAGTTTCCATTAATTTAAAGGACAGATGTGCAATTCAGTCTGTTGTGAAGACAAAGTTAATTTTATTTAAACGACGAGGCCGGCATGTTGTATAAATGTAAGCATGGGACTGTTTCTTCTGCACAAGTAGAGGTGGTTTGTGACACACGAACACACACACGCACACTCATGGTGTAAGGTCCCTAGGGGTCACCTTCACTGGAGGTGTGTCTGCATGACTGATTGTGTATGGTGACTCAAGATTATGATGCAAAGCTGAACTTTACATCCTCCCAGACGCCCCCTGTTTATAAATATTCCAACTTACCGTTCTCCACGTTGGCGAGCCGATGCATGAGAGGTAACCACACCAGACACTGAGGGGGCGGGTCTGACATCAACGTATCGAGGAATGTATTAAGGGTGACCTTTTTCTGTCGCAAAAGGAGAGTGAGAGGATTCATCAGGAAAAGTCCTGCACAACGTCAACGCTAAAACAATCACCGACACACTCTGTGGTTAATGAACCCTCACCTGCTGTGTAAAGCACGTTCTTGCAGCTTGTTCGGTGTAACCAAAAGAAGGTCCCTCAAAAACTGCCATGGGTAATTTGAGCACCTCCCTCAGAAATTGGTCAAACTGCGAGTGCACTATTATCCCAGCGGAATCGGATATCTGGGAAAAAATATCTGGGAACAACGCAAGGGAGACATTACACGAATGAATCAAACTAATTGTCTGTTGCCACCACAGTCGGCTAATTACAGCATAACACAATACAATTATCCCCACTTATTTGTGAAAACAAATCAAAGTAAAGCAGTTATTCAAATCATTGTTATAATACACCAGCAACATAGCCCTCTTTTTTCCTCCCTTCACGAGCCATTGCGACTGCACCCACGGATTTAGTAGATTATGTAATAAACCCTATCCTTCAGATAATGAATAATGACTTCTCCCAGACATGAAGAGCTAGAGCAGTACTGCTTCTTCCTTTAGGAACAAGAGGCTAAGCAGGCCGAGGTATAGAAAATACAGTCACTAATAGGTTTGTATTAGAAATTCCAAAGCAGTACATTACTTAGACCAGAAACTGCATGAATCAATTTGGTGATTTATTGCCAATAAAATCGGTGATTTCAAATTTCATTTTTCACAATTAAAAAAGTGAAATAAGTATTTGCCGTGTCGCTTACATCTTAATTTATCCAGGATTTTCCCTCCACAGATTGTTGCTACGGCCATCTTCACAACAAAGACACATATCTTGCCATGGCTCTCCCTGAAAATGAGCAGAAACATTTTTTACATTATGGTCAAAGATTCTTTAAAAATAAACCATCAAGGCACATAATCCTATAAACAGATTATTTTTATAACCTTAAAAAAAAAAGGTAAACATGAATTACAGTAAGCATAGTGAATGTAAATAAATGTTTAGCTTGGCTTTTAGAAGCATGTTGTGACATTATGAAAGTAAATAGTATTTTCACTCCACTTTGGCAGACACTTCAAGGTCACATTTCACACTACATTAGCTCGCGTCAAAACCTCAGATGGGAAAGAACACAACCAGCCGCAGACGCGTCACGTGACGCGTTACTCACGGGTCATAGGATGCCAGTAGGAAGTTGAGCAGCAGGCTGACGGACTGTTCCACATTGATTTGGTGGGTGGTGGGCATGCGCTTGTTCAGCTGGTAAAAAATGGTGGACAGTACTACTTCTAGACGAGCCACAGAGAGCTCGGCGCTGAGGTCCATGTTGTTGATGCCGTTCTCTCGGAAAGCCTCGATGATGTTCCAAATGTCAACCAAATGCACTGGAAACAGGAAAACTGAATATAAACATTTTGACGGAGCAAAGTGATGAGGTTAACAATGCACTGCATCATACTCACAATTGCATTTCTTCTGCACAAATCTGAGTTTGCAGGCTGTCCTGTATGTCGATAATCGTATAGAGTCCAAATCTTGAGCCCCTGAGGAAGAATTACTCATCATTACATAACATCGGAAATGTCAATGATAGTTAATATTGTGGCCACTTTTCTCACCATGTGCATTGTGATCCAAAAACAATATATATATATATATATATATATATATATATATATATATATATATATATATATATATATATATATATATACACACTGACTTTTATATTTTTCTCGTATGTGAACTCAAAAGCTTCTTAAAATGAGTATGTATTATGAAACTGGGACATTTTTAAGACTTAAACTATAAAATTAAATAGGAAAAATGGCGATTTGGAACAGACATTTTGAAATACTGGAATAAAAATTAAAATCATCTCTATAAAAACATTATATTCTACAACTTCTACATGGTTATATCGTGAAAAAGATCTCCATTTCCTTCATAATGTCTTGCTTATGTATCTGATATTGAACACCTTGCGTCTCCATAGGAGCGTGCATCCACACTGTAAATAGTGAGAGAGCACGAGGTCATACTGGGATGCGTGTACGTCGGTGTTTAAAATCCATCTTGTTGACACGAGTGTAGACACTTGATCTTCACAATATTTGCTTTACAAGAACGCTACAGAGAAGAATTTGCCATTTTTATGATCAGTGAGTAAAAAGAGTAGACAGTAGACAAACATAGATCAGGCTGAGCTGTGGCCCTGAAGCACTTACTCATCTCGACAAACAGTTGCCTTCGATCTGCCATGTTGTCACCGCTCGACTCGAAGTCTTCAATCATTCTGATCAAGAGGAGAGAAAGTAATGTCAGAGCCTTCGTGCACAGAAACAGTTCCAAGTAGGGCAAAGTTTAATCACTGAATATGCTCTTCCTATTGCGTTTCAGCTTTATTCTGTTTAAATTAACTGCAAAACTCAACGGTTTCTTTCAGGAGCATCACAAAACATCTGTTAAACTACTGTGTATAACACATCTATAACAAACACTCACATGGTTAACATGGTAGACGTACTGTAATAATGTTATGCCCATTTGACAACTTTAAATATACATTATTACTGTTTACATATGCAAGTTATAATATACTACTGGGGGGGGGCAACAGTGGCCCACAGCTCATTTGACCACTGACCTCACTTTTGTAGCGTTTAAAAAAAGTACATTTCAAATTGAATGTAGCACACTACAGTGCTCATCAGAAATGTGAGGGGGGGGGGGGGGGGGGGGGGGGGTGCACTGAAAAACTTAAGTAAGACCAGGACAAGACTTTCAAAGGGGCATGGTGTGAGAGAGAGCTCACACCATGCCTCGCTGCGCACTGTCCGAGGCAATCTAATACACCTAGTCATGTGGTTTGTTGCCATGGCAGCAAAGATCCCAGCCGCTCCGTCCATAAAAACATAGCACTAGTCCCCCCACACACACACACACACACACACACACACACACACACTCACTACACACACACAGTTTGTAGAGAAAAGTTTCTTTTCACTGGTAAATATCTTTTATGAGATAAATAACAAAGTGTGATGACACTTGAGAGCACAGTGGCACTTCTTGGCCGAGTGGCTTCGAAAACACTCTTTCTGCAAGACGACCATTCAGGCATGGCATTTCAAATTAGTTTCGACATTAATTGGTAGACCCAAATATTATGCTGCACAGACCCATGGTGTGGAAATTTGAATTCCCCTAGTGTAAAAAAAAAAGAAAAGCAAAGCAACAGCAGCAGCAAACTTTTTCCCTCTGCTTCCAGTCAGTATAAGCAGGCAATTATGGAGCTCTAGGAATCTTTGAAATCCAGTTTAAGAGGGAAAAAGATTAAGATTATAAATTAACCTGGAATTACAGAATCAAGTGCTGTATTTGAGGAAATCAGCTCACAGCATAGCAGAGAAAGTGGTCATTATTAATGGCATATTATCATGACAAGACAGAGCAGAACATCTACATAAGAATTAAAAATGATCTGTACTTTAGGGTTTATATAATAAAGAGATACAAATGACAACCCTGTAAAAATATAAAGAGAAAATGAGTGTTTCAAGACAACAGTAAAGAGCTGTTTTAGACGTATACACAGCAATGTCAGGCCACTACCAGCAGCATGAAGTCCAACGTCATCTTGAAAGTAAAGGAAATGCAAGCCCATTCATTACAAATATACGCTATTTTATAGATTAACATTGATATTCTTTGCACATCACAGGGAAAACACATCCCAAGTGCCAGATATGTGACCTTCTGGGGCCTGTTTTCAGTCTCAGAAATAACTGAGATTGATACAATCTATTCCAAGAGCAGATATTAAACCAGCACAGCCAATGCAAAGTGTACGATGGTGAGGGGGAGCAAGATCATCAACATACCTTTCATAAAGCACCATGGTTGTATTCCTTTCCCTTTGCCTGAGCTGAGTTATTACAGAGCCAAGTCCTCCTTCTAGAAACAACACAAACTCCACTCTAACAAGGAAACATTACGACAAAAGAAGCCCAAATGGACGACTGAAGATGTCCGAAATTAGAAACGGTCAGCTAGGATACATCCCGTGCTGCCTCTATCTTTAACCACAAATGAGAAGGCTCCACATTCTTGTACAGCTTTGCTGGCTCTCTAGTTGCAGACCCCAAACCTCATTCCTGGCATGTGCCCAGCAAACATTACTCTTTCTCTGTGGCACTGTCACACTGGCAGCATTAGGAAATAACTGCCCTTAAAAGAGCAAATCATCGTATACCATTAACAGTGCAAAAGGATCTGGTAGGGCTGAGCAATGCCAGAACAACCTTTACAAATTCCTGATTAGTCAGTTATTTACATTATGAGTCCATTTTTGAATCAGCGCCTATAAAACACAGTGGACAGTGCTGTTCATTTATATCTTCCTTGATACACTTGGAACAGATTGTCATGCAACATTTCCAAACACAAGCACTCGAGTTATAGAGCAATCTGTGTTTGGCTGGCTCGGTACAGTACATCGCAGCTGTTACCACTGATTGGCCAGAGTTATTTTTACATCATGATACTATAAACTACACAGGCATCCGAATCCCATCCCCTGAAAGGAATAAAAGCCGTGCCATTGACTTAAGGTTAATCAGCAAAGAGATGTTGTGCTTTAGTGTTGTAGTAGATTCTGTGTAGGTATAGTGAAACAGTTTTCTTCCCCTGTCTGGTACCAGCAGGAGATGTCTGCTGGAGGGCCCTGTGCTCTCTGTTGCCTGCTGATGATCACCATGGTTTCAGCTGCAAAAAGGCCAAAACTTTAGGACCCCGGTGAGAGTGCAGCTACACATTTACGATTTGCTGGTGCTGCTGTGATTTTGTTTACAACACTGTTTTTGAGTTCTTTGCACAAACTAAAAAAAGTTGGTTCTTTAAAAGTTTTTAAAAATAGTAAAATCACTGGAATAAATGGAAATATATTATAGTTTCCTGTGAGAATGTGTGATGGTTTAGACGAAAACAGAATTACATATGCATTTCAGTCACAAGCTTGAAAAGAGATGTACTCCTGGGCATAGACAAGTGTCACGTTGCCCTCTGGACATTAGGGGGAAAACACATCTAAATTCCACCACTGACTAAAAAGGTAAAAGGGCAGCGAGAAAGGCAACAGGCACTTTCTGGTAGACTCCATACTCAGCTCAGACATCACCTGCCACGCCAGAGACACCTGTGTGTACGCGACACAAAGATCTCATTGTTACAGAAATATCTGCCAGCATACACGACTCCCTTTCTAATGTTTTTTATCCTCGCACATCCCCACTTCTATCGCTGTAACTTGATCGAGGAAACTAATTTCGCCCACAGTGACAAAGTAGGTTAAGGTCGCTGTACTCCTTCGCTGCTTTGCCAGCCTCCAGCAAGCTGCAGCAAGCGCACATGCACAATACTTACCACCATTTATTTCGAGGACATGTCATGCAACATCACTGTTTTTCCATCCAAGAATCCGACAGCCGGTCGTGTTTGTCCTGCGGTGTGATCAGGGTTTCTTTGGTGTAGGGTGCTGCATCACTGCACGAAGCGGCCGATCTTGTGCCGCTCTCCTGCAAAGCTTGTGTTGTGGAAATTTTCGGGTAGCTACTGGCTGAGGAGAACAGAGGCAGCACTTGCCTCCAGTATGTGGCCTCGCGATGACGTAATGCGGAATCTCTTCGCTTACGTCAGTTTGCGGCTGCAAAATGTTAGTTTGATTAAACAAAAACGGGCGGGGGGGTAGAGGGGATAATTAACTTACTATTGTCATGGAGGAGGTCATGCAAAGATGCGTTCATTGGCTGGTTTAATCACGTTTGTAGCTTTATCGAGATCAAATAAGTCAATCTTTGTGAATGAAAACAATATTCATCAAAATAGGCTAATTGCATTTACAGGAAAACTTGTTTGAAATATCTTTTTTGAAGATAGATACAGGCTCGCTAATTTCTTGTCATTACCTCCTGTAGTACATACATCCATATATATTTTTGAGTTGTACACCAACACATTATTAATATGAAGTAAAATAGGGTCTAATCATTAGTCTGCAGAGGTTTTGTAGCCACAAATTTAAAAAAAGGAACATTCATATTTCAAGGGTTATATAGGTTTGATATGTTTTGCACATGTCTGTATTCAAGTCTTTTAGCTGTCCAAAGCTTTTGCAACACTTTCTCATGAAACATTCAAATGATTTTTAGTAGTAGTGCAGTTGCATCCAAATGATTTAGCCTATGAATGCCTGAAAAGACACAATTGACCAAAACAATCAAAAATAACACGTTTTTTGGATTTAAATTTGAATTTCTATCCTATTATAAATCCCCTCATATGTAATTTGCAGACCTACAAGGATTAAATTTTTTTACAAGTCCTTCATCCCAAGTCGCATCAATATTCTTAACTCAACAAAGATTTAGATAGAGATATTTACATGAACTGTTTTAGTAATATGACCCTATCTAAGCGTTTGTTATTACTAACTGCTTTTTATGTTGTTGTCTCATGTGTTTGGTGAGTCGAAGAAAAATGTCCACCCTGGTGGACAATACAGATATATTGTATTCTATTGTATTCTATTGTGTGTTTTCTTTGGACATAGTATGTCGATGAATATTTTCATATTGAATTCTTAAGCAACTTAAACACCCCATTTTTATTTTATTTATCTATATTATTATCATTATTTTATTTTGTGTGTTTTCTTGTTTCATTTTAATCCTCCTGTCATTTTCTCTCTTTTGTTTGTAAAACCCAAAAATTCTATTTGCATTTAATTTATCTGTAAAACTGAAAACCAATAAAACCTTTTTTTTAAAAAGTCATTATTATTGTGGCCTAGTATGCATGTGTTTACAGTTCTACACGACATAATGCATTACTGACATTGCCTAAAATGATCTAGATAAAAATAAAAACAATTCTTATTCATTAACTCCCGCCTCTTTGATTCTATTCTATTCCTCAACAAAATGTGCTTAACTTCACATGAAACGAGTAGGAAACATCCCTCAGTGCTGCTAAACAAAAGCACTAACCTTCATTGCTGCTCTTGAACGCAACTCCAAGCTCAGCCCTTTGTTGCTTAGCAACCTCAGCAGAAGATTGACAGCAACTTCAGTTGATTCATTTGGAGAAAACTTTATTCAAAGGCAACTTTTTTTACAGGTAAACTGCAGCGTTGTCACCACACAGAACAACAGTTACAAACTTCAAGATAGCTAACAGATAGCTGGTAGTCAAAGGTGTATTAATACAAGTAAGTTGATAGCCTGCCATTTTTCGCTTTCACTTTCTGCCATGACAACAACCCCCCCTTCTCATTAATATGTCATTAGCTTAGTTAATTAACCGTCAATTTAACGTTAGCTAAAAGAGCGAGATGAGGGAAGGGATCAGTTGCAAGTTTAGCTAACATTAGCTAACGTTGTCCGGAAGATTATAAGACTAGTATCTAATGTGTAAATAGAACAGCTAATTAACGGTTTGCATTTCTCCCCCCAAAATAATTCAGAATAATGTTGGACGTCAACTCCTCTACGTTTCTTCGGGACGGTGGAGATTAAACTGGAGGAGTTTTAATATCGGACAAGTTTCAGCGATGCCAGACGTGGAACCGCTCAGATTCCCTTCAAGGGAAGGACGACCAAGTCAGCAAGGTAATAAGAATGAACAGTGTTAATGTTAAACAAGTCGACTTATAATGGTTTAATAATTAATATAGGTCATTTGTGAAATAAATCAGCTGTATCCCATCTCTGTAACTGTATGATAAGGAAAAGTAACACAACATGTTATGATTGGTCTGAAATTTAAGTTAACTAACAGTTTAACTTCATCACATAAACAAAGTCAAAGTTAGGACTTTAGAAAAAATTAAACATTGTGTTTATTAAATGTCTTTGTCTTTGAGTTCATAGATAAATAATGTTTGATTGTGCTCCTTGTAGTGTCTGAGCCTATTTCTTATCACACTAGGCTACTGTTTTTTTATTTATTTTTAACCTATAATATCATTAAATATATAGTAAAAACAGTTGTCCCATGTGCTCAAAGACTTGCTGCCAATCCCAGAGAACACTTCCAAAATAAATTTCAGATTCGGGCAAAAATGGGTTTATGTCACACACTGATCTCCTTACTGAAGGTTTTAGGTCTAGAGATAAACAGACATACAATCTGATGGAGATACTCTGTTACAGCACTCTCAATAGGAACATAACTACAAACCATTATGGATGACAGAAACTAACCAGTGTGGTTACATTATTTATTTTGACAGTCATTTTTATCTTAACACACAACCTAATGAGGGTCATCCTTATGTTCCCAGGGCCCTGTGTCCTGTGTGTTGGTTAGTGCAACAAAGGCACATGTACGTTTTAAATGCAGTTTGAATGGTAAACATGAGTTCAGCCACTGTGGAGATATCAATGTCTAGAAAGTCAAGAAAACTGTTCTGTCTGCAATTTTTGTATGTGGGTGTTTCCAACATATTGACCGAGGGAAGCATACATTGAACCTTTTGACCAGAGAAACACATTGCAGAGAACATAAAACCTTTCATAAAGGTCTCTTTAATGTGTCACATTAAAAGGATATTGAGCTGGGAAACATAGGACCATGGGAACAAAGATACACTCACACTTAATGTAGTGTTTATTTACTGTCTACGACTATAAAGTTAGTCTGGAGATCACACCTGTTCCCAAGTACAGAAAGAAAGCTGCCCACAGACACTCACAAAGTCCAGCTTGTAGACTGTAATAACTGGACTGCACTTCAGAAATGATATCACGGTGGTGAATACGTTTTTTTTATGATGATTACATTCAAATAGCTAAATCATTAGTAAAAATGAGAGGTGTAACTAGGGGATTGGTTCTTTAGATGCACACGGAACTGCTCTGTGGCTATAATACACCCTGCCAGTATGATATAGAGCTTATTCAGCCCACTGGTGACATATTGCCTCACCACCTTCCTACCCCACTTGGTTCTTTCATTGTGTATTATTCATCTAAACTGCTCTGCAACAGATGGCCCTCATTTCTGGTCTCCACACAGTTTTTCCTCGACTGTTCTTGTGTCGGTCTGAGTCAGCTCTCTCACTAGCCATAGTTGTAATTAATGGATCATTATGGCAGGATAACAGTTATCTCAGGTGGTAAAGGTTCAATAGTCTCACATACAATCTGTGATCTATTTCTTACTGATACTAGTACTAGTTTGTCAACTGGTCATTGACGGTTTTTGTTGTATCATTTACCTGTCTAACCTGTGACGCCCCAAACATGTGATGCAGGCAACACAAGATGTCACCATGGGGGCACTTTTGGCAAGACAGGTGTATAATCACCTGGTGGTGCATGTCACATCACCATATATATATATATATATATATATATATATATATATATATATATATATATATATATATATATATATATATATATATATATATATATATACATATATTATAATGTAGATCGGTGTACAGTTTGTCAGTTGGGCAACATACATTGGAGTCATACTGTATCTTAATTTCCAAACATGATTTTCTAAATAATCTATATATTTGTGATTGTTTCATATCTTCTTTATCTACTTACTGCTGTATATCGCAAATTATATTTTTACATTACTTCTATGAGAAATGCCTGTTAGAGATCCCCTCAGTTCCACATTCATTTATAACTGTGATAGACTAACTGGTAAGTCCAGGCTTTTTTTGAATGAATCATTCAGGGACTGAATTAAAAGTAGTTTGTGGTAGCATTCACATACTGTATATTGAAATAAAATACAATACAGGGAAGATTTTTCCACAGACATCAACTTGGAGTTCAGTAATCTTCACTATTTTGAATTTGTCCAAAGGTTACTGTTAGTTGTGAATGAGCATGACTTGTCTTTGCACTATAATATAGACAAAAGACTAAGTCAGTATTTCTCAGACTATTGCCATCTGCAATCTGTTTTTTTTTTACCTGTTTCATCAGCCAGATGGCGTCCTTTCACCACTAAGAATTGTGCCCATGGGTTTGTCTTGAGATGTTCAAATTAGTTGTCTCTGCTCTCTCACTGATGCTTCCAATATATGCAACCAGAATCAAAGAGAAAGTAAAGAATCACAGAACATATTTCACAGCCAAATACTTTTCCGTAATTACTTTTCAAAATAAAGTTACTGAAGTAGGGTGAGTGTTTGTTCCAACAAAAGTCTGTTGTTTTCTGATTTGTTTTCCCCTCTTCATTGAGGGATGGTTCATCAGTGTGTTATTTATCAAATATTTCAGGGGCTTTGTGCCATTACGTAAAGAATATCAGGAGGTGTGGTTGGCTTTTCATTGCTTCTCTGAGAGCAATTGTTTGTTTGTGATAAACTAAAGTCGCATGTACAGATCTCAATATTTTGTGTTCCTCAAGATCAAGCAGATCTTCAAGCCGTCTGCTCTGGTCGACGTCGCACATGTGCTTTGCTCAACAGTCCCTCGCCATGTGTCAACAGTGTTATTTACCATATCCAAGAGCTGAAGATGGCGGTGGAAAATTGGTGTCAACAGGTAAACTGATGTCAGATGTGAGCAGACATTTGAGAGATTGGTGTAAAAATCTATTTAAAAGCTGTTTTTTTTTTCTCCCCCATTCTGTTTTGTACCAGTCTGGAAAATATCAGATCAATCAGGACAAACATCGATATAGCAAAACTTTACGGTTAAGTCCTTTTGTTGTTTTCCTTTTTATTATTTATTTTTGATTTATTCAGTAGGACGTAAAATCACGACATGAATTTCTCTACAGATTTCAGTCCAAAGACTCAGATACTGAATCAATTATGTCGACGGAGTTGTTCGTTGAAGGCATCGCAATTAGTGCAAGAGGTGAACCCCTTTTGTCTTTCTGATATACTTTGTCTCATTTTTGTTCTGCAATAGAAAAGCAAACACTGTCGCTAATGCAGCTAAAAGAGCAAGACATAAGAGCACTTCCTTAGGAGAAGCTCTAGATTTAGATGTGATTTTATTCCTTGCAGTAGTCACTAGTCCGTACGACAATAATTCCTACCAGTCCCAGTTACTGGTTTACATCTTTTGTCTGCGTAATAATCAATTAGATACCATCCAGTACCCACTCGTGCTAGCTAATAGAATACCATAGATCAATTTGTAGTCGGGGCAGATTATGTTGTTGCTTCGCAAACGTGTTTACTTATTAATTCTTTTGTTTTATGAGTTGAAAACGATTCTACAGCACAATGCAATGTGCCAATGTTGTAAAGTTTATCGTCCTCCAGAAAGTTGTCCTTTACCGCCATTATTGAAGAAAATAAATGATGTCCTTGGAGAGGTTGTGTATCTGATTGAGCGGCTGGAGGCTGATCGGCAGTATGCAGAAGAAGCTCTCCACAAGGAGAAGAGAAGAAAAAGATTTCTGGAGAACAAAGTTGACAGCATTTCACTGTGGATGCAACAAGAGCACTCTGTTGTAGTGCAGAAAGGTAGGTGACTGAAAGATGTGTTATCATCTCCTCATACAAATGTTGCTGCTGTTCTTCAAAACGATGAATACACTTTCTAATTCATTTTTGACTGACGTTTTTTCTAGAGCACGAGGCTTGCATTAGAGACATCACTGAACTGAAGTGGCAGCTAAAACTGGAAAGAGATAAACTTGAAAAAGCCCAGAAGACACTTTTACACACGGAGGTGTGTCACCAAAACGTACAAGAGGACATCATCTTTGCCAAAAAACAAATTCCCATTGTGAATGAAAACCTGGAGCTCCAGAGAAGCATCATAAATCAAATCAACACCGCACAAGCTGAGGTAACCTCTACTTTCAGTTCTTCTTTTAAAAAACAAAACAATTCCTGTTTTATAATTTAAAACCCCGAAAGGCTGGAGAGTTGTGTTTGCCAGCGATACGGTCTTCTTCTGTGGTAGTTCCACACAGGTAAGTGCTAAAAACCAAATTCCTGTGCACTTTATACATACACAAGTAACCACATTAAAATAAGCACCAAATAATGCACATTTTCAGATTTGCTTCTCCCTTGCACACTCGCTCTCTTTTAGCTCTATTCTTTATCCACAAGTGGCATGGCACTTGGGATTGCAATGTTTGTTGGTCTAATGGTCCAGTGTCCATCCCACACACTGGTTGAGTAAAATCATTCTATTCTAACAATTAACTGGAATGCCATGAAATTTGGTGCAGACATTCTTGGTCCCTTGAGGATGAATCCTAATAACTTTGATAATTCTCTGTCTTTTTCATTTAGCTTTTCTCCCCGTTAATTTACTTTTCAATTTATTTACGTCAGGATGCATCAAAAATCTAATAACCGAATTCCGCCGTTCTTTGGGTTTAATGCCGACATGCAAATGTGCCATGCAAAGTGTACCAATAGAGATATGAGTGATGGAGAAGAAACAGAGGGGTCAACTTTATATTTGCTAAATGAAACACCAGACTCACTCAATTAGAACAAATTACATGTTTGTACATGATCAAATTAATAAAGGCAGCCTGTAACAAGAACTTAGGCTAAGAACAATAGAATATGTGAAATAACACAAAGGAAGGCATAAAAACAATAACACATGTAAAATATATGATGGAAAAAAAGGGAGAGTGACGGTGAAAGATAAACGCTAAATAAAATAATCAAGTCATTGGCTGTGTGTGTTTAGACGATGGGAACACTGGGCTCTGATATTCAAGTGTTAATGTTTAAAAGCAGGATGAGGCCGGGGGTTAACGGCTAGGCTTGAGCTTTCTGGAATTTCTAGCCAAAGCTAAGTAAAAAATGTAAAAAGCCTTTTCAGTGCATAGCTTCACTCTTGGCTCGTGGCTTACTGTAGTTATGAGATTCCGAATATTTAGTTTGATAACGGGTACGATTTGATAACTGGATAATGTATTACCTTTTTAATATCAGTACCTTTTTTTTTTATATGAAATTGTTCACAAATAATGTGTGAGGAAAAGTAATGAGCTCTACCTTCTTTCTTTTTTTAGGCTGATGAAGTATTCTCGAAAACACAAAGTGATCTCACACTGATTCAGAAGGAGTTAAGAAAGATGGAGCTGGACGCCAACAATGAGACGATATCAGTGGATAATAAAGTGTTGGCAACGGAGAATCATCTGGCTAACAGACTGTGAGTATCTATCCTAACTGCAGGGAAAACAAACAGGTTCACCCTCAAAGTAGTACAACTGAGACAGGCGACATCTTTCTTTTCAGAAGTTTGAATCGTTAATGTCAACAAGTGCATACAAGACAGTATAACAAATATATATATATATATATATAGATATACACACTAAAGTGGTGGCTTCTTTTCATCTGGTATGACTGTTTTATTCTTGTGGATTTATTACTTCCAAATGCATTTATTCTATGATTTCGAGGTTTTATGCACAGCACACTGAAAAAAAACAAAACACTGAAGTCAAATGTTTATATCCCGTCTGCATCATTGTTGCTGCATAACAACACAGTCATTAAATATTATGTCATTCCTATTGAAAGCTTTTTTTGTATTTCGGATTATGCCACTGAAAACACTCGCGCTGGCTCGCACGTGTCCATTAAAATCATGTAACAGGACCGGTCGAACAAAGATATGGTCAACAGTTGCTTTGAATCAGTGTGCAAGATATATTAAACTGCACGTAACCATAGCAACAACAATACTTCTGCTTGATGCTGCATTACCAGATAACAAGTGTCATTGTAACAGACCTAAGCATTCATTAAACACACTGAAAGATTATTTGAATACAATTTTAAATGTGTTCTTTGATGACAAAGTGACAAGTCATGTTTTATATCAACTCTGTAGTAAAAAATAAAAAAACAATATAGGATTGATTCCTGCTTTGTTCAAAAATACCTTCATTAAGAGACTATTTTCCTATTACACAGTTATCACGCTGTGTTGTAGATGATTCTCTTGCAATATATTGAGTATCGTGAGTTGCTTGACTGTGCAACATATTGTGACAGCATTGAATTATGAGTTATTGTGTGATTCCCGACCCTAAGTGAACATTGGATTTCCAAAAACGTCCTTTAATTCACCAACTCGATAATAAAAGACAAAACTGTTTTTCTCTCCAGGGAAGATGTAAACCAGTGGACGAAGCATGACGAAGGTCTATGTGCTGAAATACAGGATGCTGAAAAGGCGATTGCACAAACGGAAGAACAGTGTGCCGCCATAACGCGACGCATCCCTGAAATAATGGCGCTCGAGAAAACTGAAAAAGATCAGGTAACTGATATAGTCTACATTTTAATGTTTAATGTCTAAAAAGAAAAAGGTAGCTTTCAAGCGTTTACATGTTTTTCTCTCCTTTTTTTATAACAGATTTTGCAATTGAAACTTCAAATTGAGGATGAAATGCGAAAGAATAAGAAATTAAAAGAGAAACTAATTGCACTGCAAGAAGACATTGAGAGAACTGTAAGTATCGTGCCACAAAAACTGGACCTTTCTACATAATGTTAGTGCTGCTTTTTCTACTTATGTGTGTCTTGATAGTTCGTTGGGTAGAGCATGAAACGTGACTGCCAGACTACGATTGGACTCTCACCGGAGCTATGCATGCTAATAATGTTTGAATTCATAGCACTGTAAGGCGTTTTGGATAAGTGCATCCACTCAGTGGCACACTGTATGTTATGTTATCCACAGAGACTTCATGGGGAAGCGGAGGTTTCCTGCATAGAAGAGCAACTCCATTCAAAACGTAATGCTTTTGCAGCTATCCGTAAAGAAAACATGGAGTATGAACAGAACGTAGAAGACTACAAGACAAAAATTTCACAGAGGTAGAGTGTAAAAGTCAAAAACGATGCAGGAACATATTAACATCCTCTATTTGTCATTACTTTATACAATAGTAGGCCAATTACGTGTGTTTACCATTACTTTTCGGTGTGATTTTTGTTAGTGCGAAGGCAGCGAAGCAGATGCTTGAGGAGAGGAAGCAGATGCTCCAGAAAATCATTGACAATGACGAGCAGTGGGAAAAGGCCAAGGAGGAAGTGAACCAAGTTGTAGCCCAACACCGTGTCACCGAGACTAAACTGGAAGAGCAGGAGCAGCTCACCTTCATGGAAGAACAGAGGGCCAGGGTCAGTGGCAACATATGTACATGTTCTATGTATACTGCATGGGTCACAGTTTGTGAGGGGAATGTGAGATACCAAATGTTTTCTTCAGTGTTGTTCAGGGATTTCGCTATGCTCTACAGAAAGAGATTGAAAACCTGAGGAAAGATGTGACAGGTCAGATGACTGCCCTGGAACTGCTGAAGGTAAATTCATGATGCGCCTCAGAAGAAAAATGTAATGACAATATTTTTGATGCAAACAAAAGTACATTTAAAGATAAATATTCAAAGATATATCCCTGTATCCTTGCAAACTTTTCCACTTTCTGTGGAAGTGTATAAGCGTGTAGCTATGATGAAAGGTATGAAGAGGTGAAGCTTCACAAAGCACAGTCTCAATAAAAAATTTAACATTATACGTTTCATAAAGATTTCATAAAGTTTTAAATGCCCGGCTGTATTCAATTGCATCCTTTTATACTTCCCTTCTCCCGTCACATTTCCTGTTACCGTTTTTTATCCCCTGTAAATGTTTTAAGACTGTGAGATAATGACATTCTGCCTTGTATTTTCTTTTGCATCAGGGTCAGTGTGAAAATAAAAGTGAAGAAATGTATCAGCAGCAAAGGAACTCAGATCTAACCAACCAAAAACTTCAGAAAGAGTTTGAAGATGCAGCCACAGCAACAAAAGAACTGGAGACAAAGATGGAGGTGATGATGAAGCTTAATATGGATTCATCTTAGTCTCATGACGATTTTTTTTTTTTTTTTTTAAAGCAAGAAAATATATAAAAAGTTGATGTGACTAATCTTTTGTTTGTATAGAAAATCAAGAAATTGACAGACAATTTTGAAAAGAATCAACGTGAACACTTGAACACGTTAGTCAACCTTGAGAAGGAGAAAGATCTCCAACGTGACCGTCTGAAAGCTGCTCGGGTAAGAAAAGAAAAGTTAAGGGTCGCATAAAGCAACTCCTCTTGAGTCAACAGTGGCTTAGTCTGCTTTACTCTGTGAAGCTCATTGAGCACAAAGCTAGTCACGGCTATTTATATAAGTATGTTCTTCCAACATTAATGCACCTGTTTGATTCCAGGACGTACACGCCGCCACTGTAAAGAGATACGACGAGACCCTGGGCAGGATCAGTGACCTCACGGAGAAGAGCGAAAAATACCAGGATGCTTCAGAAAAAATGGAAGAAATAGTTGAAAGCACGCCAGGAGTTATAGCAGAACTTCAGTAAGTTAGTTATTGCTGGAGAATACTCCGCCTTTTCTCCAATACCACCCTTTGTGAAAGAAAATGAATTCATGTTTCGTATTTCTCTGATTTGATAAGTGATAATATTGAACTCTTTTCTAGAACGCTAGAGTATTTCTTAAATGAATGCCTTGCTTTGAGTTTACATTTCTACCAGCTCCCCCACTGGTGCAGTAATTATACATTTATGATATTCCAAACTAATTTTAGAAAAATAATATTCATTTTATGTGTTTTTGATTTCTCCTTCCAGAAGTGTTTTTGACATGTTGGAATTCAAAAACAAATCAGCTTCTCTCGTAATGAGCACCTTGCAGTCTGATATTAATAACTGCCAACAACGAACACAGCGATCCATGCAGACACACACTGCTCATGTTACTGCAAGAAAAAAGGAAATGGAAGACACCAAGGTAACAAAATGTTGTTCCGTATTACTTTCTGTAAACGCACGACTTTTGTGTGTCACATACTGTGAAATCAGAGACAAGCAGAAAAAAAACACACAAAAAAAACCACCTCATTGTTTATTTGTTTGTGGATTAGTGTCAGCACATTGCTTGTCACAATACTTCCCTTAAGATGCAGGGAAAAGAGCTGTGTGCAATTAAAATTACAAGCCATGGTCAATCTTGTTTAAGTGCTTTTCCCACAAATGACAACTCACTGTTGTTATAGTCTTTTGTCTGGACGAATTTGATGATGCGTGTCGTGGTGAGATGCTGCGCCTATTTTGTTACCTGTAGGCCAACATTTTCCAGAGCAATTTCAATGTAAGCATATAGTTCACAGTATCAAATAACCATATCATCTGTGCTTTTTTTATATCAGTGTCAGAAATAGTCTCTCTTGTAAAAACACTCTGCACCAAACTGCATGTATTTGAACACTCCTTTGTAAGAGAAACCCCTATTTATTGTAAGGTTTTCATCTGCAGGATTATCAGCCCCAGCCAGAGCCTCTTTGCTGATGGGGGTTTCACATGGCTTATCTAATGTGAAATCGCCATGTGGTATATAGTTTCATTAAACGGTGATCAAGAATGCATTAGTTCAAAACAAGAAAAGGCAATGGAGCTTAAGCCGCCATGCATCCAAGTGCAACAACTTTAAAGAAGTTGTTGGCGTGAGACAATTTAAGAATTAGAAGTCTTCCTCATAGACACAACTCCCATTAGCCGGATAAAAGTTACCCATGCAAAAAAGGGGTTTAGTCTTTTCACTTGACGAAATAAGATGATACAACAACAATGCTCCTCACCAAATAAAAATATCAGAGAGAGTCTGAGGTTCGAAGGAAATTGGTCACTTTAATCACTGAGACCTGTGTAAGGCACACATAATGTCTGCATTAGCATAACATAATAAGCAGAGTGTGCATTCAGGAGCTACAGTGCGTGAAGCAGAATGGTTAGACTCTTTCAGATATTTCTTATAGAAGAGATTTCTGCTGACCCCATACAATACCCTTATAATCTCCTGTAGGTCACGGACTCCTCTTCTCAGTAGAAACTAATACAGGTCAGTAAAGCTAATAGCCTTATGGAAATTAGTATGTGGCTGTATTAAATACAACCTGCAGATACAAATACAGAGGTGACACAGGTTGATTCCTGTTGGAATCCGCGGTCATCTCGATTCTTTTCTTTCATACGTGCACGCAATTTTTTGATTTGATCAGGGCTCGTCGTATGGCGAGCACAAAGTAAACAATGCAAACTGCCGACGCCATCAGTTTCTTATGGGCAATGAAGTGTAATTTGTTCCATTTACACTTCACAACAGCGTCAGATGGGCTTTGTCAGTGCTGCATGGAGTAATTAAACCTGGAATCAATAGCAGGCATTTGTCATGTTTACAGCCCCTCTTTCTGCTGGGTTAAACTCATCACTTTAGTGCTGTTCTGTTTTACTGCAGAGACACACTTCATTATGTCTGCAGGTAGACTTGAGATATTCACCAACCACATAGCCAGTACTTGGGGAACATTGTTCAAATGGAAGGATGACATGCAGAGAGACACATACTCACTTTGATTTATTTGCATGATTTCACAGAAGTGTCCATTGTTGTATCCCTGTTATTTATATTGCCTTAATTAACAGCACAAACAAAGAACGCATGTTTGTATTGCACGCACACATAGCAGGTCAGTGATACAATTAAAGTATCTTCTAAATGGTTAATGTGCTGTTACTGTACAGTGTGTGCCGTGTATCGACTCTGCACTTCCCTACATATGAAATATGTTCTTGGGTATCTGTACATGTCATGAAAACATTGATCCATGTGATCATTCGTCACATATTTTATATCTATACTGCACACAATGCTGCCTCAACAGTTATTCTGCCAGTGTAGCTGTGGTCTACTGCAAACATATAAGTATGATAATCATCATAGTAACACAAATCCATTTGTAAATGCTGATTTCTGTGTAAAAATCTTCATGTAAGTGTAAGAGGTCCCTGCTTCCAGTCCTTGTAACATGTTTTGGTATATTGGTGATAGTTAGGGATACAAAAAAAAGCTGCGTGACGTTTCTGTCACAAGGACATTTCTCAAGACATATCATCAATCATAAAGTGACACAGCGCTTAAATACATTCCATAATTGCGTGACAGTTACATACAGCTGGGGATACACCAATCAGATACACCAGAGTTTCTGATATCAGTTATATTAATTTAGTCACAGAGGGACTCTAACGCAAGTTTTTGGCACCACAGCGATCCCTGGCCTCATGTTACCGTACATAAAATTATTTCATTTTGCACAAGATGTACACATTTTAAATTTGGGAACGAAAGAAAACTGATATTGGATCAGAACCCGGTATCGACAGATACTCACAGAATTGCTCAGAATCAGGATTGCAAGACAAAACGTTGCATCAGTGCATCCTCAGTGACAATGAAGTGTAGGGACGCCACAATAAGAATAGATTAAGAATACTGGTCTGCAGCCGACCCTGTGCCCGCTTGTGTCTTGATGGTAATTTAATAGCTACAGTAAACATATTATTTACCTTTGCCAATTTACCTGAACGTTTTATTTTCACGTGTGCGTGTGTGTGTGTGTGTGTGTGTGTGTGTGTGTAGGAAGCACTAAAAATTGCCCTGAGGGAGAACAAACAGCTTGCAAGCGAGTACGAAGGTCTTAAGAAGATCCTCATGGAGGCCAAACAAGAGGCAGTGTCTGCATTGAACGAGAAAAACCATGCACATAAATCTTTTCATTATTACACACAGGTATGGTTTGTATAACCTTTCGTGATGTTTACTATCACCCCCTCTCTTTTTAATTATGTTTTATGACTTAGGATTTGTGCTCTGATACCTATTCCAGGCTATTCTTCTTTGCACGAGATGGCTCTTCTTTGCATGGGCAGTAATTTTAAGAAGGTTTCACTTTGGCAACCAGTGAGGAGGTAACTGCAGCAATCTAATAATGATGAGATAACTTGAGTGGAGGAGGATGATGAATGTGACATAATGTAATGATAGCTATGTAGATTTGCCACCAAGGGGAGTAAAGAGAGAGGTCGATGGTACATGTAAATACTATACCTTCTACATTTTCTTGATTATAGTTTTTTTTTTTTTTTTTTTTTTTTTTTTTTAAGGTTTAAGAAGGTTTTTAAGAAGTGAAACATTTTATTATCAGGGTTTTATAAATGTGCCTCTGCTCACCACAGCTCACACACAACATTGGTTAGGGATCAGCAGCCAACACAGGTTAGGATCAGACAATGAACGTGCCTTCAGTGCTAAAATAGCACCAGAGGTCTTGACTAGTTGAGGGAGACAACTCTGCAGCATTTAACTGTTTAATCTTTATAGTTTTTGACACTATTTTACTGGAATAGAATTACACATGACAAGCATAACGGCAGGAAGAAGCCACACTGCTCCCGCATTGAAAAAAAATCATATTATTTGTTCCAAAAATGACTAATACCTTTACTTGAGCAATTCCTCATCTAACTGCATGAATGTTATCAAGTGAAAAATGCATGCAAAAATAAAATCCTGTGGACAGGATTTTCCACGCTCATGATCAAAGCCTGATTTTCTTTTACTCCGGATTCAGCCTTCACCATTTTTGTTTGTTTCAACTCTACACTTCTATAACGACAGCCTCTCGGCTAGTGTTTTATGCCTGAATTTAGTTTTTTATAACAAGCTTATAATAAACAATGTTTGTGAAATTTAGATCACATTTAATCTGATTTATACAGGAACATTCAAGGCCCCTTATTTCCTGTGTCTAATTTAAATAATTCTCATAATGTTTGAATTTATGTCCCAGTTAGTACATATATAACACAGTGTGATTGCCCTTAATTGATTTGTTTAGAACTGGAGGCAACAAGGTAAATGCATTTAACATTATCAGGATGATTTGAGAGATCAGAACATTCGTGCTTAGTGTGTGAGATGCCTCTCGCCAGTCGTTTGTGTGTTTGCAGAGCCCATAATCTCTTATTATATTCATGTGAGGGACACAATGAAAACCATCGCTTAAGAATCCTTGAAGTATAATCCTGACAGCAGGCATTTCTGACAGTGACAAGTTAAAAAAACCAACATACTATGCTTTCCAGAAAACTACAATAAAGCCTTACTTATAAACTGATATGAAGTACGGTTAGAGTTCTACTATTATAAATAGAAAAAGCATCTAAAAACATGGAAACCTGAAACCTCTATAATAAAGGATTAGGAGTGGGGGTTATATTGTTGTGATTGGAACTTCTCCACACAACCCATCGTTTTTTTATTCACATGTTAAAATGCAGGTTATAGTTTTACCTTTAAACCTGAAAGTATTAACTCTCCGCAGGCCGTCGCATTGAAATACGGTTAAATAGATGCAGCATCTAGCGCCAAGCTTATCTTGTGTGAAGTTGTTACCAACCAAGTACCTTAAATGTAAGTCAGGGATGGAATCGACGCGCCTCACGTTTTCCAGGCGGCAAAAGACGCGGACATGTGTCCGAGGCGTGTACGTGTAGCGCTGTACAGAGTGTTATAGCTTTAACTACTTTAACAGTTTGTAAAATAGTTCAAATGAGCTCATAATATAATATATACAAGTATAACACTCACAGGGTCATTCTTCTGCAGAATAAGTACTTTTACTTTGAAACTTTAACTAATAATACTTATGTACTTTTACTTAAGTTACATTATCAATGCAGGACTTTGTTTTTGTACTGCAGTGTTCATACTTTTACTTAAGTAAAGGATCTCAGCACTTTTGCCCACACTGATGGTAGTGTATTATTTATTCTGTATTTATTCCCACTGTCACCCGTTACAGGTGCAACACGTCATGAACATTTCTTAATAGATGTGTAAATGTGCTACTTTTAGTGTTTCGCCATACTCCATCTTAACAGATGGGCTATAAGTATATGTATTACTAAAAAACAAATGTTTGCTGATTGCAGCTTTAATATACTTGTATTTCAGATACAAATCATGTTATGCAACTCAACAGTTACATTCAACCACACAAGTGTTGCATATTTTGTGGTATGTTTGTATTTATGTGGTAAGTGTGTCCTATTTATTAAAGATCCAAACAAGGCGCATAGCAGCTGCTTTATCTAATATTACCGACAGCAGTTTTCTTCTAAAAGAGAGAATGTAGTAAAACATTAGGACATTTCTCCATCAAAATTCAACAAGTATGAATCCATTAAAAAAATTTAAAAAATAAAGTAAAACGACAAATAACATTTGTAAATGAAGAAACGTTCTGATGAATTAACATCTGATAACACTTGCCAGTACAGGATGTGCCTCTTATAAAAATCCTCTTGACTCTACTGTACGTGTTAACATTTCTTTGTTTATGTGGAGGCTTTCAGCTCTTGGGTTTTAACAGGGTACACCATAAAGAGCATTCTTGTTATTGTCTTTCCTTCAGGAGCTGATGACTGAGCTAATTCGCTTTAGTTTTCAATGCACTGGGGAACACATTGCCAAGCAATGATAAGCTTTGTAGGAAGAGTAGAGAGATGGAGGGGGAAGAAAAGCAATGGCATCTATCAGAATTTAAACCTCTTTGCTTGAAACTGTGTTCAAATAATAAAGCAAGCAGCATGTCTTTCCAAGAGACTAGGAATAATTTCTGGTTTCAGTGGGGGGTTCATGACTCTGTGTGTATGTGTAAAATATGTCTTGAGGGGATTGGTATAAAGTTAAACTGGGTGAAGTAGAAATATTTTACTCATCAGCTTTGCAGTCACAGAGTTTGCCTCGGCTAGAACAAAACTGCTGAAGCATTTAGAGAAAATTAACCCCCCATCCTGGCAGCCAGATGTGACTGGATTCTGATGAGTGCACACGAGTGGGCAGAGAAACCAAGAGACTGTGAAATTCCTGTCAGGCCCGTGTACTGCAGAATGGGCTATTGACTGCTTTCTCTATTCCCCTCCATCATTCTTCTTGAACACTGCCATTAATTTCCTCTCCTGCCTTACCAATTCCTTTTCTCTGCCTTCTCTCCCCCTAGCTCTCTTTGTTGCAGAAGAGGATGCACAAAGCTTTGGTGAAATACTTCAAACAACGCAGCCTCTACAGCCAGGCTGAACTGGACCGGTGCCAGGCTCTTTCTCAAGACACCGACCAGAAAATAAAAACAGCCCAGGTATTTGTACAGACACATGTAAAACAGGCTGGAAAAGTCCACAAACTGTCACCATTCATTTAAATGGTAAATCCCTCTATTCAACTTTTATCCCAGTCTAGGTATTCTACCGGATGGAAGCGTATTCCTCTGCATACTACAGTAACTCCATGTTATGCATGGCATTGTTTGAGCTTCATCCGGCTAGTCAGTTGCCTTGTGTCTTCTTTGCCAAGCAAGGGCAGCCAGGCAAACATCCACCAAGGCTTTGTGCCTCACTGCTATGGTGGAGTTAAAGACGCCACTGTTACATTAGAGTCTATACATTCATTCATCAGATCACAGGCTGATGTGATGGATGGTGTGTCTGCTAGAGTGCCTCTGCAGTGACCCCATGTCTGAGACTAGCTCTGCCTCTCTAGATAACTCTATATACACACAACACTTTGTGTTTGGTCACATTGCATTTACATCCGAGCTTGTTTCCCGTTTAGCTGGGGATGTTTTTTTTTTTACTTCACGGCTAATTCAGAGTGAGTTCATTACGCCGCTTGGAATGTTTCTGTGTTGCAGCTTCTTCTTTGTTAACAGAATAACCTTCTGTACGTCTTGCAGAAGAGTAGCGGCATATTCAAGGATATTCAATTAGAGGATAATCGGTGTCTAATCTGTGCTGTGATGTGAGATGAGGTCAAAGCGGACAGAGGGACAGTGATGAATCTTTATGAAATGTCCTGTTCAGCATTACCGCAGAGCCAGGTAGCATGCAACCATACCATGAACTACTTCCAGCCTTTTTTTTTTACTTCTTCTTGCCTCAAAGGTGGAGCATCCCAATTTCTGCTGTTCCCTATTTTGTTTTTGTTGTTCACTGAAATTCAACTTTATCAGATATGCTGGAGGCATATTATGCTCAGATTTGATTAAAGGTTTTCCAGGGGAGTACCTAGTGAAAATACTATTAAGTGGTTTCCTTCTGTGTTCCTCCTCCTCTGACTGGTGACATGTTTTTTGATGGGTCTGGTCCAGACATCACAGGGAGCAGCCATGTCTCAGTGGCCCAGCCTCAAAAGGCCCCAGCAGATCACAGCTCAAGGCAGGGAGGAGTGGGGCACAGGGGGAGGAGCTATCGGGGAGCTGCCGAGTGTGAAGGACAAAAGAGCTGGTGTATTCAAGCGCACCACACCGTCACCCGTCACAGCTCAGCACAGGGTCCATCAGAGCAGGCAACACTCACTTTAAACAGGCTCCTCCTGAACAGTCCAGCTCAGCGTCTATCCTCCAACAAAAAAAAGTACAACCTTTATGAGAAAAGAAAAAGAAAATCCTTTATGAGCAATCACACAATCTGCATCATTACATAAATATTAAGCCTTCGATGTGATGTTACGATCCGCGAAGAAATGCACTGGCAGTATGCAGATAGTATGAATGCAGTAAGTCATTACTAATTCACAATTACATAATACGTACATTATCAAAATCATTGCCACTTAGTAGGAAAGAAATGAAGAAATCAAATTGATTGATACCAGTTGTGACTGGAGTTAAACCCGGCTGAATCCCGACGAGGCCCATACTAATCCATCATGTCCACTTAACCCCACAAGCGTTCGGAACATAAGAGAGGTCAGGTTTGCGCTTTCACGGCTAAGGCGTGCTCGAATCAGAAGCCAAATGGCAGTTTGTTCAAAAGTAGCTTGAGGGGAAGAAGGCCGGGAAACCCTAGGGTGGGCGAGTGGGAGTGGGCGGGGGTGGTGGTGGGAGTGGGGGGGGGGTGGCGGGCTGTCATCCTGTTACAGTCCTGCCAGAACTGGCAGTTCAGCTTTGTGTTCTGCGAGTTTACACTAGGGATGGCATAATTGACAATGGCTAACAGCGGAGAGCAGTGCAGAGCCTTGTTGAATGGCCAGTAATGATTGGAGCAGACGCCCACTGCCCCAGTCCCAGGGGACTGTAATCCAAGATCCTGTTTCTGATATAATTGTTAGTCAGAGAATTTCTGCATGGCTAGGTCGGTTCAGATTCCCAAGCTGGTTGACAGTGCCAGGCAGTTTAATAGAAAAACTGGATGCTGAGGTTTTTAAAACAGAAGAGCACTGAACCTGGACATGGTTCACCAGGATCCTCTTGTTCTCCTCCCTTACAAAAATAAGAACAAGATGGTAACTTTACTTTCACAAATGTAGACTCAACATCGGCCGCACGTGAGATGCAGATAGAGCGAGGAGTTTGTGTTATTGCCTTTCTTCCAAAAAACAGCATTGTCCTAATTAGCTTGTTTCCATTGATCATGTTATTCAAACAGGAGGGGTTGTCAACCGATCTTCAGCTCATCTCTGCGTTCCTGCAATCCTTGACGGACGACTCTACTACCACTGATGATGCCGGGGTGAACAAACAAGCCGGTCCAGGATCGAAGGAGTAGATGCCTTCAGCTCAAATGGCAGTGTAATTGGACATTCACCTGTACCAGACAACTTACTTACCCTCGCACGCTTCACTATTCCCCCCTTTTTTACTTGCAGCGAATCCATAACAATGAAACAGGTGACTTTCATGCTGCTGTCAGGACTGATCTAATTTTAGCTGGGTGAATGATTGCAATTGGCTTTGCCTCATCAGATAATTAATCTATGTCACCATTAATTGGAAAAGAGAATAATTACAGGCAGTGTTGACAGAAATTCTACGCTTCTCCAGATTCCAAGATCTAATTACAACTAGTGAAACCCTGTGACCTTAACTAGCACTTAGTACACCTTGGCCACCTTGACCATGCCCATGTGTGGACCAGTGTCTCTTGAAAGACCCTGTTTTCGTTCCCTGCGTGGTGCACTCCTCCACTCTCCTCTCTCTCTCCTCTCTCTCTCTCTCTCTCTCTCTCTCTCTCTCGGAGAGCTGTCTCCCTCAATCACTTTTCAATATTCAATCTTAATTTTGTGGAAGTTTAGCATTTTCAATGAGCTGGAGATGAATGATTAATGAATAAATTTAAATGCTTCATTTTGTCCATGGATCATTAGTTAAGTCCTTTGTGGGAAGGACCTGAGAAAGGAGTGAAAATTATTGAGACATTAGCCTGAAGCAATCCAGGGGTAAATAGTGTGCACAAAAGGATGTTGTGTGCACACTATCCACTGGCTTTCTAAAGAACCCTGGGGAAACACTGTTTTCAATTTGGAATCTTAACTCAATCACATTTAGTACTCGCAGAAAATAGATTTTTGTTTCATCAAGTGTCATACTAATGGAACACAACACTAGGGCCTGTTCCACGTAGACTTTAAAAGTTCAAATGTTTCTGTACAAAGAATATTAGTCTAAATCGTAATACATTTAAAAAAAAAATGTACATAAAGAACTGAGATAGTAGATAATAACGGTCATATAATTCTTGGAAGATCACACAGGCTGTTGATTTTCTCAAGGTCGATGCTTTTGGACCGCTCCTCAAAAGATCCGGTAGCCCTCTCTTTCGTGTGTGTGTGTGTGTGTGTGTCTGCTTGATAGAGATGCTGTTGTTTTGTTGATACGCTGGATGCCTCTCCTACTCGTGGGGACAGAAGGGGGCAGTGTGAACACAACAACCTTAGAAGGACATAATTGACTGCAGCACGGTCCAGTCTAGTGTCTTAACATGGCCGTAGCGTTTCCTCTCAAATAAGGATTATTATTACTCAGCCAACTGGAACATTAGAAACCATTTTGGTCAAAAAGCATTATGAAGTGTTCACACTTTTATACGTGTTGTCTCTTTTATCTATAACATTTGAGTTCAGAGTTTTCTGAAAGTTTTCTTCTGTGGAATGTAAACCTACTGTATAACATTATACATACACAACAGCCTGTGTAATGGCATTAATGCAGAGTCTCATATTGACTATTCGCACCGTGCCACTACATCTCCAAAAGCACCTTGAAGAGAAAAATGTTCAGTCCGTGTCATATTCCTTATGGACTATATGGCAATATCTCAAATGGAAGTGCCTCCCTAACACATTTATCTCCTCTCTTTGCATCTAATCAATCCCCTCAATATATGAAAGTGAGCCGCAACTACATGTCATCACATTTATCTGCAGGCGTGGCTCAAAGTGCCCACACCTAAAAGAAGGTGGACTGTGGAAATACTGATGGAGCCACTTGACAGCTGAGATGTATTTTCATCTATGTTAGATGTTTTTTTCGGGGTTTTTTTTTGTATGATGAGGATAGAATGAACAGCACAAGCCTCTCTGTGGTGTTTTTTGTTGTTGTTGTTGTTGTAGTTTTGTATAAAGGCAGATTTTGCTAGAGACATGTTGGGAAAATCTGATTTACAGGCAGCATGATTCTCAATTTCAGCCCGGCGCCACCATGCAGACGATGGGCTCGTTTCGTTTGGATTCACTCCAGTGATCACTTCTGATCGCTGAAGTGAAGCCAAGTGAATCAGAGCAACGTCCTGTCTTCTCAAGCTAACCAAAAATTCTGTTTTGAGATCTTTTTAAAAAATCAGGGAAAAAATGGAGGTGTCCACTCAAGCCGTCCTGTCTTTGTTCATGAGTAAGTGGAGAGTTGAGCTGATGGAGTCAAGGAAAGAATGTGAGTGGAGAGAGGTGCTACTGTGTCTAAAATATCAATGAGGGAGATGCTGCCAAGTTTTGGAGCACACAAGAGGGAGTAGGTCTTCTGTTAACATAAAATAGACCAGACAGCTCTGGACTGCTTCATATATTAGCTCTTAATAGCCTTTATCTTATGGAGACTATTTAGTTTTGACTAAACAATTAAAAACATTGTCTACTGTTCATTCCCTTCAGTATTCATACAGTACAGTAGGTTATTAGGGAGTGTGTTCCTTTAAAGTTTTGGTAACTACAGCATCTGTCATTCAGTCATACTTTGCAGCTTAACAATACACTGGAACAGTGTGTTTGCCCAGGTGAGTCTTTAATGTGGAACTGGGAAGAAAACATGCCAAGCAAATTCATCAGTATAACAATACATGTTCCTTGTGTTGCCACACTCATTTGATTTCAAAGATATTTATCTTAACAGGATAATAATTTGTGAAAGTCTCTGACATTTGTGGCTAGCTAGCATGATAATAAATCCATGGCTTGGAACATTTTTTAGTTAATTAGAGTCAATCAATCCAAACTTTGCTCACTTACCGGTGTGAAACCGGAGTATAATGAGCAGAAATCAGCATGGTGATTGGAAAACACAAATTACAGCTGTTAAAGAGAAACTCATCCACTTTTCTTCTGTTGATGCCAATGCCTGCTGCGAGGATTTAAAATTAGCATGGCATCCCTTTAATGGATGTTAGGAGAATGTGCTCCTCTATAATTAAAAAAAAAACCTGTTAATATCCTCGTGGGCTAAAATAACAAGGCTTCTTATGATTATATGACACCTCTTACAAAGGACATATTGGTCAGTTGTCTAAATGTATTTAATTGTGTTTTATCATGAGACTAGTGTGTGTTTCTATTTGAAAAATATCCACCTAAATGACCCAACACTGCTCACATACAGTAGATGCTACTCATGTGATATATTAGTTATGTTGTTTTCCCGTTAATATATATTATGACCAAATGAAGTAACGCTACATAATGGTGTGTGACCATAGCAGCGAGGTGGTCAGCACTGCTGCTTAAGTAAGATCACGTGGCATATTAATTAACTTCCCTGATATATATACGGGACAGTCTTTGCCGTTAAAGGCTGTGCGTACCTCTATGGATAGGGCTACATTCACATTATTCTTGACATATTCCATGCACCTTACATTCATGGTGTAATGATGTGGGTAATAACTTGGGGATGTTAACAGACCTTTATCTGATCTAGGTTCTCTGACGGCAGTATGATTATGACCCGAGTGCTAGTGGCCACGATGTATGTGACCTCAGCGCTGGATGTAATTTCCTCTCAAGGGCTCTTGGAAAAGGGAGAGCTTATGTTGTTGAGCTCATGTCGTCGGGGCTGGTAACAGCAGCTTGCCATTGTATTAATTATTGTCAGGGAATCCAAGGGGTGTAGATAATACAGAATGCACTGGTTGGTCCCATTTGTTTCACTTGTCAGTGGAGTGAATAATTGGGAGTGCTGACCATATTAGACACAGAGAATTTCTAAACATACGACTCAAAACAGTTGCAACACAAAAGTATGGCTTGGAAATGAAAAAGCTTAATGTCTGAGAATTTTCACAAATCACTATGGAATAATTTGCTGGGTTTCTGTTGCCAAAGGAATTTACATAAGTTTATCTCTGACAACAGTTATTCAGATTCACAGTGAAACATACAGTTTAGAATATTATGCTTAATTAGAGAAGCCTTTCTTTATGATTGTATTTCACATTTTATTTTCTGAACACAGATTAATACATAGCACTTCAGCATTGCATTTCAACTTTAAAGCTTGCAGCTTCTCAGGTAAGTGTCAGATGTGTTGCGCCCCAACTTCTTTCTTTAAAGGCTTGAGAACATTGATACCGTTTCAGTAGAATGGGGGGTTGCTAATACAATGGGGCTCATCTTGCAATTCTCCCAAGGAATAACTATCAGTCCTGCTACAGCAGCTTCAGCGTCCCTAGGTGACCGCGCCACTGAGCCCGTGCTCGCTCCATCGCACCCCACTCCACGCCTGCTGCCACCCTGAAGGTAGATGCATCACGCTGGGGAGACTGTGCAACAGCAGCCCCCTCTCCCACCAGCCCCTAAACCTCCTCCACAGCACAGCGGCCTCCTACGGCCGCAACACATCTCCGGGTCGCCACTAAAGCCCTGGTCCCTACAGCCCACAATCTCCCCTTAGGTGAGTCTCCATGCCACCTCCATGTCTCCTCCCACCTGAACTGCACAACTGGTATCCTTTCTGTCATTTGAGAAATGCCACACAAACACATACTGTACACACACACACACACACGCTCCTGTGCTCACTCTGAAGGGGACACCGCCTGTTCCTTTCTGCTCACCTCCCGGCTGCCGGCTGACTCTCTGAGCCGTGTCTGTGGTGGCTACGCCATGTGTGGGGATCTAGGGGTTTAAAACAGCAGGCCTCCCATACTCCCTGAATGGCAAATATAAGTGCTTCCAATTTATTACACTATGGACTTTTTATGAATCATCTCTGACTAACTTTGATCTGAGATGACAAGCACGCGCTAATCAGTCCCAGTATCAAAATATATGTAAAAACTAATTTTTTTTAATCAAGTAAACACAGATCTGTTTATAATATTCAAATTCATCACGAAGAACTAACGCTGCCGCTAGAAATGTGGCACTTTAACTGACCCTTTCACTTTCGCCTCACCTCTATAGATTAAACTAATGCTTCAGGTGAACTCATTTGTTCCATTGGTGTCGAAGCTTCTCTTGGGAGATGACAAACTGGTACAACCTCTGCCACAGACGGTTAAAGTTACAAGTTACAGGTTACTGGGACTCTGAAACAGTGACTCCCAATCAAAACCTCTTCAAATACTGTATAGTAACTGTTTCCGTATCTAAAGCAGTGATATCACATTATAATATAATTTCACACATAACTGTGAACTCCTCTAAGATCATATAAGACGCAGGGAGATGGATGTGGAATCAAAGGAAACCCTGCTTGTGTTTAGAAATATAGTTAACTAGAATTGAGGCTGGGGGTCTTTAATATAAATGTAACTGCTGAAAGCTTTGTAATTCGGTATTACTGTCACCTGCAGTTTGCATTAATTGTGTCTCATCACAGTCTTTTTTAAAGAGGCTGGCTGCTGCATTGTCTGTTCCCCCCCCCCCCCCCCCCCCCCTCCCCTTTAAATGTATTTTTTTTTTTATCAGAAAACAACCTTTTCCGAACACATAAATTACAACTTTCACTTTATAGGTTGCCATACCACACCACACTTAGTTAACAAAATATTTTACAAACAAGATGATATCACCCTCTCCATGATATTAATATGATATGTTCTCTGATCTGTAAACAGCTGGTTATCTTGCTTTTCCACGATAAGAGAAAGTGCTGAGGATTTACGCTTGGTGAGCACATTTGGGCTGAATCTTTCACACGTCACAAATTGCAGATGGGAAGCAGTGATCTTGAACAGCCGATCACATTTCCGTGACCATCTGACACCTTCCATTTAGGAAAATAATACTTTCTATCTTAGCATACCCCTCTGCAGCAGCCAGCAAAAGGAATTATGCCTGGTAGACTTTTGCTATTCACAACTTTGGAGCTTCTCCTTTTGTTTTGTTTTCATTGCACTGATTAGATTAAAGGACATATATAAATATATATATATATACTGTATATATATATATATATATATATATATATATATATATATATATATATATATATAATCTGTTATTCCAGGCTACATATGTCTACAGTTTCTATTGTTTAGTTTTATACTTATGTGTTATAAACAATGAAAAATGGTGATATAATGTCTTAGACAGGAGGTAGTGTAGTAGCGGAGGGTTAAATAAGGTGCATAATGACCCTACACTACATAGATGTCATGTAACTGCTGTAATTTACTCTAAAAATATTCCCCTCTTGTGTTTCCATAATGTTTTAGAACAAATAGAAGTAAAGGCTTTTTTTACCCACAGAGGTAGATATAGTATCTGGAGTAATGTGACAGATAAATATGAGTCGGGTTAACTGGTACAGAGAGTTGTAAATCACTGTGGTGTGATTCTTTGTCTCAAAGGGTTTAATTAGTCTAGAAATTCTTCTCTTATCTGATGACCCCCCCCCCCCCTACACACACACACCCCCCCTTCCTCTGTACACTGCAACAACTTACAACCATAAACGCCCTGCAATCTGAAGACCAGGGGGCCTCAGGAGACTGAGTTGCTACAAAGAGCTGAAAGAGTTGGAAATGGTCATTTTATTGCGTTAGAATAGCTCGCTCGAGACTTGGGTAATGTAGTGCTAACTGAGTGCTAGTAAAGATAACAGTATGCGACACACAAGTGAAATACAGTGAACTAATACAGCGCAATGCTCTGCAGTGATAAGGGCTTTGAAAATGAGGCTACGCAATAATAGTCGTAAACGACAATACAAACTGCTTTCTCAGTGGCTACAAACCACTAATTAATACAACGGTAGTATATTTATGTTGCCGTGAGGATTATTATTTGAGATGCACACTCTAATCATTCATCTCGCAGAGTTCATGTAGAATGAATTTTCTCAGTACAACTACAAGTGGGGGATATGCTGGCTGCCTGCTTGTCAAATACTCAAACATCAAACAATATTCTATTATAAATGCTACCTATATGTGGCCTGTTATAGCTTGACGGTATCATGGTGTTGCTCTATTTCATAGTACATGAACAAACCCATTTATCCCTATCTGTCATTTCATAACTTGTGAAGTATCTGTCACTTCTGGTCCCATGGGAGTCCTGTATGTAAGTTTCTTTACTCTAATTGAGCTCTTTATTTAACTGACAGATTATTCTGTCCTAATAAGTCATTTCTAACAGTTTTTGCAAATATGTTATTTTATATATTTTGAACCTGCAACCCACTACTGATTAGGATTACCTACGATCTTAATTTAGATCATAAGATTAGTTTTTTTTCTTCCTAAAATCAGTGTAAAACATACAGAACTCAAGTTCCAGGCTGCACAGAACTGAATACTGTTTGTATACTAAGAAGTAAAGGAAGGTTGACTAAAGTGTTAAGACAGTAACTATATAATACAGGCCTGAAAGTACTTTGGGGCTTTTAGCTTAGCTTTTTGTGTGTGTGTGTGTGTGTGTCCTCTTTTCATGATCTTGTTTTAATGTATAAAGGTCAGTGTTGTAGGTGAAAGTGTGTAGGACTTCCACATGCAACACACTACTGTGCACTGATGAATGTTGCATTAGGTTTCAACCCTTTGTGTTTTCTGGCCTGCATCTCGACCTCAGGTTGTGGAACAGTGAACCGATCGGACAAAAGTAGACACGAAAACACTGTACGCTAAGTCGTGGTTTTATAACTTTACAGCACTTTTGGTAATATGTTGCGTTTCAGAGTGTGTGATGTGGCCTGATGCTTTTTTGACACGTATATATACATTTTAAAAAAGGGGGGGATTCTATATGCTTTAATTCAACATTGTAAACAATGTGTGGACATTAATGTGCATGTTGTATCTATGATGCAGATGCACAACTTGAGTTTGTGTAGAGCACCTTCTTTTTGAAGGACTAGCAGGAGCAGAATGAGATGAGGGGTTATTTTGGCGATGGAGATTAAGGCAGGGGCTTTTTGTCATTTGTGCGAGACAAGCCATTCATCCATCCAGTTCACAGCCAAAAAAAGGCTGGTCCCAGAAATTAGCAGTTTCAGCTCAGCAGCAAAGTCGTCGGGCTGTGAAGGCAGAGAGAAATTGACTAATTAGCAATGCGCACTAAAACTTGACGGTTCTCTCTATAACAGCGAGGGAAAGACTCGGTTTTTCTCCCCCTTTCTCTTTTCTTTCTTCCATAGATGTTTGAAATCGCAGTCATTTACGCTCGACAGTTTTTACAATAGCCTTGAGCCATAATTTTGCGAGTCTCTCCAGCATCCATACCCCTGCATGGTCTCTCTCCACCGGCCATGCACGACCGTTTCTCTCCCCAACCGTGGATTTCCTATTACTCTCGTTACGACTCACTGAGCCCCAGGCCCAAGGATAATGATGTGTTGTTTCTTGGTAGCATAATTTGTCACACGTATATTTCTTCTTCTTCTTCTCTTGCAGAAAGCACAGCTCCCTCTCACACACTCACACACTTCTTGTTAATTCAGAAGAACAAATGATCAACGTCAACAAATAACCTGAAATAGTGACTTTATGAGTTGGAATCAATGGTTATTTTGAGACACCACCGACCATAGACTTTAAAGGAAAGGACATTTCTTAAAAGGAGAACAAAGGAAAAATTCAAGTGAGAATATTGGGAACCTGAAGCTTACTTTCTTTTTTTGTCAAGAGCTGAAGTCAGGTAAGTTTGGCTCCTTCTCAGGCGAGCTGCTCACATCATTTAGTTGTGACAGGCGCTTTTAGTGAATCTGGCGACAACGTTACAGCACGCTTGTGTCAAGTTTACACACATTACGCACGTAGAAATAGCTTCTGTTGTGCCTAGGAAACAATAGATATGCATATTACGTGTAACTTTACCGAAAGCTGCATTTCAGCGAATATTTTTCGATACTCACGTCCGCTTAACTCAGGTAGGGCTTAAACATCGAAACGCAACCGTACTGCTGCTGACGGCTCGGAGACAAACTAATTGCTTTTTTTTGTATGACTCTGTAAATCTGTGCGATGTGTAATGTCCTCATTGTTGGGGGGTGTGCAGCAAAGATAGGAGAAGGGATAGGTGTTAGCTGAATGCTGCATGTTATCCGTCCACCGTGTCTCTCTTTTTTCTCTTATCCGACAACTTCAGCCGCGTTGCCGAGGGGGGAAGCGCTGCAGCAGCTCCGTATGCTCGTTTTGTTTTGACAGCGCCCTTCAAAACCTCAGCCTCCATTTAAATCATCTTTGAGTTTAAGAATGACAAAGAGTGGCACGCTGTGGGAACTACTGCGTTTTTGTTTGTTGCTTTACGACCAGAGCTCAAAGTTGAAAGCGACCGAAGCCGTATTGGATGTAGATTCTCGCCGGCTGGCATGGCATGATGGCTCTTTCTCCCCCCCCCCTCCCCACCCCCCCGCTGGATGGACGGGAGATATGTGCAATAACTTACTCTAGAAATCGTTTTCTGTTGTAATAGTTGACTGTTAACATCTATAGGCTGCGTGTGTTGTGCAAAAAAAAAAAAAAAAATACATGACCTGAGGTAAATGGCTTGCATGGTTTATTTGTTGCCTAGGTGGCGTTCACTGTCAGGAAGTCATGTCCAGATCGGGTGATAGAACATCCACCTTTGACCCAACACACAGTGACACCCTGCTGCACGGGCTCAACCTCTTATGGAGAAAACAGCTTTTCTGTGATGTGACTCTCACTGCCCAGGGACAGCAGTTCCACTGCCACAAAGCTGTGCTGGCATCCTGCTCCCAGTATTTCAGATCCCTCTTCTCTTCCCACAATGTTATCAACAATGAGGGGAGCAAAGGGGACCAGGGCAGCAGTGGGACCCCCTCATCCTCTCCTGATGACAAACTGGTGACCCCCAGGGCCAGGTCCATCAATAACCTGGTACTCCAGGGTTGCTCCTCCATTGGACTACGATTAGTGCTGGAGTACCTGTACACTGCCAACGTGACTCTTTCCCTGGACACGGTGGAAGAGGTGCTGTCAGTCAGCAAGATCCTCAACATCCCCCAGATTACCAAACTCAGCGTGCAGTTCCTCAACGACCAGATCTCTGTGCAGAACTACAAGCAGATCTGCAAGATCGCTGCACTCCATGGACTGGATGAGACCAAGAAGCTGGCCAACAAGTACCTGGTGGAGGATGTGCTGCTGCTGAACTTTGAGGAGATGTGTGCCATGCTAGATGCTCTGCCACCCCCGGTGGAGTCAGAGCTGGCTCTATTCCAGATGTCAGTCCTCTGGCTGGAGCATGACCGGGAGACTCGCATGCACTATGCGCCGGACCTTATGAAGAGGCTGCGCTTCGCCCTCATACCTGCTCCAGAGCTGGTGGAGAGGGTGCAGTCTGTTGACTTCATGAGGACTGACCCTGTGTGCCAAAAACTTCTCCTGGATGCCATGAACTACCACCTGATGCCCTTCAGGCAGCACTGCAGGCAGAGCACGGCCAGCAGGTGAGGATACAAAACATACAAAAGACACAAAAAGAGGAAAAAACACACACACACACACACACACACACACACACACACAGCAATGAGCTGTTACAGAGTAGACGTAAGGTGATTAAATGCCTCCAGCTTGTTAAATTTGAACAAATTGCCAACTCAAGAATTGCCCACTCGCTCAAGCACTGGTCGCACCGCCTGTGTAGTCTAGACCATGGAGGTGGTCGGTCAGAGATGTGAGGTCTGAGGCCCAGTTAAAGAGGATGTTGGGGACTTTTCCTGTAAAAAGACTGCTAGCTGTCTATGTCTATGATTTACTCTATGCTACACTGTATCCATAACTACAAGGTTACCTTATGTTATAGTGAAGAAAAAACAACTCTTTATTTCTTCACACATCTGTGTAATTGCTCTCTAATCAGTGTGGACAAGATGCCGCAAACTAGATGAAGGTTATGTGTTTGAAGTGTAGCAACTCTCAAGAATACAATTTGAAATGCTGTAATTTAATTGTTACCAGGATTACATGGTAATTATGTAACAATTATGGTATGAGTACAAGATATAGCGCAGCTATCGAGGATACAGTATACAAACATGAAATATACAGTCAGAGGGAATTCAATATATTATATTATTTCCCTATATACAGGTTAGATAAATGTGTCTCACTCACAAAATGACTTCCATGTTTGTCCTGATCAGCACTTTAAGGAGCTGGTAAGTAGGCAGGCGTTGTCAGTAAGATGATTGATTGATGGTGCTGTTGTCAGGTTTTGTTTACAGAGCTAACTGTACAGCCACAGCTGAAAAAAGGTAGTGATGACATCAGTGTCACAATTTCTTTTGAATTCACCGGACATACCTTTTTTAAAGAGCAGAAAATTAGAGCTGAATCACTGAGAAGCTCTAAACTTTCAAATCACATTTTGCACAAAGAATCTCAAAAGGAAATAATTGTACATGTGTCTACTCCTACATTATCCCAATAACATATATATTCCCACATATGGACCTGAGTGAGCAAAGAATCAGGAATCCTCATTATTAGTTTCACATGCCACTGTTTCTCTCCTCTCAATTAATCACCATTATCTATGTCCAGGGGCTCATTTGCATATGAATAACCCCAAAACACTTCCGAGTGGGCCAGTAGCAGAGAGAATGTACCGAGACGATTGTGATTTTGCCAAGCATAAAAAAAGTAAAATAATAAAAAAAAAGGGGGAACCTGACTGAATATAAAGGCCAGCTGCTCTTAATCTTTTTACTGCATATTGTGATTAATTGGTAGCGTTGTGTTCAATTCCATTAGGAGCTAGATAACGGTCATTAATGTACAGTAAAGTGTGTGGCTTCTGGGTTATATATCATATACAAACAGCAGGGAAAATCTCACAACTGGCTGAAAGATGTCACATGAATCATTGCAGCCAATGAAATCGAGACAATGTATAGGCAGGTTTATGTACTCAATTGCGCTTGTAGCCTCCAGCATGGCACCCTGCAGGATCATCTTCGTTTCACAGCTAATTGAAAAGATATCTTTAGAGTACAATAACCATTCAATAACACATCAAAAAGGATAAGTACGCTGTTGAGCAATCTATTGGTAATTATAATAAACCTGGCCACATATTGCCTGCTTTGTAGCTTCATGTTCAGCAGTTGTACCCAGACAAGAAGCAGGTATCAATCGAATGCTTGTATTTATCATTCGTTGACGATTTCATTCATACATTCAGCATTTCCACAGTGAAAAAATCAACGTAATTATGTAAATTGAGAAATTAAAGGTTCAGGTTGAGCCTTTTTTTAGTGTTTTTATTTTAAGGCTTAATACCTGTTTTGTTCTGTGTTTCCTAACACTTGTCCTCACACCCACACTTTTGACATTACAGAATCCGTTCCAATAAGAGAATGCTGTTACTGGTGGGTGGTTTGCCTCCTGGACCTGATCGTCTCCCCAGCAATTTGGTCCAGTACTATGACGACGAGAAAAAGACATGGAAGATCCTCACAAGTGAGTAGCAAAAGGGCTCTGCTGCTTTCTTTCTTTCTTTTTCTTTTTTTCACCTGAGGCATCTTGTGTTAGTGGCTTTTTATGATGAGAAAAAGTTGTTCCTATGGATGACTTTAACACAGGTTAATTTCCATGGAAAATGAGGGGAAGGAGTTCCCTAAATCCTTTAGGTAATAATGTATCACTATCACTTTTAATATAAGTTTTTAATCAGAGCGTGACTTCACAGCACTGTGGAGAGCTTCATGCCCGGTTTGCCTTGTTTTTGCTGAAATATGCTGGCATGATGCATGATGAGATTTACTTGAATCTAATGATCTATTGTAGCAGAGAGAGAGAGAGTGAGAGAGAGTGAGAGAGAGTGAGAGAGAGTGAGAGAGAGTGAGTGAGAGAGAGAGAGAGTGAGAGAGAAAGAGAGAGAGAGAGAGAGAGAGAGAAAATAATGAATGACATCTTTCAAAAGCTTTTACATGTAGCTTAATTATTCACTCACATTGATCAATGATGAGGTTGAATTACCCCATACATACTAAAAACGCAGCCTGTTGACCTGGTGTCACTATTGATATTAGGTTTATGTAAGGAGAGTTTAATACCAAAGAGACAGATGGGGTTAGAGTAACACAGCAGCTGTTATGTTGAGACAAAGATCAGCAAGCAAATGTATGATTTTCATTGACTAAATAGCAAAAATAAAAGATATAAAGACATATCCTATAACCTGGAGGAATTTATACCACGGTACAGTTTATGATATTGATTTCATGATATCAAATTGAAAGCAAGTTGTCATAATTCCCCCAAAGAATCTATATATATATATATAAGTATTATCTCTAGAGAAGATATTTGAAGACTTCCTGCAACACTCACTTCTGTAATGTGTACTATGCTCTTCTTCTCTCTCTGTCTTCCCTGACCTTTTATGGCTCGCCACTATATTGTTGTCATATTGCAAAGGTCAAACGAGAGCTAATGGGAAACCATATTTGTCCTTTGCATCATCATTGCCAGATATATTGAGTTTTTGTCCTTTTGTTTTGGTTGGAGCCATATCTCCGCCGTGTCTCTTCATTCGTACATATTAGCCATAGGTCTGTTTTCTGTCAGCTCGGTACTGTGCAGTTTATATTCTCAATTTATGGCCCGAGTGTTCAATGAATCTGTATATCTATATCTCTTAAATTCAGAGAAAGTTTCCGGCCATAGTTTCTTCCTCTAAACAAATCGTAGCATTTTCTTTTGGGCAGTAATTTGTTATTTTAGCTCATGTTTGGCTAAATCTGTCAGGGTGCATATTCTTTTACTAAAAAGGGAGCCCTGCGTGCACAACAACAGCCTGCAGCTCACTGGTGTTTGTATTGTCATTTTCTCATTTAACTCACACTCCTGGGTATAGACTGCAACAAGCAAAAGGTCACTAGGGATTTCCATCACTCTAAACTAAAAAGTTAACACTCAAATGGTCCGTGGCCAAGTGGAAGGACAAAACTGCAAAATCATCCCCTTAACACATCAGTGACCATCTTATGTACCCTCCACACAATGGATGTGGAATAGAAGATTATTAACATTCAATCATAACTTTTCAATGAGGCGAAACCTGAGAAGGACAGCCTTTGATTAAGACATTCATCAACACAATTTGGGGAAAGAATCTGATCCCTCTCGTTTGTGTCACATATATCTACTGCTCGGTGATTCCAGTGTAAAGTTTGCCATCTAGTGTACCCACAGCAGCGTGGACGAACACAAGACAAAGGCAGGCGCAGGCTCAGCCACGATGCTGGACTATTCTCTTCTTCTTCGTCTTCGTTTAAACCAACCTGATATTAAAAATCTCCCTATTGCAAATGGACCTCATCTACGCAGCATGGCCTAGAACAAAGGAATTGAGCTCAGTGGGATACAATTGTAATGATGTTAAAGGCACGTCAGAGCTCGAGCAGCAGTGGTGCATTAGCTGTGGAGTCATTCAACCAACCCCGACTGTGCCTCTATGCAGAGGTTTCTGACTCCCTCTAGTGAGCCCTACAGCTCACTGTAGACTGGAGTGATGGCGTCCATCTCGTAGAGGACGTGTTCATCCTGCCCTCCTATGGCTGTTCACCCCTGGGGTTAGTGGAAGATTTAGGGGACGCATAGGTAGATTAATTTCCCACTCTCTCTCAGGTGATAACTCTCAGTGAAGTATTACATATTATACAAAGGGGAAGATTATTCCTATGTTTTATTATTTTCACAAGACTATTGCAGTGCTCTCAATTATTATTATAGCCTGCGACTTATCCCACTGTTCACCTGTATCTGAGACACCTGTAGAGGCAGGCAAATGTCCCAAATCCTCCCACAGCGCTCCTCATACTGCAGCCTGTGACATACTGTAAAGCAATAATCTTCTTTTCACATGGGTACAAGATGATTTTTAGTACGAGTACAAGTCGCTAGACATCAAATAAAAAGCCGCCCATCCATGTCCTATATACTGCTGACTGAATGATATTGTAAATAGCATGTAAGGGAATTTGGCAGTCATATGGCACTCGTCTTTGAGGTGCACTGGAGGCAGGCAACCTAATCCCCTCGTTTCAAGATAAAGCTGTGTTTAGTGTATGTAGTATTAGTTCCTATCTGAGACTCCCCTCCCATAGAGGACCGGCACATGTCAGACAGCCAGAGTGAGATTGCAGGGAGAGGCCAATTGGAAAGAAATGAGATTCAAGGCTGTCTAATTTTGCAGCAACTGTGATCCATCAGGCGGTGGGGAGGTGACAGTGGAAATGACTGATGGAGACAGACAGGTGGGCTTTAACATTTCACTGATTTGTGCTCAAAAAGCACCGGGCCTGAGATTTATTGAGTGAACACGATCATGTTCATTATGACTGTCACCTAAGACCATTTCTCTACATCTCAATGGGGTCACTTCAGTAAAAGAAGATGGAGGAGAGGAGGGGAGCACGAAAACATACATAAGGGAAGATCCTCCACGAGGGGTCCTTCTGCAGCTTGTAGCCGTTTATGCTAACTTGTATGAGTGTGATATATTAAAGATCATATACTCAATGTATTACTAGATGAATAGCTGCTGTGGGATATTTAATGCTAGATGAAGAGAAAAGGAAAGCTATCGCACTGTGAGGTTCAGTCCGACCAGTACTTACTGGCGGGTGACCACAGAAGCGTATTGACCTTAACAGATAGGTAGGCAGGTGGGTCGGTAGATATTATCGCAACAAACAGTAGACTGTTTGCTCTGCCTCGTACTTTGATTAGTTCCAGTTTAAGAGTCAACTGGCTTGATTCCCCACAAGAAATCACTTCCTGTAGATGGATGAATGGAGGCAAAAAGCAATGAGAAGGGGGAAATAAATCCTATAATATTCACTCACTCACACTGAGGATGGTGAAATAGACGTCTGCCTGTGTCGCCGTAAGCGAGCAGGTCGGTCTGTGGTGATGACTACATCGCAATCTTGACCTGTGTGCCATGAGCGCTCCATGTCAAATAATAGGGCACTCGGCGTGACGAAATAAAACGACTCACTTAATAGGGAAGACTGATGGTACAAATATTTCTCATTAAAAAGTTAAGATGGATGATCTTTTAATAAGAACCTGATTTCATTGTGACTGACGTTTATTATCCGACCCAGCAGACCTACAGTATACCAATTAGGTTCAACCAGAGCCAGTCTGTTGAGCTTTGTTTAATCATGGGTCAATGTAGTTTTACACTGGCATGTAAGTATTATCGTAATTCATTTAAGAATACAATGGATTTATACAACTATTTTTAGGATTATGTTTGATGGCAGGTGTACATACATTTAATTAAGTACATTTGAGTAAAATACTGTGTTGATTAGTAGTATAATGCTGCATCATATCATATCAGCATATCATGTGTTTTTATATGGAGATAGTAACTATAAGTGGAGTAGAAGTATACAGTTGCATGAAATGGAAATACTCAAGTAAAGTGCAAAGTATTTGAAAATAATACTTATAGTTAATAGTTAAATGTGCCTGGTCATTTTGTTAAGAATCTAACTAACGTACAGGATTGTATGTTCTGTGTTGCACTACTGGAGATGTAATGGATGGGTGACACAATAAACTGTGGCGTTACTCATTTAATGGCGTAAAGAAAGTAGTAAATTGTTTTTGTTGTCGGTTTAGAAAAACAATGTTATCAGCAAACTATTTATTTTGAACCGCCACTTATTGTGTTTGTGAGAATCTGTAATTGTAAATTAGGATAAAGCTGTGGAATTACAACTTTGCTCATGGGGGTACCTGCTTCATTTAAATCAAGTATTATTTATCCGGTATGTTTATGAGACTTTATTTCAGCACCAGGGGTAAGCGTTAGGGTTTTCCCATAAATATATAGTGTGTTTTACATGCATGCTTTTTCAGTGATTGATGGCTTTTTTATGTCTGTGTCTCGTCTAGTAATGCCTTACAACAGCGCCCATCACTGCGTGGTGGAGGTGGAGAACTTCATTCTGCTGCTGGGCGGAGAGGACCAGTGGAACCCCAACGGTACAGTCACACCACGGACTGAACGTCTTGCTTTCCAGTGATTTCACACAGCAAATTTGTCAATGTTTACTTCATTTAGAGAGCGCGCTGAGCCAGAGTTTATGCAAGTTCAATCCCATCAGAGTTGATGTAACACTTTCAGATAGTTTTAAACACTCATCCTAGAGCCAGTTCATCTCTTGAGTGCACAAACAACACTCCACTCAACACTTGTCAATAATTGGCATAGAAGAATAACTGTTGTTAACAGTAAAATATATTTATGGTGTGGAAGTGTTAAGAGTGCTTTTTGCGAAATGGCTGTAACGCACGGAAATTGTAAAAAAAAAAAAAACTGTAAATGATCAACGAATCTGATACTGTCCTTTTGTTCTCAGTCCACCAAGTGCCATAACCAGTGCTCTGAGAGAGAACATCAACACTACCAATACACATCATTATAGAGATAATTTAAGATGTTTCCAACAGATTATCCTGATCACTCTATGATTACAAAAAACAAAGACTTCCGTCAACACTTGTTAACTCTACTGACGGTGAAAAGCAGCACCTATTAACACTGAAGATCATGTGTGGGTGGTGATTTTCAGATAATATGTTTATATTGAATGAAGACACAGTTGTGCATTTCAATTGGTACTGTGTATAGCAAAGATTTTTTGGCAATGAGTTAACCAATTAAAACACAGCTCACTCAAATAAGTCTTTTGAGTAATCAGTGTCATTGATCTTGATTTCTATCTGTTTTTGCAGGAAAGCACAGCACTCATTTTGTCAGCCGCTATGATCCCAGATTCAACAGTTGGATACAGTTGCCTCCCATGCAAGAGAGGTAAGTCTGGTAACACTTAATTTATGGTTGCCATAAGGAGTTATAGGTACAGTAACAGGATTTTCAGAACTGCACAAACATTATTGTAATAAGTCCCATTTAAAGAAAAACAAACAATATTTTCATTCTTTGATGTTTAATAGGTTTCCATACAAACATTGTATATCGCTCTCTTATTACTCTAAATGTATTGTCTTAAGAATTTACAATATTAATTCAAATGTATTATGCAAAAGTAAGTACACACATTATTCTTGCATAAAAAGAAGTGCTTGCAGCTGTTCAGCACGACCACCAGCACAGTTAAGATACGTGTAATGTGGAAGGTGATTTCCTACCTTACACGCAATCCTACAATAATTCTTGTCGTTGCTGGTTTAATGATGTTGTCTGGTTGACACTTCCTTCCTCAGGAGAGCCAGTTTCTTTGCCTGCTGCATGGATAAGCACCTGTACGTGATTGGTGGTAGGAACGAGAGCGGCTACCTCTCCAGCGTGGAGTCCTACAACCTGGAGACTAACGAGTGGAACTACTTATCGTCTCTGCCGCAGCCTCTGGCCGCCCATGCGGGATCAGTGCACAACGGCAAGATCTACATATCAGGTCAGGAGAGACACACTTATTAACTTCTTTTGACATTATTGCATTTGAAAAACATAAATATATCCTTTAAAACGTTATTTTATGATAAGAATATAGCACAACAATATCAACCAGTAAGCTTTATTATCACAGCTGAACATGTATCATATTAAAACAACAGTGACCACAACTATGAACACATACACAGAACAGAGTAATGCAATAGTGGAATGTAACTAAGTACATTTACTCAGTGGGGGAAGAAGTACTCAGATCGTACTACAAGTAAAAGTCATGCATTCAAAAACCTCACTCGAGTAAAAGTATGAAAGTATTCTACGCAAAAGGGAGTTTAAGTAGGAAAAGTAATTGTGCAGTAAAATGTTCCCTGTCAGTGTTTTACTGTTACATGTGATGTTTTTGGAATATTAATATCACTGCTGCATTAGTGTTGTTGCATTTTACTTCTGTAGATGTTTACGGTTGTGCTAATTTTGACTGTTTATATACTGTTGGGTAGTTTAATCTACAGCAATGCACCATACTCTATAAGATCACCATATGTTTGTAGGGTCGCTGTCCTGTGAGAACCACTTATCTCTAAAAAAAAGTACATTTGTCATGAGCTCACGAAAACAGCTTTCAGCTTTTTGACGATGCATTTTCCAGCTGACCTAAGAGGGTTTTTAAACACAATTACACTTCTATACAATTAATCCTTCAGTCTTTCAGATGAATTGACTGAACAGGAAGGACCTGAAAAATAACTAGTTACTAAAGCTGCCAGGCGAATGTATTGGAGTAAAAAAAGTAGCATTAAAAGAAAATACTCAGATTTATAATACAGTGCTTGAGTTACACTCCACCTCTGCATTACTACGTGAGCTCCTTTTTAGTATTTAAACTTCTATTCCACTACAGTTAAGGGGGAAATATTGTACTTTTTACACTGTTACATTTGTTTGACAGCTATAGTTATGAGTTACTTTGCACGTTAAGATTTTTTTTTAATATGAAACAAGTGATCAGTTTAAAAAACATAATGCATTTTTATAGATTATATTACCCAAGAGTATACTAAGGAGCTAAATCAGCCTTCACCATGACCCTGTACAACATTAGTGTGCTGTTAACACACTAATGCTTCAGCATTTGTAATTAATTAACTTATTACAATTATGATAATTTAACACTAACGGGCCTCATTCTGCTCCATAATGAGCACTTATGTTTCATTTGTGCTTTTTCTTTTTTTGTCACCAGGCAAAGTTTCCTGTAAAGTACTCGAAGGTTAAAGGTGCCATAAAATGCCAAAATACAAATATTTAAAAAAACCAGCTCAATATCACTTCAATGTAATTCAATACAATACTTCTTCTGAAATCTATAACGATATCTTTTGTTTTAGTGACATTCAAATCTGTCAAATACTCATCACACCAACGCAGAGTGTCATAAACCAAAAAATCCTCCTCTTCCGAAAGCTGACTATCACTGAATCATCAGTGCATTTTATGACTATTGTTCTGTATTATGCACCACGCCAGTTATTAAAATATTAAAACTAAAAGAAAGGAACAAAGACACCAACCTTGAGCGTTTTGAATAGAGATGGTTGGAGAAGGCGCCATTGACTGTGACGCACTCCGGTCTATTAGTTAAAGAAATGAAAGAATTCTCGCCAGCAATAATATATTAAGATTAAAATAAAAGTTTCTCTGTAAGTATATGGAAAATATTAAAAGTAAAGAAAGAAATCTATAAATATTAATCATATGCCGAGTGATTTTATATTTAAACCCTGTTAATTATTAAGTTCTTTAAATGAGGATTATCACTGATGAGCATACACAGTTTGCCCTACAGTGTATTACATGAGCGGTCAGTGTGTCTTCTCACAGTATGAACTTCGACACAGTATTAAAAACATAGTTCTGTGTTGTAGGAGGAGTGCACAATGGAGAGTATGTGTCCTGGCTCTACTGTTATGACCCTATAATGGACGTGTGGGCGAGGAAACAGGATATGAACACAAAGCGTGCCATTCATGCTCTGGCTGGAATGAACGACCGCCTATATGCTATTGGTGGAAACCATTTGAAAGGTAAGCACTCGAGCGTTTCAGGAAATTAACAGAAAAAGAGGTCAAGATTTTCCCTTTTTTGTTAGGTTTTTTTTAAAAGAGAAAAGTGAAAGAGATGCTGCCATTATGAGAAGGCAGCAATGACCTTTTATTACGCTGTGAAAACTCTTTCACTCTTTAGCATTCAAGGTACAAAATGAAAAATACTGAACAAACAACTGACATCTGTATTTTATCAGCAAAAAAAAGAATGCTGGCATTTGAATGGGAATTAGGAAAAAAGCTGTAATTGATGTCTTTCTTTTGGAATACACTGTTAAACTAACTCATTTAAAGGACTATTAAATGCACATTACCAATGCATAAAAGCTCTGATCTGCCAGTTTCAAATGTAGCTCATGGAAACCTATGAGTCCGCCTGAGATCTGTCACAACTGTATCCACACTTTTATTTCTCTTCTTTGTTTTCTCAGGCTTTGCTAGTTGCTGCATGAGTGTGTTGCTTTGTGTATCTTTGGATGGGGTGTTGGATTGTGTGTTCTTAACTGTACATTCATTTTAATGTACACTGATCTAAAGTAAATTGACTTTACTCGAAATGAAATGTGCTATATTAATAAAAGGCCTTGCCTTCCGATTCTGGCAACGTTCAGGTACTTGAGGAAAAGCTTGTAGATTTAATCAAACCGGCGTCGGAGGCCCTGAGAGAAATAAGGAAAGAAAAACAGAGATTATTTCGACTGATCCAGAGTCTTGATGTTCCATCTTTTATTTCTCCTCTATTTACCTGCATATATAGTGATCATCATGTTGCTCTCAGTATATTGACTGAGCAACACGTTTAAAGTTAAACAGACATTGTGCATACTGTACAATGACGGGGCCTGTTTGCAGCGCATGATGGTGAACTTGAGTTCTCATCAACATTAAGTATTCATGGCTACATAATGCAACAGTCAAGTTAAATTAAACAAGGTAAGGTTGGGAGAAACGAAGCATGTTAAGGTTTATTAAGAGTGTAAATCTCAGCTGATATGCTTCATCAGGACTGTGTGGGTGTGGTTTGATTTACAGTGGCATGGTAACATAAACAACAAACTGTGACACAGAAATATGTGAGGTCACTTTTTTTTTTCTCCGGCCACTTAAACACCAGTAAGAAGAGCACAGAGAAAATGTTACACAAAGAAAATAACCAAAACATTGCTCCGAGTAAGAGGCTCATTACAACAACAACAAAAATTCAGGGCCTTTAAAGTCAAACAAGCAGTTTACTGTAACCTGGACCTACAATATTACCTGCACGGAAGTATTCTCATCAGATCCTTCTTTAAGATGTTGTTCTTCCTCTCTCACAGGTTTCTCCCATCTAGACGTAATGTTGGTGGAGTGTTACGACCCGAAAGCTGACCAGTGGAACATCCTGCAGACGCCCATCCTGGAGGGTCGCAGCGGCCCGGGCTGTGCTGTTTTGAATGACAGCATCTTCCTCATGGGGGGCTACAGCTGGAGCATGGTAAATTCTTACATATCAGATTTAGATTATTTGATTAAAGGATTACGTTGGCAAGTCTATATCATTTTGTTGTTATCAAAAAATCTCATGAACAGACCAAAACCAACAATGATTTGTTAGGAACTATTTTCAGCTGCGGATTAATACACATTTGGCGCACTAACGGATATTTCCGGCAGCAGTGTTGAGGGTCAAGGGGCAACAGGTTTTTAATAGTTTTTGGACAACAGTAAAGTTCTTTTGCACAGAGCAATAAGCTATGTCTGGCTTTGGCTACACGGGAACTACTTCTTAGTAGGATACATTCATTGTTGGTCTTTTCATGGAATTGATTTGACAAAAGAAAAATATAAAGAAATCACCAGACTTGATGTTTAAAGTTGTCCCTGCTGTTTTTGGCTTCATGCATTTATATAAAACTTGAGTTTTTTTTCCCATCCCACATTCCAAACGGGGTTAAGAGGAAATGACTTTGTCTTTATTTCTCAGGGGGCCTATAAGTCTTCTACCATCTGCTACAGCCCAGAGAAAGGATCATGGACAGAGTTGGAGGGAGAGGTGGCAGAGCCCTTAGCCGGCCCCGCCTGCTCCACCATCATACTGCCCGCCTGCCTTCCCTTTAACAAATGACAACTAATCAAACCGAGGGGGGGTAAGGATTCGGAGCAGTGGAGTGAATGGGGGGAGGACCATCAATAAGCAAAACAGTCGTCAACAATTTTGTGACAAACCCTCCGGTCAGACGACAGGGGGTGTGTATAAATTATTTTTTTACAGGTTTGACCAGAGCACTTTCGTTATTCCCTACTGAAGGTTTAAAAAAAAAAAGGAAAAAAAGAATAATAATTGTGTAACTCATGTATTTAAAATCATCTGTGTTCTGAGAAATGGTCAGTTTCATATTTGATTTGATTTAAACTGGTAGTAAGTGTTTTTGGCTTCTCTTCTATAGCACGCATAGTGTTGAACTGAATTATAGCTTTCAAATCCATTGTATCTTGTATTCAGTAGAGGCATAATTCCATCAAAATGCAGTGTTGTTTCATGGACTGGGGAGAAACGTTGACCAGTTCCAAATAGTCATGGGGTTAAGTTAAACTAGGGCTGGGTGAGTTACAGTAACCCATGGAGATCAAAGTGTATAAATATTCTTCTTTACTTATGTTATAACTCACTTTTCTCTGGCTGGATTGTGCACTTATCATTATGCAACTGTTTTGTTGTCTTTCTCTAAAAATAACCACATTTACCTGTGCAAAATGGGGACATTTCCAGAAACATTTCCTATCTGCAGTCATTATTGAACTGACATGATATGAAAAAAGAAATCATTGTAACTAGACCTGCAAGCAGGCACACCGGGTCCAAACACAATCAGGATGACACTGTAAAAAAACAAACACATTTACACAAAGATCTTTATGAGGATGTGTCCATATCACCCAGCCCTAATTTACGACTAATTATCTTAATAATTTACACCCAGACTGAAGTCGTGTTTCTGTATAACTTGACAGAAAAAATAATCTTGCCAAATGTTTTCTGCAAGCAAAACAATTGAAGGTTTAACATTGATTCTTAATATTCATGCGACGCACTAACGTTCACATTAATTATACAATGACGGTACAATCAAATTGTAATTGCTAGCCAATGTATTTATGGGTGGCATGTTTGGGAAAACAGATGGAGAGGACATTGGGTGTGTTCACCTTTACAAGTTAATGCTAACAGGCCTGTTTATGAGGCCACGTAGTATTTACATTGATGGGATTTTAATCTTTAATGTATGAAAAACAAACAAGCATACAATGGTCCTTAATGCACTAATAGTGAACTTTTAATTCAGCAAACAAAGTTCACTAAAATGTAAATTAATTAATGTGCTGTGTTTCAAAAAAGTGGAAAAAAAAGTGATGAAAATGATTAAATGAATCTAAGTCCAGTCTAGTCTACGTTATTAGGTTCAAAAAGTTGACTCTAAATATCGATGCAGTACCTGTTGACTTCTGTAAAGATTTGTTGATTTCATTCTTGTACATAATCGCTTGCAGTGAAACATTTTTGTGCACTCAACCTTGGATTTATTCTCAAATCCTGTTATGTCCTTTGCATTTTAGAATATGAAAATAAATTGACTCTTGATGATTAAAATAAACGTTTCAGTTCTTTGTCATTTTAGACAGAAAATGCTTAATTAAAATGTATTGTGAACTAGATGTCGGATTAAGGTCTCAAAATAAAGGGGGTTTCTTGAGATTATTAAGCATATTTTAATGTAAAGTTAAAGTTTGCCCTTGTCATACATACACTGTGCTAAAACAGACTTTAAGAGTTCGCCAAAGTTATATTTTGAGATGAGCTTTTGACAGGAAAACATATTTCTACCATCAATTCTTGTATTTTTCTTGGACTAGTTTTCTGCTTCAAAATGTAAATGAAACAACCCAAAGACACAAAATCATTCTTTGGTTGAACTGTTCACCACTCACGTAAGAATTGCCTTAATTATAAGGAGTCGTGAACTAAAAGTTTGAAGAGGAACTTCAAGATCTGTGAAAGAACTCAACTTTGACAGAATAAAGCTAAATGCTAAGTGTTCACAACTAATGAAGACATTTAAAATGTTTTTCCCTTTCTGCTCGCTTATTACTTAGAAACTAGAGCTCGCTTTCAATACTTATCTTAAGACTCTTGTGTCTTGTTATGTCAGAGAGATTTTATTTAACTTGCAGTTCCTAATAAAGACTTATTTCCGTACTCTGAGCCTACAAAAGGTTAGATTATCAATACATCTGAGTTTAGGATTAAAAGAAAACACAGCATTACAACAAGCAGAAGTCTGTACAATGTGAACCAGCAAGCATACAAAGCAAACCTGATGTTTATCCTCAGGCCGGCCTCTCCAGACCAGATTTGATTTGCCAACCATTTACTACCAACTGTCTCAAGCACCAAACAGCATGCTCATCCTCCCACACACACACACACACACACACACAACACACACACCTGATGGTTTATTTCTCATGTCTTTTTTTCTTCTTCTTCGTTCAATGGCAGCCGTTTCTCTGCTTGGCGTCTCCACGTCATGCATCCACTTGGTCGTGTGCCTGCAGGATAAGACGGCAATTATTTCCTCACAGCGATGATTCTGCTAGATTACATAAATCCATATCTAATTCATACAATATTGCACTGGGACATTAGAAAATACTCAGTTTTTCTTTGTGTCACGAAACCCTCAGAGACATGTCTGACTACTACTGAGATACTGCAGTTTATAGAGATGTTTGAATAGATTAAGGAGGGAAATTTAAAGAACAATATAACTTTGATTAAGACACAGATTTGGAAAGATGTTCTAGGACAAAAATGAAGAGAAATACAGTTTTAACTTGAAGTCTTAATTTACCCTTCAGTGTTGGTGGTAGCAGATGGTTTCTGCAGCGCTCTGTCCCTCAGCTAGCACCTCTTCCTCAGTTTAGGGAATAACAGGATTTGGTTAAAATGAACACGTCTGACCTTTTAATTAAGTACATGGACCATAATGGCTCGGTTTTAATCACGGAAAACGTATTCTCTGTCCTTGACTCTAGTTTCATAATGTAGTACAGACACAGGACACATTTTCATGCCCTGGAAAGGGTTCAAAAAGTATATTTATAATAAGGATTTTGGAAGAAACCCTTACATTTCTTGAGCCTTTTTTTTTACAATGCTTATATATCAAGCTGAGAACGTTAGATTGTTTCTGACATAAAGCTTTGTACCATCTACACTGTAGTGATGCCAGCACTGCGTAGATTATACACAGTGCTGGCATTACTTTCTTTCCACAAAAAAAAATAGTTATAGTTTTCATTTATTCATCTGAGTTTACATTACAGGTCATTTAGCAGACGCTCCTATCCAGAGCGACTCACAGTGAACTAACTACAGGGACAGTCTCCCTGGAGCAGCTCAGGGTTAAGTGCCTTGCTCAGGGGCACAATGGTGGCAGCCCTGGTATTAAACTCACAACCATTTGGTGTTGTATTTGAAAGCCGTACCACTAGGCCATCACTACCCCAGTTTCAGCATTGTCTTATGTCAAGCTATTGTTCTGCACTTAAATGATTTCACCTATTTGAAGCTAATGTACTTGCAAGATTCTTGCTGTTTGGAGTTGTATCCTCGAGCTTGTTTGCACTTTTTGTAAGTCACTTTGGACAAAAGCATCAGCTAAATGAACTGTAATGCAATGTTATATGCTTTAATCGAACTTTACTTTACCTGCTTCAGCATCTTACTTTTAGCATTTTTGTTTTTTTACTACTTCTATGTCTTTTATACCTCCCAGTTCACTTCTTCTTCTAACTCTGAGACACACGTAATCCCCCTTCAGATTTGCTTTAAGGTATGTAAAACACTCTTAATATTTTGTTTACCATAGGTTTCCCAAAGAAAAGTAAAAAATGAACGAGAAATGATGGATCTAGCTTCGCCTCGCCCAACGCAGCTCGCGCTGTAAGCAGTGCGCAGCTCGCGCTGTAAGCAGTGCGCAGCATGGCGGCGCAGAGCTCCGCAACCGCGAGTTTCGGCGTCTGCTCTATTTTCTCCAATAGAGGAAACACCTGAGAGATTTAACCGTACATGTTTGACTCAGATGATGAATATGTTGTGCACTTGCAGAGGTATCAGAATGGTGAGTGTAGTTAACATCTTTAAATTAGTTTATGTTGTTTGTTAGCTTGTTAGCTTTTAACTGGCAGTGCAGCTTTACTGGTTGTTCAATAATATCTTGTGGGATTTTTGGTAGATAAAGAAGGAAGCTCCAGGGTCAGGTTTGTTTACATCCAAAACTTCATACTCTACCTTGTTTGCTGTCAAAAGTTTCAATATGCTAATGCTAGCTCATACTGTCTACTGACAGTCTCAGGTTTATTTGCCGCCTGTGTTGTGTCAAAGTGTTTCTCTGTTGACATGTGTGGACTTTTGATTATCAGACAGCAATTGGCTGTTTCATATTTGTGACGTAGCTAATCTAGTTTGCTGAGGGTACGTTTAGAGTAGTAGAGGAATTAAACTTTGCACTGATACAAGTCAGTATAGTCAAGGTCAGAGAAACACATCTTTGAGAGGAGGGGATTTTAAGAGATACTAACACTGTTAAAATACTGTAGTGACAACTAAATAAGCCCTATAAGGATATAGTCGTATACAGTTTTACCCAAATTGATTTTTTTTAGTTGTTATTTAAATATAACAACATATGTTTAACAAAAAGAAAAACATCTTAACTCATGGTCCACTGCTTTTGTTTTACCTCATCTTCAATTAGGCTACTGAAATGCAGTTTTTGTCCTCAAAGCAAAAAAAAAAAACGTCTTCTGCTTAAACTGGAAAACTACAGCATATGCTATTAATTCATACAGTGCATGCATCTTCTAAATTAGTATTTCAAGAAGAGATCATTTACATATTACATTACAAAGAAAACAATGAAATGCAACACATGTGCCACTTTGTGAGTGACTGAAGTCTGTTTCCCATCAATTACAGATATGACATCTTTGCTCATTTACATATTTATTCAAGTAAATTGTCTTTTAATGTTCTTATTTTCCTTAAAGAGGAAACCACTGAACAGGTGTGAAGTCCAAGGTTAATTTATTTACTTTATTCTATTGCTTTTAATTGTAGTATCACTTTATTTCATGGGTTTATAGATCCCTCATAATTTCTTAGGACATTTCCAAGTGATTTGGCTCTAATTCTTAATATTATCGGTAAAACAGAGTTAAACTGTTCCAATTGATTAATTCAAAACTAATGCTTAACTAAACATAGTTTTAGTCATAGCATTGTAGGTCAGAACATTAAAAAATGTGCAGTTTTTCTACAGATAAACCTTCAGTTCAACATATATGAATAATACTTTGAAAAATAATAAATAAATGACCCCAAAAAGTATTGTGCTGACCGTGCTGTTACACAAACAACTGAAGAAAAAGAAATAATATTAGGATGCAGGTGAAGGTAAAAATCTGTACTTTATACCTTTTTGTTGGCAAATGCCTTATTCACTGCACCTGCTGTCAGGTATGCGGCTTTAGTCCACCATCTAGTGGTAAATATATCTGAGTCAACGCAATTGTCCGCACACCAGACCCCCGTTTCAAATCAGCAGACCTGTTGCATTTACCTCCTTTCACCAAAAAAATCCTCATCTGATTTCCGGACAGGTAAATCGCTTCAACTGTGCACATTTCAATTAACTCTTTAAAGGAAGTTTGAAGACTCAGCCATTCACACTGACCCACATTAAGTGACTCGTATATCACCGCAGCTCAGCTAGTGAAGATGACTGGGATTATGTCCATGCCTCGCTCCTGTCACCATGCCTGTTTACGTTCATGTGAGCCACGCTCCTCTGGCTGCCAGCCACGCCGCGGTATTTATAGCCAAACAGTCGTAATCATCACTCAAGGAATCCTCGCGAAATCATCCTCAAACCTCTAAACTTGGAGTGAGAGCGGCTGAATTTTAGGATCCACCTGAACGGGGTTCTCTGTCTGACGATGAAGGAGCGCGTGTCACCTCAAGGTAAAGCTGTCAAATTCATTAATCATGTCATTACTTAATTGATATTTTTTCCCTGTCGCGCGCGCAGCATTAATCCTCACCCTCCAGTGAACATTTTTAGCATTTTATTCATCTATTCTTTACTTGTTATGACTGCTGCTGCGTGTTTTTCCTTTTCTTTCTTTCTTTCTTTCTTTCTTTCTTTCTTCACGTGTGTCAAACAATTAAACTCCACATAAATAAAGAATCAGCATCCTAATTAGCAATACCTGGGAACAGGATAGTCAATGTATAAAATAAAAAAAAACACCATTGCAGACCTGCAGCTGACGTGCACAAATTAGACTAGGTGGGGGCAGCAAGTTGTGCCAGTAGGCTATACAGTGTGAGCACTAATTAAAGGAAATCAGAGAAATATGAATTTAATATGAAAGAGCAAGTGTTTTAAATGTAATTCATGATGCAGATAAGGTGGACGCCTCTTGCAGCAGTAATTATTGTCTGTAGGCACACTGCAGTGATGCTCTCATCTATAAAGCAACCTCATCAATGCTGCCATTCATGATTAATTTCATTTCATGTTTGTATAAGTAACCCAGATGTCATGGATTCACCCTGCTAGTTTGTTGCACCTGCTGCTTTTTGAAGTGTGTTGACATTTAATTTCCCCTCAGCTGTGGCGGCAAAACCGGCAGATAATACAAGGTATCACATATATTTTGAACTTGAACGGCTGTGCTAAAATCAGAGGCAGTCCGCCCATCAGCCCGAGCCACCCGTGTAAATGTGCACGCTGACCTTGCATACTCCACCGGCTTTCAGACGAGCGCTGTGTTGCTTTTGAGGGCAGAGCTCAACTCAGATGTGTCCAGTTTATGTCTGAGGAGCCCTGCTGCTGATGTGTGCGTCACTGTGCCTTTTGCTTCAGCTCTCCCACACTCAGTCATTTTCCTTTCAGCTCCGGCTCAGTGGCAACAGCCTTGTTTCGTCTGTCTCCGACTGGCTCGTCTCAAACTTGCTGTTTTCCAGCCTTGCCACCTCATCTCCCTCATATTTCTTTGTATCAGTCACACATACACGCTTAACTGGACAATGGCAGCAACAACAGGATAATGGTTTTACAGGTCTGTTATGTTGTGTTCAGTATTCTGGAAACAAAACATGAGATGAGATTATAGCAACAACAAAAAAAGTCCAAATTATGTTCAATGCTGCTGACCCACTTTCTGCAAGGGCTGTGTATTGGCAAGAATATGACAATACGATATGTATCAGGATTAGGGCTGGAACTAACGATTATTTTCCTTATCAATTTATTTTCTTGATTAATTAGTTTGCTCTTTAAAATGTCAAAGAATTATGTAAAATGTCTATTCCAGTCCAAAACTCAATGATTTTCATTTGAATATAATATAAAATGGAGAAAAGCAGAAGAATATCCATATATGAGCGGCTGAAAACACAATTTTCTGCCATTTCTGTTTGAAAAATTACTTTAACGATCAATCGATTATCAAAATAGTTTGCTACTCAATCGACTAATCAATTAGGTGACTCATCGTCACAGCTCTAAGTGCATCTCAAGTGCATCTCCAGTATAATGATATTTTATTTACACCACTTCCTACTCATTCCGTTCACCGGTACAATTACGGCTAATATTTCTGTATGACCTCTTGGTGGTTTCAAAGCTTTTGTATAACTAGTGTCATACACTACTTGCATCAAAGATCCCACTGGATGTTAAATGGTGACATTCAGAAAAGAATCCGTTTTTGTTCCAGGAGCTGTCAGTTTATTTACTACATGTATCTTATCCGTATGCCATATCCACCATTTAGTACATTTATAACAGTTATCAATAAAAATGTGAGAGACATTCAGAGGAATGAACCGTATTCTATCTATCTGAGACTGTCTGTCTGGTAATGGGATTCATCCTCTGAGTCATACAAACTGTATCTGTGCAATCCATCCAATTGTAGTTAAATATTTCAGTCTGGATCAAAGTGGTGGACTGACCAACTGACCAACATTGTGGTCCCTAGAGCTAAGCGTCTAGCATGGCTATAAATAGACAAACAGAGAGGCTTCAGGCAGGCAGGATGTGAACTGTTTCATGAATGTGTTTCACCTCTTTTCACACAGATTCTTTCTGCCTTTCTTTTCACCCCCATTTGTAGCATTATGGTGAAACCTCCAACTACCGTCCTCCGTAGATATGCTCACCAGTTCAGACCAGTCCCCCTCCCGCTCCCTCACACCGAACCTCCACTCTCCATCCAGCTCTGGTGGAAAAATGCACGTCCAGTCCTCCCTGTCCCTCCCCGAGCCTGAGGCCTGGAGGAAGCCCTGCTCCACTCCCCGTCACGGCCTGGCGCAAGGAGCCCGCTCCAGCTCCCTGCAGGTTCCTCATGCCCTCCCCGAGTACATGGGGCTGCCTCCTCGAGCCGCCAGCTTTGACGTGTCTTGTGATCAAGAAGATGGCTCGTCTGATCAGGGTTCAGGGTCTCTGAGCCCCAACTGCATGCAGAGGCGGCGCGGGGGACTTGTGGAGCAGAAGGACATCATCATGGCTCACCAGGCTCACAAAATCCAGAGCACGCCACAGGCCCGCAGGAAAGAGTGGGAGTGAGTATAAAAGAGATTCAGAGGCAAAGGAGTCCTCTTAAATTACATGTGTAAAGATGATAAATCTCCACGGAGGAGGATGAAAGAAATGCTGTATAACGTCTCGACCTGTTGAATGTCTTCGGTGGGTCAGTCGTTACAAACACTTGCTGTGAAGACACATAACTTTGTTTTAATGGGATGGGATCCTTGATTTCAATAGTTCAGTCACTAATCATTATTCATAGCAGACACTTGGACTTGTGATTATAGGAAAAGCACAGGTGTAATTAATAACATTAATGATTGCTCCATTCCTTCTAAGCGTCCCAATTTGGTTATTGTTATTAATTGCACCTGTTACTTTCCTGCTATGATGCCTCAAAAAGTTGTGAAAAGATCCTGTAGAAGTGTGACATACTGTAGCTTCAACAATGTAGAGCAAGCAGATACACAATACAATATATGTCATTACTGCTCAACTTAAAGCTGCACGTATCAGTATTTCTTAAATGAACGATGAGTCCAATGATAATTATTACCCAACCCTGCAGTTACCCTCAGCTCTAAGGAGTGTTTTAGCATCTTGCCGCTTATTGTTTTGGTTTTATGGCCCACAACTTACTGTTTTGGTTCAATCTCAAAGCTCTCACCAACTGTGTTTACAGGAAATATTATCTGCCCGGCAGAACTAGTGAATTTAGCGGTGCATTTAGAAACCAAAGAACCAAATATTTCCCTCACAGGGAGACTAAATCAGAGCCCAAGGAGAGTCTATATTGGATTTAAATTCTTAAAGTGGCCAGAAAATGACTCCAAATTAATGCTAATGTTGCTCCATGTCTGCTGCGTAAATAAGCAACTGTTTGCTAATGCGTACTCCATGTCAACTTTATAAGGTAATAATATGTACATGTTGTCAGCTTCACCACTGAAAAAAGTTTGATGACTCTCTAGGCTCTCACCAAAATGCCGTAGAAATCCTGAATAGATATTAATGTAAACAATTATTATATGAAAGACAAAAACCTGAGCTAGAGTTTAGCATGTAGGACTACAATCTGAATGATCCTAGTGGCTAGTGAAGAAGCTTGAGCATTATACATCTCCAGATATTTCTCTCTTGACTAAGCTGGACCTAAATAAAGAGAGAAGTTTAGCACTTACATTACTTAGGTCTACTGGAAAGCTTCGTGTTGCTTTACAATAATCCGATAATACCAAAAGTATGTCAGGCTTGGAGTCTTATATCCCCCTAGTGGTCAAAACTGGAGGAGCATCTTTAAGGGAACAAATAAAAGGAGTTGTAAACTAGTTTTTAAAGTTTTGTTTTCATTGGCGGTTTCTCACCAGACTGCATTGTGTGTGTCCTTGGGGCATAATATATGTATTGAATAGCAGCTAAGGGACTATGGAGGAGTTTTGCTAACTCCAGCATGTTTACATCTTGTATTTTAATACTGATCTTCATTACCGTGCTCTCTCCCTATCAAATAAACAAACAAGTAAAGTAGTTTAAGGAGTTCAAGTTAATACATTTCCTCATAAAACATCTGCGGAGCCGAACTTTGGAAGAATTTGAAACCCGCATTGTTAACGTCCATGTTTGCTTTCCATCAGTCTTCTCTTTCCTCGCCTTTCTGAGTGCATTGCTACATCTCTTGGTGTTACTTCCACTAATTGTCAATCAGTGAAATAATGTGTAACCGTCGGCATGACTGTGCATCACATCTTGCACGCGCATCCTTGTGACGGTGTCCCAGTCTTAAAAATGATCCACAGTGCTACTAATGGTTCAAGTGTCCAAATGATACGTATTATTGTTGTTTGGTTGCTTAGCTACAAAGTGCTTGTTTCAAACGGGGCTCCATAGTAATGGAAATACATACGCATATTCTTTTGTTTTCAGCATTGTTATAGTTCCGCCAATGAATCACCAAATCTGTTCCCACTGCTTTCATCAGTTGATTTGATGTTTTTGTTAATGCCTGTGTAACATTGCTGCGGTTTACTGTGATCAGATACTGGATAGCGTTATTAATGGCGGGGCTGAGGGTGCTTGCTTGTGAACTTTCGCACTCTGGAGCCACATCGCTCTGATTATCTGCTTCCCAACACTCGAGTGTGGAGAGGTACTCCATCAGTGTAACCCCCAACCCACCAACAAGCCCCCTCCCTCCTCCTACTCCTTCCTCCATGCTCTGATTTCTTTTTACTTCACTGTACCTCCACCACCCACTCCACATCCACTTTACTGATGTCATTCTCTCTCTGGCTTTTCATCTTTCTCTCTCATGTACAGACACTCAAACACACGACTTAAGTCATTTTGCATATTCTCTTATTATCAACATGTTAAGTTTTGACTGAATGAGCAATCTAAGGTATAAAAGTACAAAATATTAAACCAGGGACAAACAAAACAAGACTGAACAGCTGATTTCAGAGTACTACTGTGCATGTATTGTGGTTATTTGTCCATTAGGGGATGCTAGGGAATCAAAGTAGAAGAGCAGCAGGGAAGCAGCATATGATGTCTTTGAAGCTCAGCATCTGAGTTTGGACATTGTTAATCTTTACTGAAATATTGATGATATTTCTTTTAATTGTAGGATGACATTTTAGAAAAAGATCACAATCAATGAGTGATTTTAAAATCCCTGAATAATATGACTTTTGAGAAAAGGTTATTTCTTTACGACAGAAACTTTTCGAGCTTTTTTTGTTGTTGCTGTTAATCTGCAGAGTTGTACGATGTTATCTGCAATAACCACAAGTTCATATGTTTCAAGGTAAAAGGTGTCACGGCAATTTGCGGTGATATATAAGTGGCGGTTATTGGTCGAATCAAACTGACATAACTCAGTACTAGAGGATGTCTGTTGCTAGGGAACAGAGAGAAAAATAAAATGCTAAAACCAATGCTGGATGAAAGCCTGTCTGCAATTATATAAATGCTCTTCAGAGCTCTGGCACAAAGTACGCCCATTAACGTTTTAACTCACAGTGCATGTCACCTGCAGCCTCACTTCATCTGTCTTCCGCTATACAACATTTCTTAAGATGGACTATGGACATAAAAATACATTGTAGTTCTCACATCTCTGTAGTATGGCACTAATGTTCACTAATGACCCCTTTCTTCTACAGTAGGTTCATCTAATTCAAAGTTTGGTTAAGCCCGAGCAAATTGGTGTGAGCTTTTCTGCTTTTATCCGCTAACAGTTCACGCAGCTATTTTTAGAAGCCTTTGTGTAGGCTGTGAGCAGAGCAGAAACAAAAGCCAAACACTCATAAAGCGGGCTACATCTGGTCACATATATACAGAACAATGGAGTATCAGTGTAGTGACGCTGCTGCTCCTTGTTTGTACAATGACCCTGATGGTGTGTTTGTTTGTGCGCCTGTGTGTGTGTGGGTGTGTGTGTGTGTGTGTGTGTGTGTGTGTGCGTGTGCGCCTGTGCGTGTGTCGGGAGAAACAGATTTCTTTAGGAAGAGGTTGCTCTATTGTGCAACATGGCTTTTGTTGGCAGAAATGAAAAGAACGAAGCAGAAATTCAAGAGAGCTATGTCGCTATGGAAACAACAGCAAAGAGAGAGAGCAAGACACACACACACACACACACACACACACACACACACACACACACACACACACACAGATAGATGGACAAATATTTTTTGTTGGGCAACATGCAAGTAGATTATGTTTCTTTTTCTAATGAATGCTTATGTAACATTTTTAAGTAGAAAGTGGGGAAGAGTGTGAGATATGTTGCAGATACTTTTAGTGCAGTGCATTACAGCAAACTGTACGTATGACATGCTAAGTGTCGTCCTGCTATAGTTACACTCTGCACTGGATAGGTCAGTGTAGCCCTTTGTTGCTCTCCTGCTTTGCATGAAGTGACACGCCCGCCTGCTTCATGCAGATTAGTAAGAGGAGGTAGTTTTTGGAGCTCACTTAGGGACTTATTCATAGATCCTGTTCCTGATTTTTATTTTTTTCTCTTCTCCCCCAGATCTCGACTTGTTTGCCAAGCATGAATTTGTCACTCTCTTTTGGCTTGCTTTCGCTGTCCCCGCCATCTGAGCCCTCGCTCGCTGCCCTGCTGCACACTGCGATACCTGCATTGTGCTGCTGCACAGTTGAGTCTGTCAGTCAGCAGCAGAGAGGGATATTATTGTGTCAGGGATGATCCCGTTGTTGGTCTTAATTGCATGTATTTGACGTGACGAACAGCAGCTTTCAGCTACGATTTAATAATATCGTGTCTGTGGGGGCTGAAGTGGTCATCTTCAGGAAACAGTGAGGAAGGGAGGAGAGCAGCAGATGGAGCGAGAGAGCCCAGTTGCCTAATGAGGTCTCACTTGTGGCACTGAGTGAGAAAAAGACCCTGCTTTCTTCTCTGCTCCCTCAAAAAGGGAGCAGCCCTAAGATCTATTTCATGCTCTATTTTTACTCCAGACTTTTACTCCAATATTAGCACAATGGCCCAGTTTTATATGTTTTAATAGTGCAAGTCTGTCTCCATTAATGAAAATATGACTGCTGTGTGACTATATCGAATCGGGGGTAAATGAGTCAACCTTTTGTTATTTTATTTTACTTGCTTGCCCTATCCACACACTTGTTGCCTTTTGTCTGTGCATTGTCTCACCTTTTAGTATTATATGTATTTTCACACCCCTTTCTCTTGCCACCCACCAACATCTTTACATAATTGTTTTTGAACCACATACCCACACAGCATGTGTATATATATTTTTTTAGGCAACTGTTTTTGTTCATCCTCAGCAAACTCTAATTGCTATGGTAACAAAATATATGTACCTCCTCCCCACCAGCTTTCATTCAGATGAATTTTGAAATCGCCATCATGAAATATTACTGTGGGAGGGGGCTGCTGGTGCTGGCTGCTTGATCATCTTTTTTCCAGCAGGTGATAAGATTGTACGATGATCGAGCGATTCAAGCCACTCTCTCGTTACATGTTCGACTGATTAGAGAATAACTTCACGTGCAGTTTTATATATAAAAAACAAACATTTTTAGACGCGTTAAACGGGCTTCCTCTCACGTGAGATCTTCCTTTTTGTCAAGTTTACCGGGTCGAGAAGATGCGTAAAGTTTGCGAAGACTTCCCTCGGATCTCTCCATCTAAGCAGCACAGAGTAGTTTCTGATCACGCAGCTACAGCTTTGTCAGATCAAAACGAGCTTGGATGTTGATAGAAACACTGAAAGGTGGATCTTTTTTTTTTCCTCCCTCCGCTGCCTGCAGAGTTTAGAGGCGCGCACATATTAAAAGTTGTTCAGAGCTGATTGTAACGCGCTGTTAAACAGATGGGATAACAGAGATGCTGAGATTTTGCACCTGAATCGAGATTAAGTAAATGGATGTTTTTTTCCCTAAAATATAAGACAACTCAATGATATAATCCTTTTTTTTCTTGTGGATATGGAGTGATAGGAATTTGCAACTTTTGGGGGGATTTTGGCGCTCGAAAAGCTGTCACCGGATTGCAGGTGGATCCTTTTTTTCGTTTAGCTCCACTTCACATTTTTCTTTACTAGAAGTCGTCCTGTAGGGAAACAATCTAAGCCGGCAGTTTCCTCATCTCTTTGTAGAATGGCTCGGTTTGGAGACGAGTCCGCTCCCAGCACGGTGGACTCCGGGGATGGGGACTTGGAGCGCGGCGGGGAAGGACAGGACGCGACCGCGGAGGGGCTGGCGGCTTCCATGAAACAAGCCAAGGCGCAGCGGGCCCGGACCATGGCTTTCTACAACCCCGTGCCCCACCGGCAGAACTGCCTCACCGTCAACAGGTCGCTCTTCATATTCGCAGAGGACAACATCCTTAGGAAAACCGCAAGGCGAATCATTGAATGGCCATATCCTTCCATAAAAACATGTTTAAAGTTGTCTTACAGTTTGTTATAGAGAGAGTGCATGTTGTGAGTTCAGCACCATGGACAGCTGCAGGCAGCATGTGAAGCCTGCAGCATAAAAACTACAACTCCTGAATGTTACATCGTGTCTAAAAAGTGACAAAAGTACAGTTTCTTTGAGTGCAATCTCATGTGTTTTGCATGCCTCTTTCACATATATGCATCCTCTTTGTTTAGTGTGTGCCTATCTGCATAATGCTCTCCAGCTGTTAGTCAAATCACCAGATTAATTTATTCCTCTGCACAGCTAAATCTAACCTTCTTCTCATAATTGTGCTCAGTAACTTTGCCCTGATTATATTCATATGTGGGCTCCATGTGCTCCAGTGTTGGCACAAGACAGACAGTTAGCATGTGGTGATCATTAGAAGCAGCTCTGCTCACTGTGGGGGTGGCATGTAGGCACATCTCTGCTGCCTTAGTGCTCATTGGAATATGAACCTGGCCATGAGTAGGTGTCAGTTCAAATACACCAGGCATGGTTCTCTCCGTTTCCTGCTGCAGCATCGGCCAACAGTTTCTCTCTCCTTAACTTCTGCAGATCTAACAAAGATTATCAGGGAAGTTTAAAAAAAAAAATGTTTAAAGAAACTGCAGCCAAATTGATGTAATGGGGGAAATCAGAGTGCAGGCAATATGTATTCACAATCACTAATTAAAGGCCAAACATAAGAATCCATTAGTGACACTTATCTTGTTAATTTAAATCTATTTATTTTTGTTCATTTTTATTTCCTGATCAATCTTGTACATATTTAAACATTTTTAAGACCAGACACTACAGGCCAAAAACACTTACTGGTCAATTTTGAGAGTTTGGGGCTATTTTACTTCCTTAATATATCTTCTTATAGACTAATGGAAAGAAAACATCCAAAATATAAACTTAGTGGTTTATTTGACTAAACGTTCTTAATGCAACTAGACACGTTTGATGGTGATTCTAGATACATGTTTTACCCGGTTCACCTGCAGTGTCTCCCCTTAAAGCATAATCAGTTCAACAACATCACTCAGTTGCCATATCTGCCCACTGCTCCTCCTGTCTTACACCCCCTTCAGTGCAGCGAGCCAGTCTCTCACTGTTACCTAACCACAGGCTCTGTGTGGTGTGTGGGAGTGGGGCTAGTGGTCAAGACTAGCTGGCCACTGGCAGCTCGGTAATGTGACTGTGGGTATCACAGAGGCAGAGGTATGTGGGAGAGAGCTGGCCAGTAGTACTGTGGTGGATCGTGGGCTGTAAAAGCAGCACATGTCAGAGTATTGACTGGGTGAGGCCCAGGGTTTTGCTTACAGCGTCCAATGGCAAGTGAAAAACAGATTCATATGCATTCATTGCAGTGGTGTTTCTTTGAATGTATGTTTCCTGCACAGACACAGTGGAGTGTTACAGTATGATATTTCTCCCAAGTTTCAAAGTTGCTGGGACTTGATTTGCCCAATGTAGGCCAAAGTCTCTGCACCAGAGAGTTTAGTTAAAGGACAGCAGCAGTGTTCCTGAGACAGAAACGGAAGTGCCAATTTTCTTTGATGCAAAAAAAAGGGTTGCATCTTCTCCAATATGCTTTTCTTTGTCGTATGTCACTAAGCTGAATATGTTTATGTTTTGACTGTTGGTCAGACAAAACAAGATGTTTGAAGACATCACCTTGGAGTTTCGGAAACTATGGTGGTTCTTTTTTGCTATTTTCTGGTGTTTTGTAGATCAAAATGTATGATTTATAGATACAGAAACAGATTAATGGATTCTGAAAATAATCATTAGTTGCAGCCTTCATGTGTACTTTATACTTTATACTTTGTATGCATGTTTTCTACCATACAGACATTGGTTTCCATACAACACAAAGACCCTTTTGCACAGTCCTGAAGCTTTAATTAATTATCCAATCCATCAAACTCCATCAAGAATGTAACTTTGACAAAATAACTTTAGACTCGATGTTGACTGCAGTAGATTCAGAGTCTCAGGAGACTTTCAAAAGTTAATTTCAAATAGAGTTTTTCAGTAAAGTTTTTATTGTGCTGCTTACTTCACATACAATAATTAAAATAATTGTCATTTGCAGCCTTTGTTTGTAGTCTGTTGTTCATCATATGAAACCAGAAGATGAGTTATAAATGTTTCGAGTGTAAAACATAAAAACAATGACAACAAACTGAAGAAAAGTAGAGCCCAGATAAACCCACCCTGTCCCCCTATTCCACATTTCAAAAGGAAGCAAATAGTTTTTTGTACTGTACTCAGATCAGAAAAATGTTAAAATAACACAAAATACGACAACATGATGTATGTGATTCATCCTAAATGGTCCACAACATGCATCATCTCTGGCATGCAGGAAACAGGTTAGTGAGGGCAGGTAGAGTGGGTGAGATTTATTAAGTATTTCCCACTTCAGCTATTTTCGACTGCCTTCAATGGCAACAATGTGGACCTGTCAATGTGAAGTCAATGTGAGTCAGTGCGAGTCCCAGAGGACTCCATCGCAGCACTCCTCTGTGAGTCAGTGACCCGGTTTTTCTGAAGGCAGGAAAATTAATAACAAGGAGCAGCTGCCTCATGGGAACTCCAGGGGACTGAGAGTCACAAGCACATACAAGTGTTTGGGCACAAGTAGTCACACGCAGTGCATGATGGCTCCCACATGTACTGTATCCATAGGGCCCATGTATGTTCACACACACACACACACACACACTTTACGAAGGTAGATATTACTCCTGAGAAATGATATATGATGATGTAATGTAATGTTTAAACCTACACAAAACATAAACAACATGTAAATATTTTTAAATCTGCTTATTAATTGATTAACCAAATGGTCTTTTCTTTTGGCCAGAAAATAGAAACAAATCCCCCATCACAATTTCCAAAAAGCCCAAAGTGACGCCATCAAATCGCCTGTTAACGCTCAAACTCACAGATTTTCCGTTTATTATCACGAGACAAAGAAAAGCAGAAAATCATCACAATTGAGAAACTGGAACTAAATAATGTTTGAGAGAAATTACTTAAACAATCGATTATTTTTCTGTTGATCCAGTCATTTGTTTATTATTCATTTGCACGTTCATCATTTCATTATAAAACTTCAAATTGAGAACATATGTATAAGAGTGTTTCAAATGCAACTTTCTAGAGAATGTACTCAAACAGTTCAAGTGAACATCTCGACTGATCTTTTCTAGTAGCAAAGAGATGAGACTAAGATGTGACACACTACAATTATACTATATAACACGTACATTAATGTACTGTGGTGTCAGCTGTGTGCAGTGAAAGGCGTTATGAGGAATCTTTGTTGTAGTTCGTAGTTAAACCAGCGCAAGGTGACTTCACGGCTCTCTTTCCCTCCCTAACCCGTCTCTTTTTCCTCTTCTTGAAAAGCACTTTTAAAAGCAGGTTGCCATGGATACTGCAATTTCTCTAACAGATTGCCTCCAAAAGCAAAGAAAATGCCATAAATCATCTGTCATTTAATCATCCATCCATCTACGTTTTTTTTTTCTCCTTTCCACTGATCAACGCACACATGCACTTTGATGGTTTTGTGGAATTTAGAAAGAAAACTATATTTGGATAAAGAACAACACTAATAGTTACTGCTGTTAGTGCATTGAACATTTTAAGCTGGTTTAACTTTAAATATGGTGATTTTTCTTTAGTATTGTAAAATAGGATCTGTTTGTATATTGTCATATGCCAAAAGTGCTTATCTACAATATCATTGTTTGTTTTTATGTGTATACGTTTTCTCCTTGTGTTGTGATAAAGAAAAAGTACTTTCCTTAACTTTGCCTTTACACCATTTGAGTACATGATCCTGGCCACCATCACCGCCAACTGTGTTGTCCTGGCCTTGGAGCAGCACCTCCCTGGAGAGGATAAGACCCCCATGGCAAAGAGACTGGTGAGGACAACGTCCTCGACACATAGACGGGTGTTAAGAGCAAGTTCACAAAACAAACCAGAATGACTGAGAGTTTATGAGAAGATCAAGTTGTTTTTGTGACTTGAACTTCAGTAATCAAGTTTCAAATCCTCCAAAGTAAAATCTTCTTTTCAGTGATTTCTCCTCACCGACAATTCAACATGAAAAATCTACCGAAAAAACGGAAACTAGTGCCAACAGTGCGGGACACACCGCAAAAAACACCAAAGGCCCTTTTATACTGTCACAAAGTTTGGGAAACATGATGACAAATGCCACATACAAATGTACCTTTTTGTGGTAGAAAGGAACAAGACTATTAGACTAAGACTTAAGCACATTGATTAAAGCTAGGGTAGGCAATTTATTTTATTTTAAAAGTCTGACAAAAAAGGAAAGATTATCTGTGGCTGTTACGGGCCTCTAATAAGCCTCTCCAGCTTTATACACTAATATATATATTATATTTATTTTTAAAATAAATATAATTCTGAGGTACATTTTCATTTTAGGATACTTCGTATTTCATACTTTTATATAAAAGTTGTTTAAATGAGCTTCACCTTGACAACGGTGCTTCTTACATTAATGAATCAGTAATAATATTACAATAATGTAAAGCATATATGATAAATATAACATATACACATTATAGATTGTTTATCCTTCCTACAGACTCCGCTGACGCTGCTTCTTGTACGTTATTTCCACAGGAGAAGACGGAGCCGTACTTCATCGGGATCTTCTGTTTTGAGGCGGCGATCAAGCTGCTGGCCCTCGGTTTTGTTTTCCATAAAGGCTCGTACCTGAGGAACGGCTGGAACGTCATGGACTTCATTGTCGTGCTCAGCGGGTGAGTGACATCCATTGGTCACCATGACAACCTGGTAGTGAGAAATGTTTGTTGTAAACAGTGTCAACAGATTCATAACGTACTACTTGCCAAGCATACTGCTGAAATCTGTTTTTTGGAGGAGGAACGAATATCAGTTCCCTGTAACTAATCAACTTTTTGAAAATCGCCATAAACTCTGATGGCGAGCCAATGAAATCAGAGCAAAGCAATTGCTCTTAGACTTTAGGATTGGCAGTAGGGTCTAAACTTCTTGTTAAGCTTTCCTCCTGTTTTCTTTCTTCTGACTGGATGTTTAGATCAGTCTTCAAAGCAGTGATAGCTGGGAAAAGCACAGGTGTGACTAATAACATTAACGATGGCTCACTTCCATGTGAGCCAGTATGCACAACACCAGGACATCGTTAACATTATTAATTACACCTGGATTTCTCTTACTATGGCATTGCCTCCTGTGAAAAAGCTCAGCATACATACAAACATAACTGTTAAATGAGGATCAAAGTGTTATTTTGCTGTTATTATTGAGGAATTTACAAATTGTGGTTGTTTTTTTATAGGTTAGTTAAAGAAGCTAAATCTGTCTCAATATTTAAAATCCCATCGGTGGCCATAGAGAGAGAAAAAATAAATAATTATATATATATATATATCTAGGGCTCGGCTTTACTAAGTGCAAGGGGTTTAAATGTGGCCTCAATTTAATTAAATTATTCCCACGTTTTGATTTGTAGGCACAAATTAAATAATTAAGTAATTCTGGCAGTGCACAAGGCCAAGTTATTCATTCCAGCTGCCACTTGCTTAAGGCACTTGTCCTTGCCTGTAAATAGAGACTCTTTATTTAAGCTTTACTTTAGCTTGGGGATGAGTTATAAAGACATGTTGACAGCACTTCCTTCGCAAGGGATTATTCTTAGTAAAAGGAAATTAATGAGGGTATTGTGATCTTGTGGACTATATCGTCGGCATCATGCTGACTTGAAGATATTATAGACTATATTGTTGTTCATGGTTACTGGTGGATGTTCTTACTTTAAGCAGGTGCACTGCACTTGTGTCGGGGAGAACGGCTGGTCGGCTGTACTTATCTCCCGTGCACAAATGAATAAATCTTGGCCTCGATTTATTAGTTTTTTCTCTTTATGGCCCTTATCTCCTGGGCTTCGTAAAATATACTTAATACAGGTATTTCTTCTTCTACTATTACGATTTGTATTGTCACACTGCCTTGCTACATTCTCAGCTACTGTAGGCTATAGTAAGATTACATTGCATGGCTACATTTTAACATGTCTTTATGCTGGAGTTGTGTAAACTGGAGCAAAGTCATGCACTTTCACACAATGCAGAGATAAAATAGTGCAGATAATGTTACTGTTATAAGAGAACAATGGCAACTTGACATGGATTAGCTTACAGTAGCTCAGCTAACCAGCTAGCTACATGTATTGTACTGTTACTACTGAGGAAACTACTGCTACTTTACTCTCTTTATTCCACAACAAATGACATTTATAACATTGCTGGTCACAGTGTTGGGTTTGAGAAACATTTTTCAATGGATGTAGTCGTTTATGTAGTCAAACTGTCAGTCCTGTCACCTTTCCATGCTAACGTCTGTTCCACTAGCTTCAATAACGTATTCAGAGAGGGTTTTCTTTTTCTTTGTCACTAGGAACAACTGAAACACGATACTTCTCTATCTTACTGATATTCTCAGCTACCTTAGTAGTATGGATAATACAACAATGCTTATTTTGCTAGCATTAACCAGCATCTCATCATTAGTCTTAGACACAGAAGCCCTGGCAAAGCTAACTGTAGCGCTGCTGAAGTGGCTTCCTGTACAGGAGCAGATGACTAGTCACTAAGTGTTTCTCTAATGCACTGCTGCGTCTGCATATGACCAGTAATGTATTGCCATATGTTCTGGCTATATGTTGGATTAAAGTAGCGAGAGTATGTTTGGTTGAAAAAAAAATGCAAGTTAGCAGTGCTAATAAATTATGTGGAGTATCCACTATTTGTTTGATTGTTAAATATCTCTGGATATCGGATTTTAACAGTAACTTTGTATCATCAAAGTCTTCATTTTTTGTGTTACAATATTTGAATAGTTGGTTGGCTCTGCCCGCTAACAAGATACAGGGTCAAATTTCCTCAGAATAGGCCTTTTAAGTCATTAAAGACTAATGGGATATATAATAATGAAGATAAATGTACCTAAAAACACTGAAAATGTAAACCCAGTGGTGAAAGCAGTAATACCACAGTGTAAAGATACTCTGTTACAAGTAAAAGTATATAATAATAATCCTGTAAATATAATTAAAGTACCAAAAGTAAAACAATTACTTCACTACTTCATCAATGTGTTCATGACTTTAATGTTGCAGCTCATTTTAATTACTTTATACTGCTGGGTAGTTTAATTGATGAAAACACATCATAATGTATTAGTAGATTATATTTTGTATTAATAATCTGAATCTGTAAAGTAACTAAAGTTATCAAATTAATGTAGTGAAGTAAAAACTACAATATGTTCCTTTGACATGTAGTGGAGTAGAAGTATAAAGTAGCAGAAAATGGAAATTCTCAAGTACTAAGTATTTAACGCCGAACCCATTCTTTCCTACTGAAGACATAAATATGATGTAAAGATTTCACTTTAAAGGCTGGGTAGTCTCCTAAAAAGCCTGGCACTGTAGTTTTTACCACGCTTTAGTAAAAAAGGAGTAAATAATGCATTTGTTGGGTACTTTTTTCTGCCACAGATCAATACACATTCGGTGCTCTAGTAAGTATTTCCAGCAGCAGGATGGTGTATGTGGGTTGACTCAAAATAAACTACAGTGGCCGTGTTCATAATGAAGGAATATGTCACCCGGTGCAACGATGTGGCTCATTAATGTGATTTTTTGACAACAATGGAAGTCTACGGCGCAGAGGAATAAGCTATATCAGGCTTTGGCTCTACAGGCTTGTTAGTAGTAGTTGATTATGGTTTTTCCATGGGATCTGTTTACAAGAAAAAAAAAAAAAGAATATTGCCAGCCTTAATCCTAACTACCTTCCAGATTCTAGTTGAATAATATGCGTGTGTGTGCTTGGAGGTAAGCATTCAACTTCTGTCTTTTAATTCTCAATTTGGTTGTACTCCATGATGAATTACAAACTTCAGTGATTGTATGAGAGAGTGCAGGGAGAAAAAAGTTTTAAATTAATGCTCAGCAACTGATTCTGCAATTAATTTTGACAGAATTCATTTTTACTTTACCAGGCTGTGGCTGGTGAACCAAAAGATTAATTTTGAGACACTGATTGTCAAGTTATGTTGGTGCATTCATGCATGTGACGCTGCTTGTGTCAACGTTTATCAATATTGTTGCCATGCGTGCTTGTGCTGCATTTTAAAGGCGTCTAATCCCCACACGCTGCACCTCATGTCTGACACATGGTCAGCAGTGGTTGACCCTATTGTCTTTATTCTTGATATGTTGTTATTAATTTGTCTCTAAAATCATATATATATATATATCCACAAAAAAACACAACACATAAATGCAAGGAAATGTGTGTTTCCATGGCACAGGCTCTGCAGTCAGCAATAGGTGGGCGGATAAGTGGATTGGCAGTTGTGTCTAAAACCTGCTTCGGTTCGCCCCCAGGACCTCTGTGAATTAAATGTGAATGCAGTGCTGTTATGCAAAAGCATTGTGAGAAAGGATGGATGGTAGAGAGAAGAAGAAGAGAAGAAAGGAGAGGAGTAACAAGGGGGGAAAAGGACAATGAAGAGTCACAAAAAAACACAATGAGAGTTAATTTGTTCCCTTTAAGACTGGGTTTAGGGAAATTAATTGCGCAGGAGTTATGCATTGTTACCACTCGTGTGCTGTTTATGGCTAAGTGTACAGTATTCACCATGCATGGAAGATTGCTGCTGGCGTGTTGACATCTCATTTCAACCTGACACCCACATCTTTCTCTTTCTCAGTATCTCTTATTTCTCTGTCTGTCTCTCTCTCTGGCGCTGTCTCTCTCTCCCTGCCTCTTACATAAAAGACACATCAGAATCACGTTTTCAGACCAGTTAGTGCCGGTCTTAACAGCTGTGTTGTTGACAGATTTCCTATGAATTCACAAGGTTAAAGTGTTCAGTGGGTTTTAATAATCTGCTCTGTTGTTATCTTAACAGTACCGGTTGCTTTGTAAGTCTGTTAGGCATCCGTCAATGTTTGCTGCAAAACATTTTGTATGACTAAATAAATACACTGCTCGTATGTTTTAATACTTAAATTGTACTGTGAATCTGTGTTAACCAACCAGATAACCACAGCTGCAGGAAACTGTTCTATTATACAAAAAGTGAGTGTTGCTTAAAATAGAAATTTGGTGTAGGATATCACTCGAAGGCCAGTGGTGCAAGTTGTGTAACAGTTTGATGGAGTTCAGAGAGGTCGCAGCGAGCTGTGGACCCAATTACAGTCCTCCGAACCACACTGGTGGGAACTCGTGTCTTACATAACAATTATTGTCAGAGATAAATGTTAAAAAAAGAAATTCTCAGTTAACTGTTACCTGATTGTTTCCCCTCCCCGACATAGAAAAGAGAGTAAAGGATTTACTCGAGGTGAAATGCTTGTTTGTCCAACAGTCCAAACCCCAAAGTGTACTATCATAGAAGACTAAGAAAGGAAATAGTCACATTTGAGAGGGTGTAATCATCATAAATGTTTGCATTTTGTTTTTAAAAATGGTTTAAACAATGAATTTATTATCAAAATGTTTGCAGATTAAACTTCTGTGCAGCGACTAATCAATGAATCAACTAATCCCTTCACTTCAGGTCGAGCACTACTTGGGAAAGACTCTATGATACTGTATGTTTTGACTCACACTTATATTTATACAATCTATTTATGTCTTCATACAAAGACTGGAGCAAAAACATTTGAGCATTAGTGCTTTTGAGGCCACCAGTTTGAAAACATTTTTAGGTGCAATACACCTTAAAGAGGCCATAATCAATATGTTTAACAATGTATCAAATGACAATACGAAAGTGGGTCATTATTACCCAAATCTGCCGATCCCCTCAACTTCATGGAGCTTTATAGTGAGTCTCAGCTCATTGTTAAGCCGTCTGCCATCTTTACTGTTTTAGTTCAGTCTCACTGCTCTCATGGTGTCATTTTCCGCAGTTACTGTTTTCACTGAAAAAGGTTCTGAACACTAAGTGTACACTACCTGCTCAGCAACAAACAGGTGAACATAGTGGAGCATAAAGCATCTGAAGAGTCAGATATTCAATTAGGAGTTGGTATAGAGCAGAAACTGAACTAAAAGAGACTGAATATGTGACTTACATTCATCAGGTGGCCAAAAATATGATAACGTTGCCTCGCAACTACTGGATGTGTAAATAAGCAAGTGTTTGCTAACAAGTCTGCCATATCAAGACCAAAACAAAAGTTACTCCAGGTCTAAAGAGTAGTGTAACGCCAGGCTGAATTGTAGAGCTTCAGTGTCTCGCGCAGCTTCACTCATGCATATGATCGAGTGAGGTCAGAAGTTGCACCTTTTAACCACATCCGACAGTAAAGTTGCTCTTAAAAATGTGGAATTTCTGTGGTTTCTATTGACTCAACTGTTGAAGTTAAGCTCTTGACTGGGAAAAAATGCCACTTACAGTGTAAAATGCACATGTCGTCGGTGTACTTTCTGCAACCCACAAATCATCTCGCCCAATTCCAGACACATCTGGTAACTGACGACCTGGTTTCCTGCCACCTATCTGACACATTTTCTGGTAGCACATATGCTGCTCTCCTCGCTCCCTCTCACACACACACTCGCACATACACACTGGTGGCACAGTACAAGTAAGTCAGACTTAAAAGAAAACACACATGTGTCAGGAACGGGCGTCTGGGAATAAAATCGAGGCCACTGGGCCAGTGCTGGCGGCATTCATTCCATTTCATATTAATGAATTGCTAGAAGCGAATCTGCTGGGACATTGAGCTCAATTAAAATCCTTAATCTGAGCGAAGAGTGTGTAGCAAAAAGGACAACAGCCAGAACAATTTACCCCCAAAACCAATTTAATTCAAGTATTCCTAAAATGGTCAATTATATCCTGCGGCAAACAGTTTGGCACAGGTGGACTTGATGCTTTGATTAGAAATAAAGTGTCTCCCAAATGACTTGTGCATGTGCATGCTTGTTACTCCATTTATAAACTGACAGGTACAGGTTGTTGCCTGTGGACCTGTCGCCCTCTTGTTGTTAAATTAGTTCTGACAACTCCCTAATCAGACCTGAATGATATTAATCCCCAGGTGTCACTATCAGCTTCCCATCATGTTGTGTGACGGATATTAGCTTTCCCTTGTTGCCACTGTCTGCTGTCTCTCTTACACAATTTGACACTTTAGTAAAGTCGTTGCTCTTTATACAGGATGAATAATACAACTGGGTGGGAGTTGGGAGTGATTCATTAGCCATCTGGCACAAAGACAGACACTCCGGAGTGAGTCATTGGCCATCGGCACCCCCACTTTCACTCTTTGGTTAGATTTGGCATCACAAAATTGTGTGAAGATGGGTGTGGTACAACCAAGGGGTAGCACTGATATTGTTTTCACTTTGTGAGTCTGCGCGTGTGTGTGTGTGTGTGTGTGTGTGTGTGTGTGTCTTTGTCTGTGTGTGTGTGTGTGTGCAGCATTTGAGCAAAATACAAAGAAAAATAATTACAGTCTTTAAACCAGAGTTTGACACACGGCGCACAAATTTGCAATCAATCTAAAAACCAAATGACACTCGGAGGACCCGAGAGGCTTTTTGGGCTCCTGGATCCGGGTGCTCCAGCTGTTCCTAAATTCAAACTTAGCATATTTGTTTGTCTTTCCTAAGTGGAGATATGAGCATTACTAAATTGTAACAGGTTGCACGACACAAACTAGTTCTTACATAGGGATTAGTCCTTCCGAAATATTTACTGTGTGAATGTTAGCGTGCTTATATACGACCTGTTAGTGTAAAAGTGGGATATATAGTCAACACATCTGACGTGGGAAAGTTTTTGAATTATATTTCACAAAAAATATACCTCAATTTTCTAAATGTTATGCTAAAAATGTGAGGCTAAATAACTGTCAGGTAAGTTAAACGGACTGACCGCTTTGTTTCTCTTTCGCACTTGATCGTTAATTCAATGAGATGAGCTGTTATTGTTTATGTGTCTGGTGTGTGTGTGTGTGTGTGTGTGTGTGTAGTGTGTGTTTGACTGTATATATGTGGAGCCCAGGAAGAATAGCTATTGCTTACGCTTGTGCTAATGAGGATCCTAATAAAGAAAAAAAAAAGAAATGTTCCCATTTCTGCATACATGATGTACAATTAAGTTTAACATATTGTCTGACCCTCTATGACTGTTAGATTGGAAAGTTATGCTACCGTTTATGTAACAGTTGATTACACGATGGGACAAATGTTTCAACCGATTTACACATTAACTTAAGTTGCTGCTTACTCAAGTTTTAATGGTGCAACTCGAAATAAGCGACTAAGACCTTAGAAGGACTCAAACTTTGTGATGGATTTACAAACAGCTGGTGGAGCCCAATCCTGGAGGTCTTGGCTCCGGGGCAGTTTGGTAATTAGTTGTTGGTAAATGAGTGTTATCTACCTCTATGTGACACATGATGCAAAGGTTTTTCCAACCATGTCAGGAATTAAGATTAAAACTTCAAAATCTTGTCGACATCATCTGTGTTATGCAAAGTGTTTTAAAGGTCTCTCTAATCGTGTTCTCATAATTGAACTGAACAAACAATAGCTTACAGTCCCAGGTGGGTTTTCTTTGGGAGAACATACACCCAGCCGATTATTCTATGACTAATAGTGAATAAATGTTTTTTTTTTTTTTATATATGTAATCCCAATTCAACAGAGCTGTAATAATGTTGTCATTAGACCAACGGGTTATGTTTTTTCCAGATTGAATTCAAAGTCATTAATTTGTTGACGCATTATGTTGACGTTGATTCAGCTGCACATTACCATATGCAGAGCTGTGCTGAAATGGTGAGCAACGTGATGCTGCTGATTGCTGTAGTTTTTGGAGATGTTCTTTGTGTAGGTGGAGGTGTGTGGGAGAGGCTGCATTCTGTACATGTAATGAATTCAGCCTCTCCAGAGCCAGTTTGGTATAATGCTGTGCAACAGTGCTTCACTTAAAAGAGCCAACGAGGAAGAGATTAGCCTCTCAGTATGAACATGAACTCGCTGCTGCATTGTTACAGAGCTGTGTGTGTGTGTGTGTGTGTGTGTGTGTGTGTGTGTGTGTGTGTGTGTGTGTGTGTGTGTGTGTGTGTGTGTGTGTGTGTGTGTGTGTGTGTGTGTGTGTGTGAGTGTGTGTGTGAGAGTGTGTGTGTGTGTTTAGCTGTCCTCTGTGTTTTATTTTCTCTTAACTGTACCAAAAGCCCCGATAAAGTGATCACATTTTGCATTTGTTTCATTACAAATTCTTTATACCGAGTGAATTTTCACTCCTGCAAAAGTGGATATTTGTGTAGGGTGCTGGCAGAAACAAGGCCAGTTGAGTTATATAGAACAATTCAAACATTTAAACTTTAAAAGGAAATGAAAACAAACTTTAACAGATGCATTTAGAGGCAATCTTGATGCAACAATGGGTTTACCAGTGTATTGTTCTCACTGTTGGAACAGCGAGCGACTTCTTCAGAGGATCTAACAGGTCTGGCTGTTTCATGTACAAGAAGGTGAGCAATGTATTTTGGAGCTCTGTGATTAACCACTAAACGCGATCATCGTCGTCCAACTGACTGTTGGTGAAGAGATTTCTCAGGTGTTGACACGAGGTCTATTATTCTCGTTATATTCAAACCGATCTTGTCACATAATTGATTGCGGTTGTAGGATAACATTTGTTTTTAAACTATACAAAAGTAAATGGCCTGTGTGTGTTTGTGTGGGAGGATTCATAAGATACCACAAACGGACATAATATTTGCTTTAATTTTGACAGAGCCTCTGCTGAATTGTTGTGCTCAAAGTGCAGCCTTGAAGGAGCTGTGCTGCTGCCTGCCTTTGTTCAGTGTGTTTGGTTTGAAGGCTATTTCCGCAGACTCCCACTCCTCTGCTCCCGCTCCGTCTCAGTGTCTCTCGCTGTGTCATCTCTTTGTCTGACATTCACTCGCTCACTCACTACAACGCAATAACTGCTCATAACCACGCTGAATTAACAGTGATCGTTCAATATCCCCTCAGTGCCACAAAATAACAAAGCCAAATATAAAGACTTATTTTCTTTTCATTGTTTGTCATGTTGATTCATTTTACAGTAATTTGATGTGATAATCTGCCTCTGCTAGCTGTGTTGTTATTTGTGTGTGGAAACAGCGCTTCTGACGTACTAAATTAAAACGTAGATGTCAGACTACACCTGCCAAAGTAATTAGACAGACTGGCAGGTAGTGACAGTAGGTACTGTTATGTTAATTAGGTTACAGTCTGCTCCAATTCCAGCTTTAATCTGACCGATTGACCAACTGACCAACATATAGAAGTTGATATCTGACCCTGATGATGTCATATTATCTTTAATTGTGTCTGGAGGCTAAAAATCTGTAACCTAAAGTCTGCTATGGAGGTGTGGAGTGTGGAAGTCACAGCGTTCATCAGGGTAGGAAAGACGCTGTTGAGTTATATTATGGAAAATCCAGCGTTTTACAAGCTTGACCTATACTCTAGCCTGTAAATTCAACTAAAGAAACCTGCACTGTCTGCCATTAGTGTTATGGGTACGTCCAGAGGAGACCCAGGCGCAGAACACTAGACTCTGGAAACAAGAGTAAGTTTAAATAGTTTATTTATGCAATACTCTCCAGTAGGCAGATGGTGAGAGAAAAATGGCAAAGCAGGCAGACGGGTAGACAGACAGGCAGACGGGAGTTGAGCGACAAAGTATGCAGTGATCCTGGAAAGAGCAAGACAACAGGTTATACGTAAAATGCAAAGTAAACTCAGATAGTGTGTATACTGAGCGGCCGAGATCTAAGCTACCAGGGAGGTAGAAACAACACTCTGGCGATGAGTGGCTGGAAGACCGAGGTAGATAAACTGTGCTGGGATGAGTTGATTGTAGACAGGTGAGCAGATCGGAGTTGATGGGCTGAATGAGATCATGCTGCTGAAGTTTTAGGCCGCGCCCCTGCCACATCCACACACACACACACACACAGACAGGGAAACACTAGGGATACAGATGGGACCGTGCCAGTTATAGGCATATTCAGGGTTTTATCTATTGGTTTGTTTTAATTTTACATATCAAGATTTTTAAGTCACCAAAAACATACCTTTTGTGATACAACGCTCTCCAACATTAATATCTGTAGTTTGAAGACGCAAGCTCACATTCTATTGTAGAAAGAAAATATACACACTTCATGTCAAGCTTTTTTTTTTTTCCATTTCTTAGATTATCTGTCACTACGGCAGTCGTCCCGCACGTGTCGTAGCGTTCAGAATTGACAGAAGTGTGAATGTGGCCTCACTCATTCACTCGCTCATTCGGCCTCACTCCCTCCCACTGCTTTCAGGAGAGATTCTGCGTGGGCTTACACTTGAGTTTCTGCCATGTGCTTTCTACCCCCTGCTCTCTCTCTCTCTCTCTCACACACACACACACACACACACACACACACACACACACACACACACACACACACACACCCACACACACACGCACTTCCCAACGCCGTCCAAAGATTGAATGAATTAGTATGTTTGTATTTGTGTGTGTATAACAGAGACAAAGAGAAATCTAGAAATCATTATGATTTCAAGGATCGTTTTCACAACTCAGTTGAAATATTACTGGACATTGACCCTCTCAGCAGTGACGGTTTAAATGCTTACGGGTCACCAAATTGACTCGGCTGATATCAACTTGAATAAATGGTAAATGTTTTTTCCGCAGGGACATTGCAGCACTTCTGTATCCTGTGTTAAAGCATCTTTCTCAAATTGACAGTAATTGAAAACCGTATTTTTTTGCGATCTCTACAAGAAACATTCACATGTGACATCTGGTGTACGTTAGTAAGAGATTGCCTGCAGGTTGCTCCTGTTGCTGTTTTTCATTGTTTGTGTGTAGGTGGAGGGACATCGGTGTGTGCGTGGGTAGATGTGAGTAGAGATGCCTGACAGGTGTAGCTGTGCGGTCTTTGACTCGCACCATACAAGTCTGGTACATTAACTAGATATACTGTACCGCTCACTGGCAGTGACATCAAATCAGTTTATTATTTCCCCTTCCTATCCTTGACTTTCATCCATGTGTTGCCTTTCACCTATTTCTGTCATTAAACTCACAGACATTAACATTAATCTCCAAGAAAGGGAAGAGAGGCTCGGCACCAGATTTAGCTACTAATGAATGTCCCTGTAGCATTTTCTCTACTTTAACCCAAATGTCTTTTTTCCTTTTCAGGCCATCACAAGTAATAGCTGTTCTTTTAACTGTCTTAACAAAAATAATAAAAGAACATCAAATGTACTGTCTGCCTATCAGCCCTACCATCAGAAATATATGTGTAGTGTGTGTGTTGTCCATCAGGATCCTAGCCACTGCTGGTGCCCACATGAACATCCCGGTCGACCTTCGGACCCTGAGGGCCGTGCGAGTGCTGAGACCTCTAAAACTCGTCTCCGGGATACCCAGTGAGTCAGTCGCTGACCTCTAGTCCTGCACCGTGCGCTTGAACAAACTGATCTGCAATGCAAATTACAGCTGATTATTCTTTGCGGGTTAACTGTATGTGTTTGTCAGAAAAATAGCATTTGCAGTTGCAGGAACATGCATGCTAAATCTCTCTTCTGCACAAGTCTGACCATCCATACGTGTGTTTGTGAATACTTTCGAGGTTCAAGGTTAATTTTGAGGCTACTAATTTATATGCCACGTTAAGATACCGTGTGCTGCAAGTCATTGGCACCTTTGTTTGATAAAAATCATGTGAAAAACAGCGTAGACATGTTGAAACATGTTGTATTGCAGTTTCTTTTCCCATTCTCGACAGCTTATTACTGCATTTATAGTAACAATACCGCATTCTGTTTTGTTCATATTGAAACTGTGAGGTGGAAAAGAAAAACTCATGGCAGAGTTGGAGGCTACCGAATATGTTCTCTTTAATCTCAAGCTGAGTTTTGGCAGGGCTACTTTTTAAGATACAACAGCCATCACTGTGATGCTACAAACTCGTGATAGGAGAAATACAATTCACATACGATTTTAAAATGATGTAGCATTAAGTCTTTATACACTGATTTAGTTTTTTTTAGAAAAGGGAGGGGGCACTGAATTAAATACATTTAATTTACATTAATGCAACAAAGAAAATACTGCGATGTCTTTTTTTTTTTGTGAATACTTCAAGGCCTGCAGATTGTGCTGAAGTCCATCATGAAGGCCATGATCCCGCTGCTCCAGATCGGCCTTCTCTTGTTCTTCGCCATCCTCATGTTTGCCATCATTGGTCTGGAGTTCTACAGCGGGAAGCTTCACCACACCTGCCTGCCATCTGTCGATCTCCTCGGTACGTCTTTCGGTTGTAAAGCGACATTTTTGTTTTATATTAATTTCTTGTTAGAACAGTTTGAAAGTAAATAGCTAGACGCAAGAAGAAGAAGAAGAAGAAGAAGAAGAAGAAAAAAAGCTTTGGATTTGGTCCTGAGTTGGCAGATTGTCTTTAAACACCTCCTAAAATACTTTCAGACTGTGTTATCCTCAAATGTTTGGGCCCATTTTCTTTATTTTAGTTAATACGTAAAATCAAATCAAAGGGGGGCAAATGTTGTGACACTATTTTAAACGTTAATCTAAAACCATGTTTTGGTATCAGTCTCTCAGAGTTGGAAATAAAAAGATTTCTTTACACTCAAATTACCACAGTTGTCACCCTCTAGTTTTAATGCTTAGAACGCATTATGATGTCCAACAGTTTGTGTAACGATAGATTTTTGGCTTGACCACCTCGCCATCTGTGGGCACCTCCTGTCCTAAGGTGTGCCTGCTTTCATCACAACACCAAAGCCTTTAGAAGATCATTGTCACACTTTGCTTTTGGATGATTTAATATTCACTTTTAATTGGTTTACCAGCAGGTACACCAAATGTGTGGTTTGCTCAACGTTCTCAAACAGAGGGTGTGAACATCTTTGTTTGAGACTTTCATAGATCACAGTAGCAGCGAGCTCAGAGGTATTATTAGACTTGTTGCTGGCTAATTTAGCTACTGCTTAATTAGTCAACAACTACTCTGTAATCACCCGCCACGCCATAGCATTTACTGTCATCGCCCAGCACAACTCAAAGATGGATTCAGATATATAACCTGAATAAGTATAAACAGTATTTAGTGCAGGAATAATATTGACATATATCCCTTAATTCTCTAATACTCCAACAAAATTCAAAACAAAAGGCCGTAAAAGTAACTATATGCTTTTTTTTTGTTGTTGTCGTAGAAAACGAGACAGTTGACTCGTCAGAGTTGGCGTTCGCCTGCGGAGTAAGGAAGTGTCCGGAGAGTTACGACTGCAACGACACCTGGATCGGACCCAATGACGGCATCACGCAGTTCGACAACATCCTGTTTGCTGTACTCACCGTCTTCCAGTGTATCACCATGGAGGGATGGACGGCCGTTCTCTATAATGTGAGCTTAAGATCTGCGGAAACAAACGAACCACAAAGCATCCCGGGCAGTTGTCACGTTATAACATTTATGTTATTTGTTTCAGACCAACGATGCCTTGGGTACCACGTGGAACTGGATGTACTTCATTCCTCTCATTATTATTGGCTCGTTCTTTGTGCTGAACCTGGTGTTGGGAGTCCTGTCGGGGTGAGTGTGACTCTTCCTATGCCTATAATAACTATGGTGTTTCTGTTTGTATTACGCATTATGTTTTATAATGTTTCCCTCTTCAGAGAATTTGCAAAGGAGAGGGAGAGGGTGGAGAACAGGCGGGCTTTCATGAAGCTACGCCGCCAGCAGCAGGTGGAAAGAGAACTGAACGGCTACAGAGCCTGGATAGACAGGGCAGGTACTGGGCAGCAGAACGACTTCACATCTGCAGACACACACTTGTTGTATATTTACATGGAGGATGGATTATGAGACAATAGGCTCCTGGGCACGGACATGTAAAGGACCCCCACCCCTCTTACATGCAGTAGAAACAAGAGCCACAGATTCAAAGAGACATTCTTTGGTAATTTTGCATTTCTTTGTAGACGTTTTTTGCATCTCGTTTTGGTTGTTTTGTGTACGTTTTCAGTTGTTTCAGTTGTGTCTCGTTTTGGTCATTTCGCATCTCTGTGGTAGTTTTGTGTCTCTTTGTGACTTCCCAACAATAAATGTTAACAGTAACTTCAAAAAGAGGCTCTAGCATAGGGGCCCCTTAACCTCCAACTCATGGGCAGTGCTGTCACTCTCACTTTATACATTTTGGATTTCAGATGTTTTTTGTCAGACAACACCTGATGTGTAAAAACAAAAGTTATTCCTAAACGTTTAGATTGTTATTACTTTTGAAAAAGAATGTAAAAGATGTGGATGTGGACGGTTTTGAGTTAGATGAGAAGATTGATACCACTCTCATATCTTTTATTAGTGTAATTACAAGGATATAAGAGCTAAATGGTCTTCTATGCAGCTGATTTTGTAATAAAGAGATTTCTCTGCAACAGACACACAGTTTTTTGATCTACAGTAGAGTAGCTCCGACACACACGCACGCATGCACGCCCGCACACACACACACACGCACACAGAGTGGTGTAATGGCAATCTACATTGCTAGTCTCCCACACAAGTAGAGGGTGAGAAAAAGGTGATACTGACTCACTGATTTAAATTTGAGTGCACAGGCATTGGTGTGTGTTTACATGCATGTGTGTGTTCGAGAGAGCTGTGGTGCATATTTATGTGTGCATGGATGTGGGTGAGTGTGGGAAGACAGAGAGAGAAAAGGGAGAGAGATATTGCGAGAGTGTAAGAGAGAATAAGAGCTCTGTCTCTGAAGAAGGTCATACTGGCAAAGCAGCGTTTACATCAGTTTGGCCTCAGTTCCTGTGAATGTTTGCAGACATGCTAAAGAATACAACAGTGCAATGCATATTTTCTGACGATTGAAATTGTGCCTTAATGAAAAACAAATACGTGTGTGTGTGTGTGTGTGTGTGTGTATAACCTCCAGTTGTATTGTATTACAGAGGAGGTAATGCTGGCAGAGGAGAATAAAAGTTCTGGGAGATCGCCGTTAGATGGTGAGCTCACACACTTTTGACTAATCACACTAATTACACATGGATCTGCGATTATTCCATATTATATGATATATTCCGGATAATCCACCTCTGTGCTATAAATCATTGTGCATGCAGCAACAATACTAATACATTACCAGTTAAATCTCAGTGGTGAAACTAAAGCTTCCGACCAGCCTGAGTGCACATTGTGTTATTACGAGCGCTGTAGTACATTTATCACTTAATGATCAACTCTTATGCACAAAGAAAATGAATTCACTTTTAAATAATCCACACAATATTGTGAATGGGTCCATTTTCAATTGACACATATGTTCAACCACACTAATCATCAGAGCAGCAGTCTCCCTCTTTACATTTTCAACTTCCATTCAAGCCGACTGCATTGATGAAATCCCTCAAATGGCTTTCCATACATAATGAAGCTAAAGTTATAAACTAAACTAATACATTAACTAATACAACTGATCACAAACACAACCTCTCTTTCACTAAATGGCCGTGGTATCAGGGTGTTAAATTCTTGCATTGTGAATCATGTGAATGAATTCAATGCACTGTCCACAGAGTCAGCTGATGACTGTAGATAACAGAAAGAATTGTAGTTACGACTGACTGTTAAGGAGTCCTTTAGTTCACCAAGAATGCTCATTTTCTTTGTTGTTTTGATTTTCATTTGAAATATATTGAATGTTTTATGACTTTGAGTTTTTGTGGAACATTTCCAGTGCTAAAGAGAGCGAGTAAGAAGACTGGTGCACGGAGAGGGAGCGCCAGGGGACGAGAAGTATACAGACATGTCTACAGCCAGTGAGTGAAGAACTTGGTTACTTCTTCTCTTAAGTTACATACTGTATATTTCACCTATGTTTTCCTTCCTCTTCTTCTCTTTTTCCCCTCTTTCTCTCTCAGGCATGTCGCGATCCAGGATGAACTTCCGCAGCGGCCGGCGAGGCCCCGCTGCCTACCTGCGTCGCAAAGAGCGCATGTTACGTATTTCCATCCGACGCATGGTGAAGACGGACACTTTCTACCTGATGGTGCTCAGTCTGGTGGCTCTCAACACCATCTGTGTGGCCATCGTCCACCACAACCAGCCCGACTGGCTAACAATCTTTCTCTGTGGGTTTCAGTTTTTACATCATTCTATGATTTACTAATTAATTCAGGTCATGATGAATGCATTGTTTTTTTGGGAGAAAGTTGCCTCCTTCTCTTTCCATTTATTTGTGTTTTTTTGTTTTGTTTCCCCATCTCTAGACTATGCAGAGTTTGTTTTCCTCGGGCTGTTTTTGGCTGAGATGTTTTTAAAAATGTACGGTCTGGGTTTCCGGCTCTACTTCCATTCATCGTTCAACCGCTTCGACTGCGGGGTGAGGTCCTTCATCCCTTATTCTGACTGCATATTACACTTCAAAAGAAAGAAAAACAGACTAAAAAGAAACATCTGTATATATCACAAATAAAAAAAGTTGTATTTCTGTTGCAAAATGAAGAATGTGGGTCATCCTCATTAACCGCTAAAGCAATGAAGGTTTCTTGTAAGACATGATTTGTATTAGTCTTATTAATTAGCTAATTTGCTGCTGGTCAGATGGAGCCTATAGGACATCTTTGTTGCTGTTTCAGGTCATTGTTGGCAGCATCTTTGAGGTGGTTTGGGGCTTCTTCAGGCCTGGCATGTCATTTGGGATCAGCGTGCTGAGGGCGCTGAGACTTCTGAGAATTTTCAAGATTACAAAGTAAGTGGGACAATGAAAAGCTCAGCATTTCACCTAAATGTGGCCTGGGTTCTAGTGTATTGTGTGTATGTATTTCCACAACGATTTTAAAAAATGATTTCTTTTCACCAGATACTGGGCCTCTCTCAGGAACCTGGTTGTGTCCCTCATGAGCTCCATGAAGTCCATTATCAGCCTGCTTTTTCTTCTGTTTCTCTTCATTGTGGTGTTTGCTCTGCTGGGGATGCAGCTTTTTGGAGGAAGGTGAGTACAAGCCTTAAAGAACTACGACACTGACATCCTATCTTGTTGAGTTATCGAGGACAGCTTTCTTTTTTAGCTCGTCATTTGTGATGCTGATTTTCATAGAATATTTTTAAGCTACATATCTGATCGTGCCGCCGGTTAGAAAATGGTAGCTACACACCCTGCAAACTGAACAGCAGTTTTTTCAATGATAAAGAGGAGAGGAAATGACATGTCCGGATGAAAATAGCTCTGCATCCTCCTCCTCCTCTTCTTCTTCTTCCTCCTCCTATTCTTCCTTGGTCGTATCTGACCCTGCTTTCTATCTGCCTTCCCTCTAGGTTCATCTTTGAAGATTACACTCCCACCAACTTTGACACGTTTCCAGCTTCCATCATGACAGTGTTTCAGGTTTGGCTCCCACAGATCCCCTCATTCTGCTTGCTCTTCATGACACATTGCACCCTGGGATATTTCTCACCCCAGGCGCAGATTAAACAACTCTGCTCACTCGCTCTCCACCCCCTGCCTCCGCTATCATCCCACACATCCATGCACACATATGCGCACATGAATATCAGACAAGTGAAACGTGAACGAATCCACATCAGATCTGCTACAAAACCAACCGCACTGTGAAAGAGTGTTTTGATCAGCACACATAATAATTATTTATCTCGCTGCCATTTTTAATACCATATCTTGGGATGGTTTGCAGACAGAATATGTCTCGGTGTTCCGTGTATTTATAGGCAGATCAAATATGAGCAATGTAATTATTTACGCTAAACATTCTGTGCATTTGCCTACAGATTCTGACTGGTGAGGACTGGAACGAAGTGATGTATAATGGGATTCGCTCGCAGGGGGGAGTGCAGTACGGCATGTGGTCATCGATCTACTTCATAGTGCTCACCTTGTTCGGAAACTGTATCCTTGTTGACCCTTCAAAAGTGGAAAGATGTAGCATCCGTACACGATCAACGGATCCTTTACTTGAGTAAAAGCAGTGAATAATATAATATTCCATCACAAGTGAAAGTGAAAGTATAGTGTCATTACCAGCAAAAAATATACTTTAAAGTAAAGTACTTATAATGCCAGCAGAATGGCCCCTGTCAGAATGATATATTATTTTACTGGATTTACATGCTGTTGGGTAGTGACGTTATCAGCCTATTTAATGGCCGTTATCACTACCATATGGGGCAGAATGGCCAAATTGCACCTACCTGCACGTTGGGAAGTGAAACTTAACGCTAATAGTTAACAGTTGTGAATTAAAACAAAACTTGTTTTAGGTTTAGGCAACATCAGTACTTAGTTAGGCTTAGGAAAAGATTGTGGTGTTTGTTACATAACTTAAAACAAGTCAAAATGTTAACTTTTGTTTTACCACGGGACATGAGCACTAGTCTTCTGGGGGAAAGTCCTGTGTTTGTTGAGCCATTCATCCACCCCAAACCTCCTTATATGGACTTTGTGGATCTTTATACTACGGCTACTGACTTCCTCCTTTGCTCCGGTCATAATTACTACAGCCACTAGAGGTTGACGTCTTGTATTCGTATCGGTGATCAACCATGTGAATAGATGATAACAGCCATATGAATCTTATAGTAGGTAGAGCAGGCCTCTTCTAACCCATATATATGAGGCTGATAACCACTGATAACACACATCTAATGGGCTGATGACATCTGAAGCGGGTGGAAAAATGTTAAAGGGACAGTTCAACATATTGGGAAATATGCGTAGTCTTTAGGAGACTTAGAAAATCGATACCACTCTCATGTTTGTACAGGTAAATATGAAGCTACAGCGAGCTGCTGGCTCACTTAGCTTCGCATTAACACTGGAAAAGGAATTTATATTTATTTCATACAAACTCAAAATCTGCTTAAGTTTAATCAGTATGCATTTATGAAAGGGGGAAGGGGAGTATAAACAATGATAGGTGCCCACAGTTTGGTGTGTTTGTTGTTCTTAACTGCCTTCATGACAGACACGCTGCTGAACGTCTTTTGGCCATCGCTGTGGATAATCTGGCCAACGCACAGGAACTGACGAAGGTTTGAACAGCTTGTACCTCCGTTATGACAGTTTAACCCATAAAATATATTTATTTCGACAGCGCACACCTTCACTGATGTATCTTACAAGTGTATTATTTAATAACAGTTTTGGTGTTACAGTAAGTGGTCATTACATGTGCATATTCATCATCTTTATCAGGATGAAGAGGAGGAGGAGGAGTTCTTCAACCAGAGATATGCCAGAGGCAGAGATGGCCTGATATCGGAGTAAGTTATTGTTTAACGGCTAAACTTAATGAGCATTTGAGGATGAGATAGTGGTTCTTAGTCGTGAGTGTGTGACTGTTTCTCAGATCAGCTCTACTCCTGAGCTAATGTAAAATTCAGATTGGGCTGAAAATGTGTCACTACTCTTCAAACTGTTTTGTCTTTTTGCAACAGATCTAAGTAGTGAAATCAAGCTTAGACTTACTTGAGATACAATGCGGATGCTTGTGGGAAAACTGGTGGTGATGCTGAACTTGATCATCGTGCTCTATCAATCAGCTGCAGCCAATAAGATCAATATTTCCACAGTGTCATCGGTTGTGGTCTCTGAGAACCAGTTGAAGGTGTAACTGGTGAATGCTCAATCTGCTCTTCAGTACCTCCCAGGTGCATGGTGAATGCAAAGCTAGAAAGGCATGTTTAAGGCATTGATGACATCGTTCTGAATGGTTATTGAATGTGCTTGTTTTTTAAAGCATGACCTCTTACAGACTGATTTTGCAGCATTACTGAAACTTCTTTTTATAACCGTCTTGTCCCGTGACTGGTAATGGGCAGCCTCTTTTCTGTTAATGAGGTTCTTCACTGACCTGGTGGTCTCCCACAGGTCTAATGATCCAGCAAGTCAGGAGGAGGGCAGGAGGTAGTTTTCAAATATTTTTGGGAACAGTGGGAAGTTTTAGTGTGTCACTCTACTGGGAGGCGGCACACTTCAGAGTGTGATTCTGTGTGATCAGCGGCGCCACTGTGACAATGGAGTTGCTGTTACTACTACAGTACATTACTGACACATTAAGCACTGGCCTGGCAGCTTGATTGAGACTGTTATCATTATTTGTGCATGTTTTACACCATTAATTACAAACTCTGAGCATTTCCATTGGTGGACTTTTATTTGTAGTTACAATATGATAACCAACTTGCAGAAACTTACTAGAATGTCATTGTGTGGTGAAGTGCAATGCTTCATCTCGTTGAGGCATTCAGGCTTATTTGAAAATCTAACCCAGAAGACAAATGAGAGAAATTGTGAAAATGGATCAAGGTTCCTGAATTGAAGATGTTCACTTGTCTGCATCAGATCCTCAAGTCTTGAATGTTGGAACAAGCAAAATGTTCACCTTGAAAAATGATTTATTCTAAGTGTTTTAAGTCTCTGCATATAATATTATTATATTATATTTTATTACTGCAGACAATAACATGAATGTCTAGGCCATAGGTCTTCAACAGGGGGTCCGTGACCCCCAGGGGGTCCGCGGAGGTACCGCAGGGGCGGTCGCGAAAGTGTTTGTAGATAAAGCAAATTTTACTAAAGAAAAAAATATATATATATTTGTTTTTTTTGCTTTGCGCATTCTCTCCTCTGCTGTGTTTCGGGAAGGGCGGGACTTCGCTCCCGACACACACACACACCTACTGAGACAGAGCGGAGGAAAGGAAAGGGGTGAACTTAAAGAAATTCGCGCCACGCACCCCCAGTCGCACAGACCTCTTCAAGCCTCTTCTATACAATATATACAGTAGGGGGTCCCTGCTCCACCAGCTTGAAAACCCCTGGTCTAGGCTATCGGTGTTTAATAAGATAAAACATACAAATTCCCTGGTGAAATTATGGTTGGATCCTTCAAACTCCCTAAAATCATGTTATATTGAAAACAACTAACTTTTATTTTGTGTAGCACGTTTCTTACAAACTGCATTACAGACAAAACACAAACAAATGTAGACACTATTTAACTTTATGAAGTGAGAGAAAAGGCAAATAATCCCCTCTATGTACAATGACAGGTAACCTACTCGAGCTGTGACCCTGAATGTATCATTTGTCTGTTACATATTTGAATGTTAGTCTTGTACGTGTTGCAGCCGTCAAGATGCTGATTCTGATGTGTATTACAGTGTTTTGCTGCTTCCATCACGTTGTCTTGTTTTATGACTGTTAATGTGGCACTGACTAAAATGTTTGTATTTTGACTTTAACAGCTTTTCAATCAATTTGAACCTTAAATTAAGAGAAATGTGTAACGGTTACATAGAAGTGAATGTTTCCGTGACAATATTGATCTTAAAAAACTGATTTCGGTCCCTTCTGTGTAAACTGGATAACCTTCACCTACACACTTTTGAGTCCCCTTTACACATTTTGTTCTGTGTCACAACAAATGTTCTGTGTATGTTGTAAAACACTAATGTCTTGTTTTCAAATAATCACTCATTGATTACATGGACAGCAAAAGAATCTGAATACCAGTAAGTATAAGTGTGCATCTCTGTCTCACAGAATTACAATTTTGAGATTATTTTCCACACTAAATCCTGCACCTTACCTTTCCTCACCTTACCTTTTTTGTTCTTGTAATTTTTGTTCTTTTAATCTGTCCTTACCTCTTAGGTACCTTCATTTTTTTGCATATTTTTCCATGGGAGTTTTTTTGTGTTACTGATTAACTAACATTATAACTTCATAGAAAAGGTCTGTCCTTTTCTTGCAACTTTTATTTCATTTATTTGAATATTGATTTATATAACTGGTATGCTTTGTAGACACAAGTCTTGATGTTTCTTGTCACCAATTCCTTAGTTTTGAGCCTGTTGCTGCCCCATCTTGATATGAAATATATTGTGGTCCTTAGTGGGAGGAGAAGACCCTACCTATACAGGAAACGAGCCATCCACAGAGGCCGACCCAACTTTCCAGAAGAGCCCGAGGACAGGGCAGCGCCCCCAGACGAACAGCCCCTCAAAACCTCCAACACCTTCGTCACCCGCCGCGAGAGGAGGAGAAAGGTTAACATGTCGGTGTGGGAGCAGAGAGCCAACCAGCTACGCAAACGTCGCCAGGTGGCAAGCAGAGAGGAACTTTTTGCAAGCCCTACGGAGGACACTGCCGAGACTCCCACAATCCCCCACAACGGCCCTGAGGCCAGCCCGGCTGGCCTGCCTGAGTCTCCCATGTGTGTGGGGATGCCCCTCCCCGAGCCCCCGTTGTCCGTCACCATCCCCATCCCTGAGTATCCGGCGGCTGAGCCTTTGGTTAACCTGAGCGAGGAGAAAACAGGAGGCGGTAACCACCGGGCCGCAGGCGGGGGAAGGCACAGGATGGCTCGCAAGTTCAGAACTAGTCAGGGGCCTGACGACGGGGCACGACACAGACGGCACCGTCACCGCGATGCTCGCAGTGAAGCTAAAAGTCTGGACTGCACCCAGTCGCCACACTGAGGTGCTACAAGTCAAACGGTCGCTCAGCCAGGAGAGGAAGATACTGGATGAGAGGGAAGAGAAGGACGACGGAGAGGGGAGAGAGAAAGCAGAGGCAGAAGGAGGGTCAGTCCAAGAGGATGGTGGAACATGCATCATCAACCCATATGCAGAAGTTGGAGAAGAGTGTGGAAGGTGAGGCTCTTCTCGTGTATTCCTTGATGAAGAAGAGGGACTATGTTTTCAGTCCATCTCAAAACATTACTGACCATATGTACATTTAAAAAGTTATTAGCTGAGATGGGGGACAAATTCCACAGTCGACCTTTTAATGCAAAGAATTCAAAATTATACAGGAAGTGGGTTTGACAAATCAAGTGTGTATTTTCCAAATGTACTTTATAGTTTAAAATTCACCCTTTTTTGTTTCCTCCTAAAAAGATTTTACCCTTCAAAGCTATCCATTAGTTTGTTGTCTTGCTGCTCAGGCCTCATGTTGTGTCACATGACCTTTGGAAGCCTTTTTGAACAGAACAAGAACTGTGGATTTGGTCCCACATCTCTTCTATCACAATAGGAAGTATGCTCGTCGGCAGAAGAGGAACAAAGTTCAGTGATCTTTTCGTCCCCGTTTCAGAGATATTCCTGATCCTCCTCAGTGTGAGCAGCTCCTGGATGGTACCTGGTCCGAGCAGGGTGAAGGCGGGCACACAGATCAAAACATCCCAGTGGAGCCCGCCTTAGAGGCCACAGAGTTCAGTGTGAAGGCCATCGAGTCCGAGAGCCGCCCGGTCTCCATCAAACGTGGCAAGTCCAACCAGGCTGGAAGCGTGGCCATCGAAATGTCTGCGCAACCGCTGCTGGAGCTCACACCCATGACAGGTAGCGCTGCGATCACTCCTCACGGCAGTCACGCTCCTTTACTGTGCATCATAAAGTGGGTTTCAGTGTCGGTATCACTCAGGATCACCCGTGTGTGGGTGTTTGACATCTGAAAAGAGTGCCTAAATCTTTCTCTCTTTTTGATGAATCCATTGTGCCGGTGACTCACATTGTTCTTTCTTCTTCAGAGCTGTCCATGCACAGCTAAAGTATTTTGTTCTCTCCTCTTGCACCTCTGTCTGGGTTTTAGTGAACAGTAAAGAGTTGGAGGCGTACCATTCTGAACAGACAGACAAAGAGGACGACACGGACGACGAGGACGACGACGAGGACGAGGACGACGAGGAGGAGGAAGAGGAGGAACCTCCGATTCCTCCCAAACCTGTAGCTCCAGACAGCATGTTCATCTTCAAGGCCTCCAACCCGTAAGATGCTACAGAATCCACTAAATCACTGATTATCAAAGGAAATGCCGTAGTGTTTGCTTCTTTTAACCAACGATTAACGATCTCCCCCTTCGTTGATCCGCAGTATCAGGAGGGTCTGTCACTATGTGGTCACTATGCGCTACTTTGAGATGTCCATCCTCCTCGTGATCGTGGCGAGCAGCATTGCACTGGCTGCTGAGGACCCTGTGTGTACCAATTCAGACAGAAACAAGGTGAGGCCAGAATGCATCCTCCTCAAGTTATATAGGGGGTATGAAAGCATTTGGTGGACTAAATGAAAATGTAATCTCACAGAAGCATTTTCATTTCCCACTCACCAATGCAATAATTGGGTCCAAATTAAAATGTTATCACACAATTTAGAATTTAGATTTTCATTACTGGCATTGACATTCTCTGGCAATATTAAAATGAAAATGGGAAAGCCATTTAATATTTCCTTTTCAAAGAGCTTCTTCGCTGTTCAAATGTTAACTCAAAAATTAAAATGCAATATATAAATCTTGTAGCTTCATTTTTGCATTTTTAGATGCATTATTTAAGTCACAAATGAAATTATTTCCATAAGACTGAAAAAGAATGAATGCAAAATATGGATTTACTCATTCTGAAATACTACTGACAAAGTTTTCAGGTTTGCTGTTTGATCCCAATTTGACACTGTGTCAGCAACAATGTGTCGGGACACTTTTGGTTTCACACACACACACACACACACACACACACACAAGGTGAGAATCGGCAGTTTTGCCCGAGAGATAGCTGTGCAGTTTGTTTTTCACAACTCCCTGTCATAGAAAGTGCCAATAGTAACCAAATAAACACAAACTAGTAAATGATACACTTTCGTATGAGAGAGACGGAGTAAAGATCCACACGAAGGGCAAAAAAAAGTCACATTTGATTTGTTCCACATCATCTACGACGTAATCGATTGCATCATTTCCCATCTCACCGATGGCTTTTTTCTAACATCACAGGACCCTGAATCTGTACAGCTCTTAAAGAAGCACAGCAGAACTCGCCATGTACAAAGTAAAGTTAGAAAAGACATTTTAAATTGGCTGAGACGTTCCAAGGTTGCAATTTGATTGACGTCTGACATAAACGTACACACATGCTGTTAGCATACAATGGAATTAGTGTGTGTTCCAGAATGATACAAAATGAGAGCATGCATCTTCACTAAAGTCTTTTTCTAATAAATAACTGTTTATTTGTATTTTCCCTTGTTTGTAAATGATCCAGGTCCTCCGCTATTTCGATTACGTCTTCACTGGAGTGTTCACCTTTGAAATGATCATCAAGGTGAGGAAAAGAGACATATTTTCTCCACCGTTTTTCTGTCCCTGTGCGTATTTAATCTGTTCCCTTCACATGACCGTGTGGGCGTGTCCTTCAGATGATAGACCAGGGTCTCATTCTGCACGATGGCTCTTATTTCCGAGACATGTGGAACATCCTGGACTTCATTGTGGTGGTGGGAGCTCTGATTGCCTTTGCTCTAACGTGAGTCACTACAGTGTATAGTGCTGCCTGCCGATGACTAATGACTGACTCAATGCAGCAAATCGTTTTCTGAACATACAGTATTGTTATGAACGACATTCCCTCAAAAACACCTTTTGCAGCTTAAAAACCAAAATGTTGCTTCAGTTTTAAAACCGGCAATATGGAAGCATGCATGGATCTGTGTAACTCAGATTTAAATGTCACTATGATCCTACAACAAGAGGAAAATATATATTTCTGTGTAATTTGGGGGTTTACACATGGGTGGAGTGTGAAGCTAAAAAGCCTCTTCGATATTTATTTTTTTGTCGTCGTTCCAAGCATGAGTGATAACTTAGCTTTAATCTTTTGTGCCTTTTGTTGTACTGTAGAGGATTGTATTGTATGTTTATTTCTCTGTTGTGAATATAGCTGTGACCCTCCGTGCTTTGCTCACGGTGTATCTCTCTTTATGCCTCAATTTTTCTCTGTTGTTCCTGTGGATTGTGTCACTGTTGGGGCTACCAGGAATGTGATGGGGTAAAAATTTCAGTCACACTAAATGTAAACGTCTCCCATAAGCTTCTCATATATATATTTTTTTTTATGCGTGTGTGTGATTTTAAACTTTTTGTATTCAGTGTGTGTGTGTTTTTTTTCTTTTCTTGTTATGTCTTCTAAATCTCACCAAACTGCAGAGCCCGACAGGTATCAGGGATAACATCTTCGATAATTTGAGCACACTGATAAATCATTTCTGTCCCCTGATTAACAATTTGTACCTGCAAATTATGATTTTTTTTTTCACAGTAAATGATAAAATATAATTAGAATGAATACTGTAATTTAACGCTATGACCTTGATAGGATAAATTCAGTCATTAAAGGGCAGTTCTTCTGACCTATAATACCTTAACGCTACAGTATTATCCTCATTTAGAATCCTAATGGAGGAACGTTATTTTAAGGCATCATTTCATAATTTGAGGACAAAATAATGTGAAAATATTATTAATTTGTGTTCACAGATAATTAATTCAAATGTACAAACTGCATAAATTATCAACTTTTACCTGTGACACCTGCTGGGCTCCTTACAAACACACTCCAGGTGAAGTTCTGTGTTTCATTGTGTTTTTTGATGTGCACTTGTGTTGACGTTTTTCTTTTTCTTTTTTTACTGTGTTTTTATTTTTCACTGTTTTTGAATGCGTCTCTGCCATGTGTCCTTGTGAGTTAGTTTGAGTGTTCAGCTTCGTTCCTAAGTGTTGTATTTCAATGTCAACAGAAACAACAAAGGCCGAGACATCAAGACAATAAAGTCCCTCAGAGTTTTGAGAGTTCTGCGGCCTCTTAAAACCATCAAGAGGCTTCCTAAACTCAAGGTGTGATGTTAACATCTGCACAGAAATCTCCAGTATTTTAGTTTTTTGGTGTTATTTCACAGATCTCTCACAGATTATGCTTGCTTTGCCCGCCCTCTTTTCTTTCTTCTCCACAGGCTGTTTTTGACTGTGTGGTCACATCTCTGAAGAATGTCTTCAACATCCTCATCGTGTACCAACTCTTCATGTTTATCTTTGCCGTCATTGCCGTGCAGCTCTTCAAGGGGAAGTTCTTCTACTGCAATGACAGCTCCATGAATTCAGAGAAAGAATGCCAGTAAGTGGATATATCCAAATTAGTGATACGCAAAACTATTAAGTAAAAGTAGTCATACCACAGAGTAGAAACAATTAAAGGTCCTGCATTCAAACTTCTGCTTGACTAAAAGTACTTAAATATTAGCAAATATATATATATATATATATATATATATATATATATATATATATATATATATATATATATATATATATATATATATATATATATATATATATATATATATATAAAGTATCGAAAGTAAAAGTACTGATTGGGCGGAATGGCACCATTCTTGTAAATGTTTTAAACTATCAGATCCATATTTTGAAATAGACAAATCCTACAATAAAGTCCTCACACCCCAGGATATATATATATATATATATATATATATATATATATATACACTGTACCCGCAGATGCCTGTGATTGTCTGCAGATCCCCATATTCACCAGTTAATAGTATTTTCCCGTAAAACAAAAGCGTTAATATCTTTCTCTTCATACAAACTGCTGATTTAATAAGTGAATTAAGTGAAACGATGACCCCTGGGCCGCTCTGCTCCCTACAGAGGCTACTACATTGACTACAGCAGAGACAAAAAGGAGGTGAAGAGGAGAGAGTGGAAGAGACACGAGTTTCACTACGACAATGTCTGCTGGGCCCTCCTCACACTTTTCACCGTCTCAACTGGAGAGGGATGGCCTCAGTGAGTGCAATACATACTAATTATATTTAAGGGATCAAAATGTAACTTCTTAAGACATATGACGTCTCTTTGTATCCATCTTTCTTTCTCTGTTAGAGTCCTGCAGCACTCTACCGATGTTACAGAGGACAGCATGGGGCCGAGTCGGGGGAACCGCATGGAGATGTCCGTTTTCTACGTGGTCTACTTTGTGGTCTTCCCGTTCTTCTTCGTCAACATCTTTGTGGCTCTCATCATCATCACCTTCCAGGAGCAGGGTGACAAGATGATTCAGGAGTGCAGTCTGGAGAAGAACGAGGTGTGTCGCGACAAAATACATATGCAGACACATACACACAATTACATTTGCACGTGTTCACTCACGTCCGTTTTTGTTACATTTCCGTTCGTCAGAGGGCTTGCATCGACTTCACCATCAGCGCCAAGCCGATGACCCGCTACATGCCCCAGAACAGACAAACATTCCAGTACAGACTGTGGCATTTTGTGGCGTCGCCCTCTTTTGAGTACACAGTTCTCGTGATGATCGCTCTCAACACTGTGGTGCTCATGATGAAGGTAAAGCACTTTAAAGGACCTTGTGTTCATCATGTTTGCGTGTTATATTGCTACAAACTGTGAGGAACACACTCGCTTGAGATAAGTAATCCATGACCATGAACTGTTAGTCCATCTTCTATATTTTCTTCAGTAATTTACTGTAATTAAAGGAGAAATACGCTTTAGTACAACTCGAGAAGCTGGAGGTGTGCAGCCTGTCACATTCAACACGTTGCATTTTCTCTTACGCCTTTTGTAATAAACGTCTACTTGTGTTTGCCAGTTAAAAGCTTTTATTGTGAAACTGCAGAAGCAGGAAGTGTAATGTCACCACTCAGTTTATAATACTGCAAATATATATTGCAATACTTTCTTCATAGTATGACTTAACATACATTTATTTAAATGAAAATCTTTGATATTATTATTTAAAATTGCTGCACCGTACGACAATAATTAAACATTGATAAAACATATAAATAAAGACAAACTTTGATTAACGATCTCACGCAAGTTTTAAGTCTCTGCAAAAACATTTTCATACCGTACTGAAAGTGACTGAAACCAAAGGCTGTGTGGAATCTATTATTTGTGAAGTATGCAAAATATATGGTTCGTTACGAACTTTGAAAGTTTGTGTGAAGATACTGAGTAACAATGATGCCCGTTCCCTTTTCCTTCAGTACCACTCGGCCCCGACGGCCTACGACATGGTCCTGAAACACCTCAACACGGCCTTCACTGTCCTCTTCTCTTTGGAGTGTATGCTCAAGATCATGGCATTTGGTTTGGTGGTGAGTATCAACACTAGAAGAGATCATTCAAAGAAAGAAGACATTTAAATCGCATGTACCTCCACTGATAAAAAACTTTGTCTATGTTGTACGGTGGCCTTGAGGGTCAACCCTTCTTGTTTGTGATTGGACAGAATCCAGGGTCCCTGGCGACAATTCAATGTCATTCATTGTGACAAATCTTGTTGCGCTTTCACCCTCAAGGCCTCCGTAATGTTGAGTTCAATTTCCTAACACATTTTTTTTTGCCGCAGAACTACTTTCGAGATACTTGGAATATTTTTGATTTCATCACTGTTCTTGGCAGCATCAGTGAGATAATTGTGGATTTACAGGTGAGATACTGCCAAAACACCATTCATTTTCACAATGTTCTGACCCTAAAAACATAATAAAAAAGAGACAAATATCTAGCGTTAAATGCAGCATTCTTTCTTTCCAAGTTTCCCTCATGTGTTACGATCCTTCCAGACACAATTTAAGTCATGTTGTGATGAATTTTGCCATCTGTGTTTCACATCCTGTCCCTCCCTTCTGTCTGCCACTCTCTCTCTCTCTCCCTCTCTCTCGTGTCACCCTCTCTCCTTCCATTTGTGCGTCAGTCGGTGAACACCATCAACATGAGTTTCTTGAAGCTTTTCCGGACAGCCAGGTTGATCAAGCTGCTGAGGCAGGGTTACACCATCCGCATTCTGCTGTGGACCTTTGTACAATCATTTAAGGTCGGACTTTTTTTTTACCATCTTCTTTCTTGTCACTTGGACTCCTCGCTGACGCAATACAACGTTTTATTTATCACACGTTTTAATCGACTGTCATCGCTTTCTCTTTTCCAACAGGCTCTTCCTTATGTCTGTCTTCTTATTGCGATGCTTTTCTTCATATACGCCATAATTGGAATGCAGGTATCCTTTCACCTATATTTCACAAATACCATAACATACAGTAATGTACAGGGCTTCAGTACATTTTTAGAATAACAAATGTAGATGTGTCTGAATATACACGTTTATCTGTCTGATAGATATGTTTTCACAAACTTTAAGGAAGGTTGTGTCCTGTAGCCGTATTGATATAATTAGTATGAGCTTGTTGGGTGCATTCTTTTATATCATAAGAGGTCATTTAAAACATGTTTATTGGACATTTTTATGTATGGACCTCAAGAAGATGACAGCTGTTTATGTATTTTATTATATTGTACTGTTCCGTGTTGCATTGTGTAACAATTCGTAATAACCTGTCCAGGGACTACAGATGAAAATGAGCTTATTAGCTAACTGTGGCACATTTAGGCTCATTTCCAATCTGGCCCCTACACCCTCTCCCTACACACTTCCACTCCTTTTGCGCATTCGTGTAGAGGGTCAAGTTAAGTGCCGTTCCAAACCAAATAGCGGGTAGTGAAAGTGGGTTATAAAACCCTCCGAGTCTGCATCAATCCTGACTTAACCAGCTGCCCTTACTGATCAATGCTGTTTGTGTCCGTCATGGAACACACTGTGTAAAATGAGTTACATTCACTAGTAAACGGCACAAACTAAGAAAGACATTTAATATTGTCGTACAGATTTGAACAACTGCAAGTGTTACATTGTATTTGTATCTTTAGGATCAAATATACTCGTGTCGAGTCTATGAAACGCTGGACGTGTTCATTTGATTGTACACGTTTGTATATTTACAGGGACGGTTGCAAAACACAAGAAGAGAAGAAGTTTACAAAGTAGCAGAAATGCCACTAAAGAATTTGGAGTTATATCATTATTTATTTACAAAAACTTCCGACAGTTCCTGTTAGAGTGAGAGGAGTTTGCTTTATTTACTCCCTACACCTTTAAAGAAGGGAGCCTCATTCAGCTGTGAGTGTGACTACAAGGGGAGTGGGAGCGTGTAGGGGCCTGGTTGGAATTGGGCCTTACATTGAGGTGGAAACTGACATGTGGATTAATGTGCCCTGTCCCTGGTAAATACAATAAATAATGGGACATCCAATAAAATGAACAAAATCTGTTTTCTGCAGGTGTTTGGAAACATCAAGCTGAATGATGAGAGTCACATCAATCAACACAACAACTTTAAGACCTTTTTCAGTGCGCTGATGCTGCTCTTCAGGTGGGCTTGTAAAAGAAACACCCCGCAAGCTTAATTTTCAACTATTTTAATCCTCTTTCATTTCAAGAAAACGGATCTTAATTATTTTTTTTTGTGTTTTAAACACCAGGAGTGCGACAGGGGAGTCCTGGCAGGAGATTATGCTTTCATGTCTGTCTGGTCGGGAGTGTGAACCGGACACCTCCATCTCACCCCTCACTACATCTCCAGACCACGAGGGAGGCTGTGGGACGGACTTTGCTTACTGTTACTTTGTCTCATTCATCTTCTTCAGCTCGTTCCTGGTCAGGGCTCCACCAAAATAACACTCGGTTTATATAATTGCCAAACACTCTGCTGTCTTTGCACACTGCTTTTTCTTCTTTATGTCCCTTTTTTTATTTAAAGATGCTGAATCTGTTTGTGGCTGTGATCATGGATAACTTTGAGTACCTGACGCGAGACTCCTCAATCCTGGGTCCCCATCACCTGGACGAGTTTGTTCGCATCTGGGGGGAGTACGATCGCCTGGCATGGTGAGACTCGATCTTATTGCTGCTGCATTTTCACTTGATCAACATTCATGTTCCATCTTTATCCAGCAGAGGGCTGTCAAAGCATGTGAAACACATGTTTCAGTGCATTGAGCTGTCATTGAGAAATTCAAGTCCAAAAGAAACAGCAAGTTCTCTGTGCTGACGTGTTTGCTAGAAATAGAAAACAATCTGAAATGCCACACAACAAGTACAAGACCTCTGTGTTAGATCTGAGTTTTATGCCACTTTTCATTAACCTCTCCACCTTCTGCTTCTGTTTCTCCGTGCCTTCTCCTCACTTATCACGCTGAAGTGGTCGTATCCACTACACTGCCATGTATGAGATGTTAACACACATGTCACCACCCCTGGGCCTGGGCAAAAAATGTCCTGCTAAGATCGCCTACAAGGTACTGTACACATTACCTCTTTTCTTCTAAACACAAAAGGGCTACATTAAAGGAAATCTCAAGAGAAATCCTCTCTGGAAAGAGCAATACGCATTGTAAATAAGGGAACATGCCAACAGACGAGGGTAACAAAACTTAATTCAAAACTTTGTTATTTATGTTTAAAGAGAAAATCTTATTATTGCCTGATTTACAAACAGCTGATCACAAACTGTGGAACTATCCGGGGAATCATTTCAAATGTTGTGTAACTATTATTACATTTAGGGAAATGTATAGAGACAAAAATCATTTAGTGTGGTATCGTGTGCAGGAACAATAAATAAATGAATGAATCTCCTTCTGTCTTCTTCTCTCCGTCCCTCGTTGTCTCTCAGAGGTTGGTGTTGATGAACATGCCGGTGGATGAGGACATGAGCGTCCACTTCACCTCCACTCTGATGTCGCTCATCCGCACAGCTTTGGACATCAAAATAGCGAGAGGTCAGAGGCACTAGTTAGCGTGTCATGGTTTGTGATATGGCATCTAGGGGTTCAAATAACAATTATTTTCATCATTGTTTATTAGCAGATTATTTTTTTGATAATATATTTGGCCTATAAAAGGAAAATATTCAAGATGACGTTAAATTGCTTTTTTTGTACGATCAACAAGCCAAAATTAAAACATGTTCAGTTTGCTGTCAAATAAGACAAACAAATGCAGCAAATCTTCACAATTGAGAAAGTTATTAGTTATTTATTTAATAGATATTAATTAGTTGATAAGTAGTTTAAAGTTAGGTGTGTTAGTTAGTTAACAGCTAGGTTGTAGTTACCTAATAGGTAGTTAATAGTTAGTTAGTTAGTTAGTAGTAGTTTGTTTGTTAATAATTCATTATTATTATTATAATGAATAATAATTAATTTAACTAATGGCTAGAAACGCATCATTTTCAAATGTGAAGTTTGGGTTCACGTGTCACAACATAAAGTGAAATGTTTGTTTGCATGACATCAATTAACTGATGGATTAATCGACTGATCCTTCAGCTTTATTCAAACCCTTAATGTAACATATTCTATTCACCAAAGTGGCTGAATGTGGATTTTTGTCACAGGGGGTGAGGACCGAATCGCTCTGGATAGTGAACTACAAAAGGAGATCAGCATCATTTGGCCTTATCTACCCCAGAAGAACTTGGACCTACTGGTACCTATCAACAAAGGTCTGGCTCTAACTATGGAGGAGATACTCAATGTAATGCTGAGACACCAGCAGTAACAGTTAATGTAGCGTGTCTGCCCTCACAGATACGGACATGACAGTGGGAAAGATCTACGCTTCGATGATGATAATGGACTACTTCAAACAGAACAAAGCCAAGAAGCTCAGGCAACAACTTGAAGCTCAGGTCAGCTCTGCATGCTGCCATCAACTTCCTCGCCCTGTTTTACAATTACATATTCAAAGAGAAGAGATATGCATATCGATTTTGAACAAGAGGGAGGAGAAAAACAAAAAAATGTTACCTCACAGCACAGTTTCAGACAGCCATGTCTATCAGCTATCACATGGGGATCTGTTATGATTTCCTCTTACAGGACTATGGCACACAGTTAAGGTATAACTTGTTCAGTTACAAGGAGAAACAAAACACCCTCACAATCATCGGCTACATTTCTTGAACTCCAAGATGTTAATAAAAAAAGAAGCAAAACATAGAAAGAAAAAATGCATGGGGGAAAAAAACATCCACTGTTTGTGTTTTATACCAGTAGCATCAAACTGTATAACTCCTCCCCCTTTTGCAGGAAGGACATGTGACACAGCCGACCAATAACATCAATACCATGTGCAATACTACTTTTTATTACTTTTTTAATATCATTGCCAATATTACTCTCTATTTCTATTTTAGTTTATATATTTTACTACATTTATCTTAATCTATTGTATTTTGCACTGGTATTACTTCTTAGAACACTTTATACTTTCTACTCTCATGTCTTCGGGATTAATACAGTTCTATCTCTTGAATGTGGGCCTGAACAACGTGAAAATGAAATTGGAATGAAGCCCCTCTCCACCTTTATTTGATTTGTTGTGTTTTCACATTTCAGAAGAGTAGCTTAATGTTCAAGCGTCTGGATGCCTCTACGCTCCCCGAGGACATTCTGTCCAACACCCAGACGCTGCCTATAATGGCCCACAGCGCTGGCTCGGCACTGTGAGTGTGCGCACACCTGCATATTTGTTACATTTGTACTTTCTTCTCTTTTTATGTCTTTGTTTACTGTTTTTCTCTGTCACAATACAGGACCAGAGGAGGCTTGGTGGCTTTGAGCCCCATCTCACCTGAGGAACTGTTTCTGCAGCCCATAACCTCTGACACTGATGCTGATCAACAGCAGGATCTGGTAAGAAAGAAGACCAACAACCACGTCTTAGAGCAGTTGTTATCAACCTTGTTCTTAAACGTGTGACCCCTTAAACCAAAGCAGTGTTGACTTCTTACAGGTTGCTTATGTGTTGGGTTTGTGGCAAGTTAAATGAAACGGCAATTTTCCTTTTCTGATTGTTTCTTGAATAATTATTAGCGGTCAAGTTCGAAAAGTAAACATCCTTTTGAAAATCATAAAACATTTGTATTTCTACTTTCTTAACCTGTTATTCATTTCACAAGCCCTGAAGTGCAACACAACATCTGCGGCGTCAGAGTGTCACGTCAAGTGTCAGCCATAACACACAGCATTGTTATCCCTACACTGCATAGAAAACTAGAAGGGCACTCGGAGACACCATGAGTGAAAAAGAATGTGTCGCGAGCCGAAAACATAACCTCCTTGGATGTAACAATGGATATGTTTTGACATGCGTCGTATGCCACTGATGTGTGTTGCACTTTAAAGTCACCATGTGATCCCTTAGGTCGGTCTTGACCACCCCCAGGTTTGGAACCATTGTTTTTAAAGCAAAGATTTTCACTCTGAACAATTACAAAGCACAGCTTTTATTTAAGTGTTTATCCCCACGATAACAGTATAAAGATGTTTCAATTGATGCCATTGCTGCAACTTTTCTCCGTGTGCCTTGCCGAGCGTGGCATCCCTGCGCTTTGTACTCCTGTCTTTTAGTCCTGTGGAGGTTGGAATAGCAAAGGCAGATTGTCAAACTTGTTGTTTTTTGCTGTGTCTATACTGTCTGGTTTTACTGGTCTACATTGCCTGCTAGATGAATGATATGAAAGGATTCGGAAATACGCACATACAGTATTAGTGTTTGTTCTTGCAGAGGAATGTGTTCGGCCCCGAGACGGATGTCGTCTGGCTCTGTTTGTGTAGCTATTAAGACCTGAACGTGCATGACTGAATGTACTTCCAAACTGGAATATGGACTCCCATCTTTCACTGTGAACTGTTTTGTTTATTGTCTATTCCCGCTCGTCCTTGAAGTCAGTTTTCCTGTTGCTAGTTGTTAATCTATTCGTTTTTTGGCTGGAATGGCTTCTGATTGGATGCCGATGGTGATGTCTATGATAGATGACGCTTAGTCATGAAATGGCTTGTCTCCCCCTCCTCTCACCTGAACTGGACCTCCGTATTTAGAGCCAGTCCTGGCGGGGACGAGCCTGATTGGTGTCTCTCCTTGCCCTCCTCTCTTGTTTCTGTACTCACCTAGGTGGGCGAGTGCAGTAGAGGAATTGAAGCCCCACAGGAGCTTCCACTAGGGAGGGGTCTGTGTGTGCGGGCCACTTCCATGCCCCGTCTGGCTGTAGAGTCGCAGGTACACAAATCTTCCTTGACACGGCCTCCCTGCTGGATCTTGGGGACGTCACTGGTTGCATGGGCTCTAATGCCAAAGTGCCTTGCTCCTTGTGTGATGCCAAGAAGTTTAAATCAGTAGAGTTCTGGCTTGTCTTTCGCTACTTTGGGAGTCTGATTAAGGTTCAAAGAATTGTTCAAATTGGGTGTGATCTGTGAATATGTTCTTTCCTTGAGCTCTCTCATCTCCAGAGTAGAGAAACCTAAACCTACTAACAGCACTGTTTGCACTGACTAAAGCATGTTTTCTTTTTTTAAAAGCTCTCTGCAATGTTCTATGAATTTAATTACAGCGTTTAATGTCTTCTTTGTGTACTGTATGTACCTTATGTTTGTTTGTTTTCTTTGTGTTTTTTCACATACAAGGAGACGGAGGTTGCAAGCGGCTCGATGAAACGTTCAGCCTCCACTGTCGCAGATCAGCGGCTGAACGGTCTTTGGCAGGAGGAGAAAAGTCCTGAGAGACTTTATCGACCTCGACACAAAAGCTACAAGGCTGCTGGTTAGTCCTGCCCGCCTGTAATTGTCACCTCAGCTTGTGTGCATACAGTATGAAGCGTTTCTTTCTCCCACCATTTGCCAACATTGTGTTAAAATACGGGAAAGATCCAATTCCGGATCAAAATAAGGACACCCACTCTGGCCAGCTTCTTCTCTCTTCGTCTGTTATTTTATGTTGTGTCCTCTGATGAATGTCTTCCCTCTAGTTTCTCGGTCAGAGCGCTGGCATCAGGGCGACAGGGAGCGTGGCCGGTCTAAGGAGCGCTGTCACCTCCTCTCGGACACGTCTCGCTGTAACTCGGAGGAGAGAAGATTGCAGCCCTCACGATCCTCTAGTGGAGAGAGAGCACACCCCAAAGATAAACAGGTGAGTCAGAAAAGCTCTGTCCAACTAATTGATTCTATGTTTTCCTTTTATTAACAGTTTTACAGATAAATTCAATGCAAAAAACATATATTTGTTACGTAATTTTAAAATGTAACTGGGAAGTTGTGAGGTTTTCCAGTTTGGAGAATTAGCCTGCATGCTAACAACATAATAAACATTGCAATCTTGTAATTAGCTCCTCTAAGAGGACTATCATCTCCTGAGACGACGACTATGGAAATCAAATGACCATGTCCTGTCCTGTAAGAGACGGTCCATAAAGTCATTGTTTGTTCTTTTACTCTCGTTTCCAGGGAAACAGCTCGGACAGTCCGGTTCCCTCCACCTCAGAGTCCAGCACCCCCAGCGCCCGACGACCCGTATCAAAGGCCTGCTCTCGCCCTCACATCTCCTACTCCCCGCTACACCCATCTGTCGGCGAGGACGAGGATGAGCAAGGCAGCCCAGGGACCAAGAGGCGGGGCAAAGCCAAAAGGGAGACCAAGGAGAGGGGCGCAGACGAGAGGCGGAGCGAAGCAGAACCAGACCCGTCCCCACCTCGACGCTACCCCTCCGAGCCGTTCCTGGCCTCCCAAGAGGGCGAGCACAGCCCAGACCCCTCCGGCCCCATGGAGACGTTGACCTTCGAGGCGGCCATGGCCTGCAGTCTGGGACGCTCAAACACCGTCAGCTCGGCCCGCCCCCGCTTGCGGACTGGCTGGCAGGTCCCCAACGGACACTTTCGGAAGCGCTTGGCACAGACAACCTCTGTTGCGGGCTGTGATCCTCTCAGCGACACAGAGGAGGACGACAGGTGCTAGGGACAGGAGGCACAGCATGGGGGAGGAGGGGGAGTTAGAAGACTGTACGACAGTGTACAGAGTGAAGGTTAAAGTGACTCATTTTGCATCAGTGCTTCGAGGCCATGAGCCCTCTGGATGTTTGATAAAAATGTGAACCCAAAACAAAAAGAACAATACTTCCTGAAACTGTAGTTGCCAATTCACACAGAACACTGACAATACATAAGGTCTATTTCCTGACTTGTACTTGATGATAGAGAGTAATATTACATCTCAAATAGTTGTGGGATGCAGAAAATAAATGAATGGATCAAATTATGTCATTTGTGTCAATAGGTATTTTCATTTCTGAAGATGTTTCTAAACGATTCAGTGTTGCTCTTAACAGTATTTATCTGTGGGGTGTGTGAATATGTAACTACATTTTCCTATAAATTATTGTTTTGTAAATACATTGTGATCATCACACCATTGCCATTTATAAGACCAGATCAATACAACAAGCCATGACGAAGAGGCGATCTGATACTTTACCAGACAATGTGGATACTAATAAGTAACACTCAATAATGCTGGATTTTTTTACAGTATGAATGAATGTGCAGGGGAAAAGACTGCCTGATTTCCCTCGTCATTTTACTTTTTGGTATCGAACGTAATAGGTTGTGAGATATGAATACAGTTATAGAATAACATAGAAAAGATGCTTTATTGTTATTTCACCCTGCGTTATTGTTCAAGCATACCTCCCACAAACCTCAAACCTTTAAATTAAAAACAGTCTGTTATCTTATTATATATATTTTTTTTACCAGTCTACACCCTTTAAACGAGACTTTCCCAACAATTATATTTAACATTTGATTTTGAGAATTTGTGGCCGTGTAATTGTATCATGAACTGATATGAAAACAAAAGGATCATTCATCTTTTTTTCACCTTTTTTCTTCCTTGTGAATATTTTATGAACCATTGCAGACGATGACTGTAGAACCACTGTAGACACACCATGACACATTTGCTTCACAAATTAACATTACGCTATTACTTACTAATAATGTACAGAGGAATTATGCTGTTTGTAACATTAAGAGGAAAAAAAATAACAATAACTATCAGCTGATGAGCTTTTAAGGTAAAGGAATCTTTGGAAATGTTCATTTTAAGGTTTGTGTTTTTGTTTTAATTGCCTGAACAAGGCCAATTCTGTGAAACTCACGTAACCAAAAACATGGACATTTGTATCATAAGTTCCTGGAATGCAAATAATTTGTGGGTTTTTATGTGTACAATAGTTGTATATACAAAAATAAAGGTGTCCACAAGTTGCCACTGTTATTGGATATCATTTTTTATATTTGTTTTTATATAAAGCCTTGGAAAACCTTGATACATGTGACATTGAAGCCTTGAGCATTGCAATAACATTTCACACAGAAACCAGTTTAAGTTGAAAATTGACAGTTACGAATTCATTTAAATGTATTTTCTATTAACTATACGTTTAAGTTATTCATACTGATCACACCTTTGTTATTATGGTGGCATCTGAACTCGTAGTGTTGTACACACATGCATTGTCAAAACAGCTCTCTGCGATAATGGATTCTGTTGTAGATTTTATTTCTTTATGTATTTTTCAGATTACCTGACATGTTTTCATGTATATATTATACATTAAATAGTACATCTGTACTGGTGCATTCATGGTGGGTATGAAACCAGCTATCTTGGGAAGGTGTGACCAAAATATATTTCCATATTACATTTATCAAAACATTAGTGTTAAACAAAAAAGATTGAACGCACATTTAAGATTGAAAACACAAATGTGAAACGTAACTTCGTAGACATGTTTTTTAAAAGTTCCTACACACCTGTTTTCACTTATGACGCCTGATTAGACCGCTACATCTGCATGGGAGCAAACAGCCTGCGCTTGATAGTCTTTTTTCACAGACAACATTTTCACACTAGAAAATGCACAGGTGTTACTCATAACATTAACAATGGCTTTGTACTATTCAAGTGTCCCAGTAAACCACTGGACAGTGTGACAGTGAGCCAGCATGCAACAACACCAGGATCCTGAAACTGAAGCAGCTCCATGGAATTCAGCAAAGAAATAATAGTTATTATCTCTGTTAGTTTTGTTGCAGGTGTTAGGATTAAAAATTGCACCTTTATCTATCCAATATGGTTCATGTAGTTTAGTGACCAGTGGAGCTCCACAGACATCAACCTGAGGTCTAATCAGCCAGAATAAGTGAAAACACCTGTGTGGGTGTGCAAGGCCAAACGCTGTAAAGTCTCAAAGAAAAATAGTGAACATACTTAATGATGTATCTATGATTTATTTTGTAAAGGAAACATTTGTGTTCAATCATAACATTTACAGTAAGATCAATCTTGCAGGAGGGGCAAATTAAAATGTAATTTTCATTTACATTGATGAAAATGTTGCAATCATTTTACAACTGAAGAAAATATGAGGTATTGTTTTTTAAACAAAAGGTACAACTGCTATCCATATTAGTAAATCATGAAATCAAAACAATAATGGGGTATATGTTATACGTAATTATATACAATATATAATTGATTCTGCTGAGAGTGTAGTTGACACATACAACATGCAAGGGGTCAAAATATATAAATAGAAAGTAGGCTACTGTAACTTGTGTAAAAACATTAAATTGGGAGCACAATCTTACAGGTAAGAGCTTTTTGTTTTTTTCTAAAGTCATTGTCTTAATTTACAGCTCCATTTCTTTCTTGAAAACATGAACGTGGGGTTTAACTTTAACTAATTTTTATTTATGAATGTAAAACGATAATATGAGATTGATTGTCATAATTGAGAGGGGCGGGACTTCGGCTCCCTCGTAGACCCTACGTAAAAGAAATTCTATCCAATCACCGCGCAGAATCACACCCTTACGTCATAGCTAACGGACCGATAACATGTCTTCCGTTTGAAGAAAGAGCTAGCAAGGAAGCAAATTGTTTAATGTTACTCACGAAGTTCAAAGGCGGAAATGTCGCTACAGTGCAACACTCAAGCCGCTCAGTGTTACAGCCACAGCTACTGCTGAAGTAGATATTTTGTAGAAAGTGTTATTCTTACAACGGAATGAGCGATACTTATCGAGGAAGTCGACCAGCTGGCTAGCGAAAAAGTAGCTAGCTAGGCTGCTAGCTGTCGATAGCACGGGAGTTCTTTGTTTTGTTTTTCAGGTGGAGGTCCTTGTAAACATGAAGATAAACTAGTTTCCGTTAACATTTAACGTCAATGTAGGAGGTTTATAATCATGTACATGGTCATTTTAGCAGTGTGTAGTTGCACTGTAAGTTAATGGTTTCTGGGATATTAGACAAAACTAATATTAGCCACCGAGAGCAACTTTAGCAACAAAGAGCTGATTTTAACGTCGAGACGGGACTGGAGGCACGAAGAGATGGGCAACTGTCTCAAGTCTCCGACATCAGACGACATTTCTCTTCTTCATGAATCCCAGTCAGACAGGGCGAGTTTCGGTGACGGGGCAGACCCGGACCTGGAGCCCCCTCCGCCGTACCAGGTGAATGACTAGTAACACTTAACTTTCAGGGTATTACATTAAGAAAATAAAGTTTCTGGCATACTTAGCATAAGCGGTTATGCGAATAATGTTAGTTAAAAGCCTACATGTCCGTATGCAATAGGTAATGTTAATGAAAATATGCCTGTATCCCGTGTTTCACGCCTGTGGCCTTTTTCTACCTCTAGTCGGTAAACACCTGAGTAAACAAGTGTTTAGAGTATTTCTCATGAACTGGACTGTCAAGAATGTCCTCACCAGACAGCTGCTTTATTTTGTTTATCCCCTGCACAGGGGCACACTGGTTAGCTTTGTTTGCACAAAGTGAGCTGACACAGGAGAATTGTTTTTGTTTCATTTTTGGTGTTTCTTTTGTCTGTTACCAGGAGCAGGCTCACATGCCAATGTACCATCCCACGCCCAGTCAGGCCCGTCTGGCCACCCAGCTGACAGAGGAGGAGCAGATCCGCATAGCTCAGCGCATCGGCCTCATCCATCACCTCCCTAAGGGTGTTTATGATGGAGGGCAAGACGGCTCAGAGAAAAAGATCAGAGAGTAAGCATTTTGTATTTTTGCGATTGCTTACACAAAGGGAAGTTGCAGATCATTAGAGCTGAGCATGTTCTATTATTGTCAAAGTCTTAATTGAGGGAGTCATATATTGTACATCTAAAGCCAGGAAGTCCACTGTTCAATAGATTGAAGTCGATGAGTAATCGTGTTAAATAACTGATCACAACATTGACCAAAATAATCATGCTTATGATTTTTGCCGTAATCAAGCAATTCTATAAATAAGAGAATAGTTGTTGGTAAATTGAGTTAAATGTGCAATCACTTTTTGTCACTGAACTACATTAATTGATTAATCATTTCAGTCCTACAAACATGTAATACATCCTTAAGATGCAGTAAGAGACGGAAGTAAAGCTATATATAAATATTACTATAATCTTAAAAGTATGATGATTTGTAGTGTCACGTCACAATATCAGCTTAATACTGGTGTTTATTTACACTCTTTATTTAATTTATTTTCAGATGCGTGATCTGTATGCTTGACTTTCTATACGGAGACCCCATCCGGTTCCTGCCGTGTATGCACATCTACCACATGGACTGTATAGACGACTGGCTGATGAGATCCTTCACTTGCCCCTCCTGCATGGAGCCTGTGGATGCTGCCCTGCTCTCCACCTACGAGACCTAATTATTTTTTTTTCCCCTCCTTCCCCAAACTTGGATCAAACACGGTCCCTCCGGACTCAAACGCACCCAACCAATAACTGCCCTCTTATAGAGTGAAAGGAGCTATAAAAAAAAATGTCTTGGCTGTTTTCTTGCACTTGAAAAAAATCCAAATTTACTCACCTAATGTTGGCCTTCCATGCCCCCAGGTCTAAATAATAAGCTGGTCTTAAACATCAGTTACACAGGTTTGTGTGTGTGCGTGTGTGTGTGTGAGAGAGAGAGAGAGAGAGAGAGAGCTGTTGGATGACTGCATTTCCGCTTGAGCTGGACTCAGTGGTGTTTCTCCCCAAAATTCACCTTCATTCTTAGTAAGTGGTCATTAAAACTGATAATTAGGTTAACAGATTATTGAACACAATGCTACAAGGTGTTTCTAGAAATCTGTTGGCTTCAATTTTAAGTTTTCTGTTGACTTCCTCAACATATGGATCGATCTCCTGAACATGCTCTCGCATTAAAATGGCCCTACACTGGAGATATGGGAATACATGGCTGAAGTTTACACTGTTGGTGTTAGATGATAAAGAAGAAATCACTCGTGTTTGTCGGGAGTACAAAAACAATTATGCACACACTGAACAGAAATTACCCAAATTTAATAAGTACACTACGTTCACCTACAGGAGATCAAAGCTTAATGATATTCGGCCACTCCAAATGGCCAGACTTTAAAGAAGATGCTTTTGAGTTTAAGGGGAAATGACAATGTGTAATGTGAATGTTTCACCTGGCGGTGTGTAAAGTAGCTGGCAGCCAATGTAAAGGGCTCAGTTGTGCATGGGCAGGTGGATCAGTCAAAAAATTAGAAATGCTTGCACACACTTTTCATCTGATCCAGAGATTTGCACTTTACTTATAGGACAGTATCTAAACAATATATTAATATATGTACCTTATAACCTTGCACTATCGATACTTCATTCCTTTATTTCCTGAGATGCAAAAGTTGTATAACTAAAATGGTATTTTCAAAGCTGTCAGTAGTCACTTATCACATTGAAGTAAGCCTAAAGATGTATTTCATGAAATCTGTGATTCGGTAGTGTGAGCCTCCGCTTTGTTCTGCTTGACTTTTGATTCTTGTGTTTTTTGTGTGTAAGTGAAGGGACAGAGGCTTGCTCCAGTTTAAAGAAGAAGTTTGATATTTTGGGAAATACACTTAGCTGCTTTCTTATCACGAGTTAAATGAGAAGATATCAATCTGATTCTGTGTGTTTTGATTAGCTTAGCTTAGCATAAAGACCCTAAGCAGGGTAAAACAGCTGGAATGGCTCTGAAGCTCAAAAATACACCTACCAGCAGGGTTCAACTCCCTGTAGAACTATTTAAAGTATGGATTCAACAAGACATAACATGTTGACTAAGGAACTATAGAGTTGCTGGTAGGCCAACTCTTTAACTTTGGACAGAACCAGGCTAGCTGTTTCCCCCTGCTTCCAGTCTTTATGCTAAGCTAATTGCCTCCCTCGTCTAACTTCATACAGTACAGACATGAGAGCAGTACGAGTCTGCTCATCTCTTGGCAAGAACGCAAATAAGTATATTTCCCAAAATGTTGTGCTGTTCCTTCTTAAGATAGAAAGAAGGCTAAATTTGAGGTGAACTCGAAACTGTTACATTTTTTATCCACATTATTACAAAGTCATTCTTACATCACATTGATGTTTTATTACTTTAATTAGTGTTTCTTTGTTTCCATTTACTGTAGTAGTTACAATAATTTCCTTTTGAATTGTGGCATTGTTTGTTGAAAGTGTGGCTGTCTTTTATGTTACATGTATTTGATCTTTTTGTTACATATGTGTAAAGTCCACTTTGTACGTAGGATAGTAAGTGTATAACTTTTACACTGGTTTAAGCCCGACTGTGCAAACTTCTGTCCCAAATGAATTTTCAGAGTGTGAGAGACTTCTTTTATGGTGTGATAGGTACAACAGAGATATCAAGTTTTCCATTGAGCTTTTCCTTTGCTGTGTTTTTTCCATTTTACGTTTATTCTGAAAATGAATATTTCCTGTAATCTTGTTTTCTTTATTTTTGGAAGGCTAAAAAGCTGTCATGTAAAAAAAAAAAAACTTTACAAAATAAAGAGAAAAAACCATTTCGTATTTAATTACGAACATGCAGCCAGGCAAAGTGTACTAAATGCATGCAAAGGGGCCGATTTGTGGCCCTATGATTACTAAAATGAGAGATTACTAAATACACGATTGCAACATATTACTTTAAGCCTTTCGTTAATGTAATCCTAAAATCTGGCAGTGGAGTGTACAATGTGACTACGAAATCAGGGTTCTCTATTTGACTGATGTAGCAAGCACAAGCCATATTAGTAATGGTTGATGCTTTGCATCAGCGGGGGAGGGAACATGCGAGTCAAATTGAGTCTTTTGCATGTGATTCATAAACATCAGAGTGGAATTGTAATTAGAAAAACAAGATAAATCCTCCTCTGAAACTCCACACAATATCCATTCGAGTCAAACAGGTGCCTTGTTCATGTACATGAATCTTACATACAATGAAATGTGGGTTCATGACATTACAAGTCCCACACATCCATCGTTATGCACTTAAAAAAGAACAATGCATTGCCACATGCCCTTTCTCCGGATTAAGCAGTGACACAATCAGCTTTGCAGTGCTGCAAATTCTGCATCAGATTCAGACGACGTTGAGCAACGCAATAAAGACGGACATGGAAAGGTCACTTGTTCAAAGTGCAACCATAAGATTTTGTGTGGCAACATATTAAATCTCTACAAATATCTCAAGAATGTAGGCTAAGGGATTATTTGAATTGAAATGTTATATACGATATATATCATGAGAAATGCCTGCTTGTTTAAAGATAACACCAAGCATCATAAATGGACATCAGGTGTTTTTTTTTGAGGGAGATTGGACCACAGGGTCAGCAGCTGGCAGGAATTCAGTGTCATGTTAAATAGTATTTAAACCAGAAAATATCCATTTTCACATAGGATTAAATCCCATTCAAATGTATTTTTCCAACCATACAATGTTCATGTGATACATCATGTGAACAAATCCATATTCTAGTACATCCAGCAACTAGAATCAAAAAGGCCTGTCAATTCACATACTATTTTTTATTTAACAACCCACATATGCTGCAAATGAGAACATACAACCATTTAATCATTAATCTATCTTGTTTTTAATACTGGGTGGCAGTCGATAACCCTGTAATGGCTGACTACTTTTGACACCCTGATAAAAGCGGACTTAGGGTTTGTACATCCCATGAAAGGTGACAGGCATGGTGCACTCCACTTCTGCCCTGGCGATCTCAGACAGATCCTTGGCGTTGAGGATGAGGAGGTATCCTGGTCTCTGGGCACCAGGAGCCACCACAATGGTCAGCAGCACTCCTGAGGACACATCACCAGAATATCATAAAACAATCATCGATCACAGCGGGTGTAGGCTTGAATATATTGTGTTTATATTGCTGCTGACATACCATCATCCTCATCCACCCCATCAGGATTCTGAACAAACAGAGGCTCTGAGGGGTAGGAGTCTGGTTCTTGCCATACCCAGGTCTCTTTGGTCCTCACGTTCAACTTGCAGATCTACACACAACGAAATCAGCTAATGAAAAAGCTTGTTTTACACACTCTGAAACACTTCCCATTGAACATATTTCGTTCATTTACCCTGTCTGGTATGAAATGGTTGAGACCCAAGGCGTAGGCGTATGTGTAATTCTTCCCTCCGTACTTCCCATAGTTGATCTGAGGGAACTCAAAGGCTACAAAAACCACATTAACATGATTACATAATGAAGATATTTCCAGTATACCATACATCAAGGTTACATTTGTTGGATGTGTTTGCACCTTGGCGAGGCCCAGAGAACAGCACCTCCGGCTCCAGCCAGATGGTCCCATCAGCGTTCATCACCGCTGTGGCTGTGGTGTACGGCAGGCTGACAAGGTTCTTCCCTTGCTCCTCCTACAAGTCCGCAGTGAGATGAGAAGGAATAACAGGAGGTGTGGACTTGAGTCGCATGACTTGGACTTGAGTCAGACTCGGGTCACAAATTGACAGAATCAAAAAAGACTTTAACACCAATGACTCGTGACTTTACTTGGAGTTAAGCCTTTTAACTCGAAAATACTTAATACCTTCACCCCGAGCCCAAAGATTTAAAAGTATGTTATTTACAAAGTGTGCCACAGATCAATTTCTTGTGAACGCTATTAATTCTCAGCAAGTGGACATGTAGGCGTAAACCATGAAGAACTCACGTTACTGAGAGCCAAAAATAATTTTGTTCGCATATGTTGTTATGCGGTGATCAACAAAAAAAACGTGCAGGTTGAAAATGCCATTTAATTTGGTGAAGAACACATTATGAATTGTTTAGGACTTGTGGCTGGATTTGGGTTTTGATTTGGGACTCAAGTGCAAAGACTTGAGACTTACTTGTGACTTGCTAAACATTGACTTGGTCCCACCTCTGACAAATAACATGAGACTTTACATCTGCAGGTGGCAACTTGTGTCCTTCAGATGAGCAAAACAGGTGACTCACCTTGTGGATGTCCAGGGGAATAACATATCTGCGGACCTCTGGCTGTGGCGCCATCATGGCCGCCTTTTTCACCTCCTCCCAGTTGGCTCTCAGGTTGGCCAACCAGAGGTAGTTGTAAACAAACTCAAAACTGCATGAATAAATGAATAATGAACAACAATATCTCTGTATCAAACAAATCTGCAGTAGATGAACAGGAGGGTTTGAATAAAAGTCCGACATTTACCCTTTCCATCCACAGACGTCAGTAACAATGAAGCCTTGGTCCTCATAAGTGTTGATGTGATGAAACATGCCAATGGCTGCCCCTTTGAACTTGTGATCAATGTACTCTCCAGGGTCTTTCTTTGCAATGTGAAACAAGGTCTATAAAACACACATCAGAAAATAGATATCATGAGATTTCAGAGGCAGAGACAGTGGTAATATCAAGGGGTAAGAATATCTAAAGATGCCAATTCACTGCAGGTTCTTACTCCTTGGCTTTCATTGGACTCAAAACAGTCCATGTAGTTGGAGCCTCGGATGCTCCAAGCACTCAGGAATTTCAGCAGGTTGATTTTCACCGGGGTCTCCACAAAGACAAAGTAGTTGTCTGACATGCCGAAGCTGAAGTTGTTAAGCAGAGAATGTCAAAACTTGGACTTTCCGTGACAACACTGACAACAAAAGGATCATCGACAAAAGTCCTGAGTCTCACACACCTGTGCACATAGGCGGGCTTGAACCTCTCAGCGCTGGGGAACTGCACCACCACCTTAGACTTCTCAATAGGATCAGACTTATCTAAAAAACAAAAAGTATATGTTACTATTTTGAATCATTTTCATTTGCAAGCTCCAGGGGACTAACCCTGACTGGTAAAACATATTTTTATAAACCCTTTTCCTTTGCATTTGAGAGGGGTCGCAGAGATTCCTTTAACCTTGAATTAGCATTCAGCATCATATTTTGGTTAAAAAGACAAACTGAGGAGAGGTCACTGCGGTGAACTGCTGGTGTTACGTGGGGAGATGTCGGCGCTGATCCAAACCTTTCTGTGTGGGTGGAATCTTGACAATGTTGTAGGCCAGCGATGCTCCTTTCCCCATGCAGTTTCCAATGTTATACACTGTACCATCTCTCTCAATGTGAGGGTGGGCTGTCATTCCATTAATGTTGACATAGTTGCACATGTCAACCTGCATAGAAAACAATTTTACTGTGTTTCAATATGAAGAGTTGTACAGTTTTGAAGTTTAAAAGTGGTAAAATCAGTTTGCATCTCATATTCTACGATATATTTGAATTTAAGTACCTTCTTCAGCGTCTCCAAGGTATCAGTGTTTACTTTAGTGAGGTAGTTGGTTTCTGTTACAGCATAAAAATCCTCACCAATAGGGTAAACATTCACCAGGCAGTTATCTGTGACCTCAACACCCTTGAAGTAAGAGAAAAACCTGCAAACAAAAAAATATATTATATTGTACAAAAGTAATGGTAGCTCAGAGAGCCGACACAAGTCAGTTTAAATACATTTAATAAGCAAAATAAGGAGATGTAGCATAATAAGCAGTGCCATGACGAAGGAAAATACATGACAACTTTAGAGCACTTTGTGTTTCATTTCATTTTTACATTAAAAAAACCATCCAGATAATGACATCCTGTGTGTTTATGTGCAGCCCACCTGGAGAAAATGTTTTTGCAGGGATCGGGGTACGCAAAGGTGCCAAACTCAGTGATCACCACACGTTTCTCTGTGATGGCTCTCACATAGGCATCTGTTTTGACAAACCTAAATGGAGAAAAATAATTGAATCCAAAAACATTATAGGCTTACATCCGTTTTGAAAAACAGAAATGTTTAATTGATTCATGGATATCCTTTTATTTTATAAAATGTTGCTAGACATGATATAATGTCATGTTCTTTAATGCAGTTGTATGTGCAGCTTGATTAGAAAAGTCTAAACCTGATGCACACACAAGCTCAAGTTTCTGCAGGATGATTTTGCTACATGTCTGTGATGTAAATTATGCAAATCGCCTGAAAGAAATGACAAAAAAAACCAAGTATTGTCCTGAAGGTCTTACTTCCGGACGTAGGTGACCTGGCCGTTCTTGAAGTCAAATTTGTGCATGAGGGCCTGCCCGTCAAAGAGGTGGTAGAAAGGTTCATCTCCAACCTCAAAAAGCCCAGGTCCCAAACGGAGAAGACTTCCCCTGAGAAAGGAAGGAATCCTACCTGTAAAATACCAACAAGTTAAACACAAATCAGAGATTGTTGTTAAATAAATAGATTTGTAAAAATCAGAGCCTACTGTATGTGCTCTTAGAACCACAAGGGAAGATCCTGAACAGTTCAATCAGTCTATGACTATCAAAGGATTATTTGCCTGCGCGATGCAAACAAACCTGTGACTGTTGCTGGAATAGGCTCAGCCAGCTCCTCGCATGTCTCAAAAATCTTCTTGTAGCCACCAGCTGGGTGTTCAAATCTGTTATCAAACAGTGAAGGCATCAACCCACATTACAGTGAATTAAACATAATGAACATTCCAGCAAGTTAAATGTATGAGTCTGTCAGTTGAAGGCAATCAAATCTGTATTTCTTTAAATCATTCAGAATCGGCTGGGGACATATTGAGCATTCAAGTCACTGTGTAAAACTCACAGGATCAAGTAAGTAAATGTTTATAGAAGAGATAAATAACATCATAGACATTTTCAAATCTTGAAAAAAGCAACACTTAAATTCAATGAATATAAATGCAGAACCCATCGCTGAGTAAGCATCAAACATGCTGTCCCCACTTGTTACCTTTTGGGTATTAATGTGAGATAAAGAAAATTATAGTTGGACTAAAACTCACCGGCTGACCATGTCTCCCTCTTCTCGTCGCACCACACAAAGCAAACTCTTCAGAAAACACTCAGCTCACTTCTGAACTGAACGTCTCTGGTCTGCCAGCGGATTTGTGGTATTTATTTGTCTAGTCCCCCTCACAGTCACTGAAAATCTGTGCGGTAAACTTTTCTACTGGCCAATCATGTCGCACCGTGAACAAGAATCCCTTTGTGCCAATATCCTCTAGGTGACTCAATGTTCACCCCACTGAAACCGGATTTATAACGATATTGATTGCACAGAATTTGCAAATGTGTTGCAATTGTGCATGTGATTTCTTTTTTCAATTGTTGTGCTTTTACGGTATAGTTATGCTGAGTCATACATTATATTTCAGAGTAGGCTTGTGTAGTGGGACTACAAAAAATACAGAGCAAGTAAAATAGAAGTGAATGTGAATTTTAAATTCAGTAATTCAGAATGTGTGTAGTGAATTTAGAGCAAACATTACATCACATTACTTTTATTTAGCTGACGCTTTTATCCAAAGCGACTTACAATAAGTCCATTCAACCATGCAGGTTGAAACATTGGGATTGAGTACCACCACTTTATTTCAGATTAAATAATGATTTAGATTAAATAATGATTTCTAGATGAGGATTTATTGAGAAACAACAACAACAGTGAACCTTCACAGCTATTATTATGCCACCTTGTACAATATAACGGTTACACACAACGCTAATGATGCTGTGTGGCCATTGTGTTTTTTGGACTGAACTCAAAATGCCATAACTTGCTTGTCTCAGTGCAACTATAATCCAGGTGTGGGGATTATGTTTAGCGTGGCACGAAGACAAACGCTGCATTGTTCCCCCTGGGAAAAAACACCATTAGTAGAAAGGGTTTCACCAGAAGCAGTTTGTCAGTAGCTGCTGTTGTGATGTGGCTCCACCAGCACAACACATGTGGACTGACCTTAATTAGCAATACATAACATTTTTATGACAATCTATTGATCAAAAAGAGTCAGTTATTGAATAATACCCAGTGGAAGTGGCTAAGGTTTAGAGTTTCTAAGACTTTCACTCGTATCACATGGTCTTTATCAGTGGATAAAGGCTGCGCAGTTGTCATGGCGGGTTATAGTGATCATGACATCTGCAGCTCTACTGATCTACATGACAAACTAAACGAACATCATCTGCTGTTGAAAACAGTGTGACGTGGTTGAAATCTCTAGAAAGAGTCAGCAAGCAAATATGAGGTGAATCTAATATATTCTTTGCTGACAACTTTGGGCATGTGATTTAAAATCCAAAGGCAGATTTCCATTTCGCAATTCTAGCTGTATTTGAGAGCAAAAATAACCCACACGAAAGCTCTGAAAGCGTCATAAGTTCACTTGCAATTTCCAAAGTCAAGAATTAACTTTAAGCAGTGAGAAGTTAAGGTAAAGGACTTAAGATAATTATATTTGGAGGAATTTGTGACATACTCAGTGTGACCCTATTTTTTTAATTATCTAATCATTGACTGTAAAGTTTCACTTTTAATCCCTTTTTTAGTTAATTTACTTTTTGTTTAATTATGTGGATGTTGTTCTTATTTTTGTATTATTATTATTTGTTATTATTTTATTTTATATAATGCATTAGGTTCTAATAGGAGAGAGATCTTATATGTATGCATAACGTGTTAAATTTATGAAATCAACAACAAATGTTGACCAAAAAAAAAGAAAATAACTTTGATTTATATTTATACATAAAGATGTAGATACAATAAAGAGAATGGATGACTTAGTGTGTGGTATAAAAATATATATATATATATAACCATAGCAAAAATATAGATTATCTATAATTTAATTAAACTTTCCCAACAATACTTACTCTATCTTTATGGCCACCTCCTTGTTTATATCAATCATTCAAGGAAAGGGAGACCTCTGTTGGTTGGGTGCAGGTTAAAACTTTTTCAACATAGTATCATTGTCGCGTGCCCTGGTGTGCAAGACTAAAATTAGATTGATTACCGGAGGCGATAATTCATTAATAAACCTAATAACCTTGGATGATTTTATAAAAGTATTAGTGTTTTCACAGCAATGGAGTTCAACTATACGCATGCGCACTTCGTTCCCGAATTACAATATGGCGGCGATATGTTAGTCTGTTGACGTAGTCGCTAGCTAACACCTAGCCCGCTAAATTACCTACAAACACGCTGTTTTAATATCCTGCGGATAACTGTGGCTTTAATTTAAGTGTATTGGTTGACTGCAGTGCTATTGTTCAAACGGTTTTAATCGAGAAAATGAATTACACCACGAAGGTGGTCCAGGTGACGAATGTGTCGCCGAGCACAACATCGGAACAGATGCGAACACTGTTCGGTTTTTTGGGAACCATCGAAGAACTGAAGTTATTTCCACCAGAGTGAGTTGACTATCTGGTGATTTACTGTAATTGTAATGAAGTCACTGATTTTTTGTATGGTTTTCTAAACAGGTTTACTTTTTTAGAGCCAGAAACGTAACTAGGCCTAACATGCTAACCAGACACCTAATAACGTTATAGTTACCTAACACCAACGGATGTTACGTTCAAATTCATCGTAATTTGACTTGTTGATTATGTCTCACACACCTACACTAACATTTATTTAACCCATGTATGCCCCGCAACTGAAGACATTTAGAAAATGAGCTATTTTATCATACTAACATTAATTGTGTATTTCGGCACATGTGCCCAAAGACAAGTATAGTAGGATAAGAAAAAGGCTCAGAAACTACAAGGAGCATAATCAAGTATTTGATATATATATATAAACTCATAAGAGGTGTAATATCATACATATGCACACATGCGGTGTAAATTATTCATATGTAAGACATTTAGGTAATAAACAAAATATTAGCCTTTTCCTTAATTTTTCAAAAAAATCCTGTCTATGACTATTGATAAACATTACATTTTTCATGTAATCCAAAAATGTAAAAGTTCAATACTTAATACCAAAGTATGTCTGTAGCATATTTCAAGACTAGACCTATCAGAACAGCAAAAGCTGTACAACCCCTGAAGTGGTTGATCCACAAAAGACAGGACAAAAAAAAAAGGATTCATTGTTTAGATGATTGTTTTCTAATTTTATTCTATTTAACATAATATTTCTGACTTCCTCAATAGTGATTCTCAGATGCCGGTGACATCGCGGGTGTGCTTTGTGAAGTTCCAGGAGCCAGAGTCTGTTGGAGTATCCCAACATCTGACTAACACCGTTTTTGTGGACAGAGCATTGATTGTGGTTCCGTTTGCTGAAGGTTTGTCACGTCATTATTTCCATGTATGAGTGGTCCTTGTCGGTTGAATGGCATGAATATGGAACATACATAAAGAGTAAAAAAAGATTGAATCTATCCCATTTGTAAACCAAACAAGTCAACTCATCTTGGACTGTTTATATATGAGCTTTTTAAAGATAATTTCAATGATATTGGTAATGCCATTCCCTCCCATTGTCTATAAGAAGTGCTATTGTCAGATATTTGGTATACTGTGGTAGCAACGCCGTAGCTGTTTTACCACCACAATGCAATTCTTTTGATAAACTGGATTTGTATTTCTTTGGGTAAATGCATATCACGCGGTATGTCTCTGCCTAAAACAATAATTTGCTCTGTATTGTAAGTGCAGTATACCAAATTCTGCTTTACAGACATTTACAGATTAGGAGTTGAACATTCCCAAGCTGTGGCCGCCGCAGTGAAGTGAAGTGAAGTGAAGTTGTTAAAACTCTTAACCATATGCATTTTTTTTTTCTCCCCCGTATTGGACTATCCTCTGTTAAACTTCTCTCTGTTATTTGTGTGTGTGTATGTGTGTGTGTGTGATTTTTGTAGTGAAGAAGGCAAAAGCAGCCCCTCGTGGATGGCTGAAAATGGTCCTCTGCCTGCCAACAGGGGATTGTAGACATTTGCAAAGGCCAGCAAGCATTCAAGTCCCACCCCGCCCTTTTCGTGTCCTCTATTCTTTCTCTGCCTTCTCTTTCTCTTTCCTTCTGTCTAATTAATCTTTCTTAGGTGGTTTTGTTTAGAGTATAAAGGTCAGATATCGGGGCTGTAGGCTGAAACGATGCTCATTTTGCGACACTTCTTTGGAATGCTGCTTAGCCATTTTAAGGCGAAAGCATTGTTCCTTATCAGATAAGGCTGGCAATATTCTTAACTTTTTGACGTCAACAAATCCTATGAAAAAAAGAAAGTAATTGATGAAAAACTATTAAAAGCACATCAGTGAACCACAATGATGCACTGGGTGACTTTTTAGTTCATTATGGTGAACGCAGGCACTGTAATGAATTTTTTCAGCCTTACATACTCGATGGCACACCAAATGGGTATTAATCCACCACTGAAAATAGTCTCCTATAAATGCACTATTTACTCCTGTATGAGACAGTTTTGCAGAAATGTGTGTTCTCTGTTTTTAAAGATTTCAGAGTTAACACATGGGATTGTGACACAGAGCAGAAGGTACTGATGCCAATAAGCAACACTTTTTATATTGTCAGCCTTATCCTATAATAATGTGTAAATTTAGTCTTGAACGAAAAAGCTTTGAAAGGCTGTTATTGGGGTTTGGTTGTTAAAGCTGGCTGGTAATAATCACAATGCCCAGGCAGCTGACACTGCACATACTTACCCATATGAGAGCAGCTAATTGTGCAACTAAACATAGGAACAGTAGTCAATGATTGGATATCTTATATGATAGTCATTCTACATCTCATCATAAGTTGTCTTAAGATGCCCAACCGACATGACATTATGTTGGTCAAATATTTTCTTTAACAGTGGTCTTCTTTTGTTGTTGTGTTTTACAGTTCTTTTTCCTGGCTCAGCCAGTCCTGTATACCAGGCCCTGCTGAAAATACCATCCAACAGTTTTGTCTCCTGCAGCAATTTCTCTCTTCAGTGTGCTCTTTTATTTAAATGTTGTCATTGTTGTGTGTCCATATTTAGGTCATGTCTTTTTGTGAAAGAGTTGTTTTGGGTGTGGATTTACTGTGAGATGATTATGAGGTATATATATATATATATATATATATATATATATATATATATATATATATATAGTGTGTATATATATATATATATATATATATATATATGTGTTGAATTTGGCCATTTTCTAAATACAATCAGTGCAAATAAAGATCATCAAATTATTTTTTAAATTGGGCTGTGGTAGCGCAAATCAATGAAACCAGTCATCCTCTGATCTTATTGGTTGATTGATGCAGTGGCAGGTAAGGATACTAGATAAATGATTTACAGCAGACACGCTACCCACCCTATATCTGCTATTGTCATTTAGTACATACCACTATATGCTGTGACATTTGTGTTTTTGGTAAGTAAACACTGATAGTTTGTATAGTGTTCTTGCCAAATCCCTAAAATTCTCTCTGTTGTGTGTATCTCGATTTTTCTCTGTGTGCTTTTAGTAGCGAAGCCGCCAGCGTGAGTCGCTTGTTTCAGTAAACGTCTCAATGAAAATTGAGGGCTCACCCAACTGGAGAAGCAGCTGTGCTTGCTAACCTTTGGTTCATGACTTAAAAAACACGTTCAGGTGATATATTCTTGGCAGTGTTCATTGGAGTAGTGTGATATATTCCAGCAATAGTTATGTCACTTCAATGATTATGTTGAATTAAGGGAACTCTTTCTCTGATCTGTAAGGTAACCATTTTGTTGAACCTAATTTGAGGAATTGCAGTGTGAAGACTTTTGTTCTTTGTCTTTTCCAAAGTGTCTTCTCTGTAGTTGATGTGTGTGTGAAGATGTTGTTGTCTCCTAATGCCTGTTTTTATTTTCCTGTAGGATCTATTCCAGATGAGGCTAAAGCTTTGTCTCTGTTGGCGCCAGCAAACGCTGTTGCAGGAATTCTGCCAGGAGGAGGACTTCTTCCAACGCCCAATCCCATCTCTAATCCTGGGGTAAGTCTCTCTGATTATTGAATAATATGGAAAAATATACCATCTCATTCGAGTGCATGAATTTACAAAAAAGATTACAAATTCAATTTGCTGTTGTCACATTGTATAACATTTAAAAACACAGCCTGTTAAGTGTTATAAAAGAGGCGCAACATGTTTGTTATTTGTGGTTGATGCTTTCGTGCAATGGTTATTTGGAACTGAAAGAGTGATCTGATCCGGCCTCATCTGTCTCATGAGTACACGATGCCACGATCTCAACAATCGGCTGCAATAACACAAGTGCCTTTACGTGCTGGTGTGTTTGTTTTCATTACAGATGGGAGGTAACCCTTTCGGTGTTCCGAACATGGATGCGATGGCTGCATTTGGATTCCCAGGACACAATATGAATCCCCAGGTGAGAGGTTTTGTTGAATGACATTGACTAGCAAATATTATCCAAAACGTGTGAAGTGAAATATGCATCTATACATATATAGACAAACCTTCCCACTTTTTTTTTTACAGGCTGCAGATCAGCTGTTAAAGTTCATGACGGATCCAAAGTAAGTTGGTATAAAGTGGAAAATGTGCCTGATGCAGTTTTAAACTAAAGACAAAAGAAATAGACGTGTTGGTGTGTTTGCAGAAATGATGAGTCAACTAATTAATATTCTTTTCTTCAGACTGAATCCTTTGGCTGCAGGCTTAAACCTGAGTGCAAGCCTGAAGGCTGACGCATCTAATAAAGAAATCGAAGAGGCCATGAAGAGAGTCAGAGAGGCTCAGTCGCTCATTTCTGCTGCTATTGAACCTGGAAGTGAGTGCACAAATGCTTTTTTTCTTACCAGGATGTTGGCTTTGCAGTCTACAATAATATCAGTCTTGTGTGCATTGCAGTGTTACATAAGCATAATTCTTATTTTCCTATTTCTTTTGCCATTTTCCACAAGCTTTGTATTTTGACAATCCTCCGCAATTTCTGTTTTTTTCTGTCCTGCAGATAAGGAGAGCAAAAAGAAGCGCTCTCGGTCCAGGTCCAGGAGGAGGCGGTCCAGATCCCGTTCAAAACACAGGTGTGTGTGATGCTACTGTTACTCATCTGAAGAGTGGAGATGGAGAAGCCTTTTGTCATTTGGGAATAAAGTAAATCAGGGGTGGGGAACCTCCGGCCTCCGGGCCATATACCTTGCGAGACCATTTGATCCGGCCCTCGAGGTCATTCGTAAAACGCACGCAAAAAATCCACTAGCAAAAAAAACTAGATGGCAATATTTTTAAATGGGCGACTGAGTGTTTTTCCTGGTCAGGGTCCTTGAACACAACACGAGCGGAACGTGTCATCACGAAATGAATGGGCTGTGTCTTTAAAAAAATGTGCAGAGGTTATGAGTTCAATAATTAGTATGGCCCTCGAAGGATGTTTAAAAAAACAAAAATGGCCCTTTATAGGAAAAAGGTTCCCCACCCCTGAAGTAAATGATCTGAATGCATGATTGCAGGCGAACCAGGAGCAAATCACGGCGACGGTCAAACTCCAGAAGCAAGAGGCGCTCCAAAAGCCCCCGCAGGAGACACACCGACTCCAGAGACCAAAGCAAGCGATCTCCGAGCAAATCCAGGTGGGTCATCCGTGTGAACGCTTTAACTCAAGCCTGCTTCATGCCAATAAAAGTTAAAGATGTAATTGAGCCTGTCAGAAATCTTACATTTCTTCCATCAAATGTATCTACAGAGATCGAAAGAAAGACGATTCGGGGAGAAGAAGATCCAAAACACCACCTAAAAGCTACAGCACAGCCAGGAGGTCACGCAGCGAGGACCGGTGAGTACAGCAAAGGCTTTTGTGTGCTCAGGAAGAAGAGAATTGAACATGTAAGCAAACTTTTATACTGCAGCCACCAATCTCTGTTTTCAAGTAGTCAGCTTTTTGTCCTGTTCTGCTGCACAGGAGACGCAGGAGAAGTCGAAGCAAGACCCGATCTCCTCCTAAAAGGAAGTCTCCGTCTCCTCGAAGGTTGGTGGGACGATGCAAATTATTTATGTATAAAACTATCACTGCATGTCTGTTTTAAGTCTCTGAGGAAATAAATTTTTCTTACCAAACTAGAAGTAAAAGTGTGCTATGTGTAATTATTTCTTTGGTCTAGAGACCATACAAGCTAAATATCCATTGTGTGGGTGCATCCACACGCCTCACCTTTCCCCATCTCCCTCCACAGACACAAGAAGGAAAAGAAGAAGGATAAGGAAAGAGACAGAGAGCGCAGGAGTGATAAAGAGCGCAATCGTGAGGAACGCGAACGCTCCATCAGCAAGAAAAAGAAAAGTAAAGACAAAGAACGAGAGCGGGACAGGGAGAGGGACAGGGAGAGGAAATCTGACGGAGAGAAAGGAGATGTGAAGGTCAGCAAAGTATGTTGAACTTACAGTGAGTATTGCTGTTCTGATGTAAACTAGACTGGGACTATCTATGCTTTAAAATGTCACATCCATTGGTTTCCTTTCACAGATCACCAGGGATTATGATGAGGAAGAACAAGGCTATGACAGCGGGAAGGAGAGGGAGGACAGGAAAGATTCTGACGACTCTGCTTTGTCTCCTCAGTCTGTAGAAGGTAACGGCACAGCACGGCCTGTGAAGCAGGCCAAAGTTAACGGCGCTGACGATCACCATGAAGAAGAGGACATGGATGTCAGTGATTAGGTGGTCCGTCCTTCTTTGTCCCTCGTTTACCCTCTGTTTTGGTTGTGAATGTTACAACTTTTTTTTTCCCCCCCACTGGGGTAAATCTAAAATGTGAAGTGAGCGTCAAATGTATTGATTTTTCGCACAGAAGAGTCGGCAACTTTTTAGCAAATGTACAATGCAGAATTGACATTTTTGCAGAGAGTTGGCCTTGATGACATTGTCACATTGCTTTAAAGTACCCACATGCTTTTTTTGCCTCTACAATCGTAGTCGGTTAAAACTGGAAGTAGGCTTGCTTTGCTTTTCTAGAGCTTGTGTTGTCAGGTTTTGTCACTTTTTTCACATATTGTATCTTTTACATTTTATTTCTTTTTGTGTTGTGGTGTTGTTCAGGCCTCTTCTTCCACTTTCTCAAAACAGTTAATACATTTGTTTCTTGTTATTTGAAAGTGTTGATTGTTTTATCAAGGATTTCTTTTATAATAAAGCCTATTTGGAGAACCAAGTCTTTCAGAAATTGTTAATGGGTACAATAACCAGATTGGGACAAACGACAGATTGATAAAAAAAAATTAATCGGCAACTATTTTATAATAACTACTCATTCAGACATTTCCAGCCTTCTCAGATGTAAAAAAGAATTTGCAGCGTTTATTTAGTTAATTGAATAAATTAGAGTTTTGATCACTATTATTCAATTAACCAAATTAAAATATTAATTGCATCCCGAAACCAGACATAAATGCCCGTTTTTGGCTAATCTAACAAATATACCTACCGGTAAGTAAAAAAAAGTCCAATATTGCTATAAAGCAGAGCCAGTTATTGCTTTGAAACACAAACATTAAAGTGACACCCTGATATAGTAAAATATGTGACCAATTATTGTATGGAATACTGTATTTTTATTATACTTGCACAAAGTCTGCTGAAACATGATGCTGGTGCTTTATTTAAAGGGAAGTGAAGTAGGTATGGTTGTGGTACATGTTAGCTGAAGCCAGAGACAACTCAATGGATCAGATTATTTCCCATCCGGACAGTTTTGGGATATCCAGCAATATCAACTTCACAGTTTAGTTTCCTCTCCTTGGATTAAAAAGAAGAGAAACATATGCGCAGACTACCATCAAGGAGATAATTTGTAAACACTAAAAAGCTGTTAGTGTTACAATGTTCAGTTTTTCCTTAATCTTGGTACCAATAAATCTGCAGATATATAACAAACGCTCCGAGAATATAGCTTAAAGATGCATGTGATCTAGTAGGCCAACACAGCCGTAGCATGCCTTAAATATACTTAATATCAGTGCAGTATTAAACTAACAGTTTACCTGATATCCCATCTTCCACACACAAACGCACATACAACAACCCTTGGTACAGTACAAGTATCCACTCACACCGAGCACAGAGTTCATACTATCACGACAAACCGACAGCCAAGAGGTAACATGAGCTAACCTGAAAACACAGGAGATTGCGTCCTGCCCAGGGGAAAAGGCTTTTGATATCGAACTGTTACGAATGTGTTTTTATGCTAAACCTTCTCCCACCTGGTTAAAAACATTCTTACGTACTTGAAATGTATTGCTACACAGTGTTAACACCTTTTGAGTTTATACATATGTATAGTACATCATTTATAAATGAATATTAAGCTCAGTTTGAGGATATAGCTATATTTGTGATCTTGTGAGTTTGCAGATGAAACGTGACTTATTTACAGATAACGGTGTCAGTGCAGTTTCAAGAATGAGAATTCAGTCTTGGAGATGAGAATTTAAGAGTAGATATTAAAATAGTGACGGTGAAGAGTCCAGGCTGTGTCTTCCGACAGCGTTCACATGAAAAGAATAGCAGCACAGAGCAGCGCATGTAACTTGCTCAGGTGGTGAACAGCGAGTACAATGAAAGCTTTCACTCATTTCACACAAAAAACAACTGCCGATATGCATCTATTTGTTAGATGGCGCTCTGTTACATCTGTATGCATCGATTCACTTGCGATCAATCAGCAGAAATGATCAATAACTGATCAATAAGAGCAGTTCCCTTTTTTTTTTTTTTAAACAGATACTATATATAGGAATAAAACAATACAGGATTCCCTCATTTTTTGTTTTCCACCTCTCAAACACATTAGCTTGCTAGTCATTTCCTGTTTGTCAGATGTGTTTACAGGTCAGAGGTCGGGGAAGCGACTGGGATCTTCTTTGTATTCAGTCGGGATGAAGAAAGTAGACTCTTCAAATTCGTCGTAGCGGAATTCCTGAAAGGTGACAGTTGCTGTGATCGTGGGGAAGACGGGGATGTCTGCGAGGGAGAGAACACAAGAAGAAAAACATTATGTGTGATCGTTTCTCGACGAGCTCGCCACTCGCGGGAACACAGCGGTAGGTCGACGCACATACCGAGTTTAACTGGAAACCCAGGCGGAAGTTTCATCTGAACGAACTCCCGGAGTTTGTTGAAGTGCTTGAACGGGGCTATGACCTCCAACACGTTTAATAACCTGGAGGCAGAGGAAAGTGAGTCAGCGGTTTTCTTTCACAGCCTTTTCTTTACCAACATTTCCTGAAATCTGAACAACGACAAAAAGGGAAGGCAAACTGAACTTGAGTGATTAAGGAAACTTGGTCCCTTTCTATAAAGGACTATAAACATGTACAACCATGGAATACAATAGTGCGTTTTGGCTACAATGTCTACTTCTAATCCCTCGTCACAGGTTTCCTATTTCTACGAGCAGTTCGACCGAAGAGTTATGTCCCCTTCTAAGGTTGTTTCATTTAAACAGATGTTCCTGTTTTACAATAATAAAAAAAAGCAAAGACTAAAGAAAACCAGTAAACCTAATTAAGAGTCCACAGCCCTGCAGCTGTGCGTCTGTACTTAGGCACAGTGATGATTTGAGCTAAAGACTAACGTCTGCATGTCAACATGCTCGCAATAAGAATGGGAACACGTTGATGTTACGCAGGTATAACACTTTCCATCTTATTACGTTAATAATCCTGCCACCGCTCAGATTTACCCGGTCTCTATCCCACCAGGTTGGAAGACACCAGAACTCTGGTATGTCAGCCTTGACAGAGGTTATCAACTCCATAAAAACCACCGGTCTTCCATCACATGAATTACACTCTCTCTACATCCCAGTTGTAAAAGATTCTCTAAATAAATAGTTAGAATCAAACTGAAATCCAATTCGCTACGGTCTAGTAAAATGTATTCGTTCAACACTTAAGATAATATGATCCTCTACAAATCCTAACGTTGGTCTCTTTTTTGCTGATTAACGACTTTAAATTGAACATTTTAAGAGTAAAGTAAGTACAACATATTTTCAACATTACAAAAAGCACAGAATGCGAAAGGGAGAAGAAAATAAATCACATTAAAAACCCATTAGCTATTATAAAGGGTGGGGTTTTATTACCAGCTCCATTTAGGTTTATTCAGTAGAGGAAATAAAGCAATTTACTACATTATGTCCCAGTAATATTTTTACAGCACTGCCTGTAACCCATTACAGGCAAACACATAAACCACATCCTGTGTGAATCCTACCTCCTCATCCACTCAGTGTAACATCCAGTATCCTTTAACGTTCTTGTTCTCCATGAACAGATCGCTTACACCATCCCCAATTCTTTAGATTAACTTGCACCATTTTCAGATTCATGAAATCAAAACTTAAGAAGTTTCCTGCATATATATATATATATATATATATATATATATATATATATATATATATATATATATATATATATATATATATACACAAAACTGAAGAATGTGAAGCAAGAAACACTTATTTTCCTCGAGGCAAATAACGGTCGTTAAAGCATTAAAGTAGTGATTTACACTCGTGTTTTGACAATTCTACTTCCACCAGCAGATTAAAAGAAATCTTAACTTCAAACCCCCGTATATGTCAGGCTCTAATATAATATAAGAGACTCCACAAGCTTGCAGGTGCATTACGTAAGGCATTCATGCATTGGAAATGAGAGAGAGCGAGAGAGGTGAGTAGGTTTCTTTCCCTTCAAACAGCCCGAGTACAGCCAACACGGTGGCCTAGTTGAGTTAATAATAATCCAAAAACACTGACAATTTGTTGTCACATGGTGGAGCAGTTGATTCTTCAATCATCTCATCGGTGGCTCCCCCACACAAAGAGCGTGTACCTGGCCCAATTATCTCATCCGAATTATTTCATCTCTACATTACCCTTTTCTAGTATCCCAAGTGTATTCACCCGGGATCAATCTGTGCAAAGAGCTTTGTAAATAGATCTGAGGAGGAAGGGATGTACTTACGACTCGATGCCTAGAGGGAAATCCTGGCTCATGGCTACATTAGCTTTGAAGTTCTTCTTACTTTCCTTACACGCAAGCTCTCTCCCAAGATGAGGTGGCCTGAAGGCAGGAGGAAACACAGACAAACACAAAAAGACATATTAATAATCAGCAACTGCCCTGATTAATTGTGAGTGATGAAGTAATGGGCTTGCGACGGTAGTCGGTGTTCGGGCATACACCGATTACAGCACCTGTTCACCGTTTTTGTGCTTTTCTCTCTTTATTGAAATAAAACCCATTTAGTTTATTTTTGCGTTTTTCTCATTTATTAAATAAAAAAATATATTTGTAAAATACTAAAGGGTTTAATCAAAACTTTGTCAGTCTACTATTATAAAATGTAAGTGTCAGCAGCAGAGTCGCAGCACAGCGTAGGAGGATTTCACCGCTCACGTGACGAGTGTAGGGAGAGTTGACCGACGAGACTATAGTGGAGGATTTGCTGTTGAAGCAAAAAGCAAAAGCTCGTAGTTGGCAATATTTCAGATTTAAAGTGCCGTACAGATATTGAGCTTCATCGACGAATAGCTTTTCCACCGTAAATCGGAAACACTGTTGTCGCCACGAGCTCGTTAACCGGTGACTCACCACGTGGCATTCCTGTGGAGAAATACGGAGATACTCACTTTCCTTGATCTGCAGCGATGTACTCTTCCCAAGAAATAGTGTTGGCCGCGGGAGCTGTGAGAGACTGCCGTCTCACAGGCTGGGGACAAGAAAACATCAGTCGTCAGGGCGCCGTTACGGTTGACCTTTGCTGGATGACGTTAGAACATTCTTTGTCTCTCACCTCAAAATTGTGTTCACTGATGCTGCCTCCTTTACTCAAGCTCTCCATGATGGCTTTGTTCCTCAAGATGTCCTCCTCACTTAGGTGCTCTCGCCGTTTCCGCGACTCTAGCACCAAACCGTTCACCGTGTAGAAGTCAGCCAGGAAGTTTCCAACCATCTCCTGTACAGAGAACGAGCAGGCGTTCCATCAGCACTACTGCCGAGGTGCAGCCTGAGGGTGGGACTGTACCAACTTCTCAGGAGACAAATGATTCAAATGTCCTTATTCTCTCATCCCCGTAGCAAGACGAGTTTATAAAAAGACAGTGAACAGAGCAGTAACGTACACACGGATCTTTTAGATTCACAGTGCAACAAAACATCAAGACTTGTGCTACGATGGCCGTATGGAGACATGTGATGATATCTTATTTGTATTAGTGAGATGAACCTGAGGGTCTGTGAGATCATTTACAGGAACGGAAACAAGACGAAGCATAGAAAAACAAATTGTATCCGTTGCTATTTTTATATCCTTCCTCTAATCTTTGTTTCCTGTGAAAGCTCAAAACTTTCCCCTCTTCACAACTCAAGTTATTCAACATTATTTAAATTAAACAGTCTGAGAGGAGGAAACAAAATTATAAATCGCTCTCACACTACTCTCATCTCATCGGATGAGGGGTCGCAAGTAGACAATGATCCATTTTAAGGGGTTGTGAGGTAAAACCACTTATAAAACAACCAGGCCTCATTCAAATGATACGTTTGGGAGACATAGAATAGCAGATGTTAACAATTTAGGCTTGCAGGTCAAAACATACCTGCTTAAATGTAATGTTTTGATATTTTTAACCCCCATTTAATGTGCCTTCATTTTTTATACATCAACTGTGCCTCATTTATATTTTTGCAAATCACTTTGTAAAAAAAGAGCCACTGTAAATACCTTTTTATGGATTTTTTTTATATGTTGTTGTTGATTGTGTCAAGTTGTGTGTTTTATTAAGGGTCTGTCCCATAAAGCTTACGGTTTTATCCTCTCTGAACAGCCAGCCAATCTGACTGCGAGAGAAAGTGATGGACTTGGTGGACAGAGTTGCAGAGTAGACGTCACTGCTCATCAGAATATCCACCTCTTCTTCAGTCTCCATCTCTGACTCCTTGTGGGCAATAAACAATGGCAGTGAGGCGTTGCTGTTCATATTAAAACAGCTGCTGACACGATGTGGAAAAGATCTCACTCACCTCGTGGTGTATTCTTTGGTACACTTTTGCTTCATTGTCCAGAACCACAAAAGACTGGGAGGGTTCCGCCTCGCCGTTGAAAATGAAGCTAAGATCTCCTCGCTGACACTTCATATCAGTGAAGTCTATGAGAGTGGTGTCAAGTCTAAAAAAGAAGAAAAAAAAGAGCGCGTGTGAAGATTGTTCCGTCCTACTTTTTAAATCTTTTTAAGTCCTCGACCTGGATATCAACCGTTTGCTGCTTTACACTCACAGTGAAAGAGATTCTCTCATACAGGACAGTTTTACCTGATGTTAAGTCCCTGCTTGTAGATTTTACAAGCATCCGATGGCAACATCCGGGACAGCAAAGGCACTAAAATACAGAAGAGTGTGAAGAACACATTTCATACTGCAGGTTTTGCACTGACAATAGAAGAAAAGAAAACCTCAGTTATCTTAATAATAAAATCATTAAGTAAGGCAACAGCTGACCCGTTCAGCAACTTTGAAGAACTCAGCGAAGAGATTTCAAGTTAAAGCTGATCTTATCGATTACCAATGTTGAAATAATGGCTGAAAATATGGTAATGTAAACAACTCACCCCAGCTCTGAAAGTCCCAATGCAGCTCCAGATAAAAGTCCCCAAGCTACAGAAAAGACACAAACACGTCAGGGGTCAGAAAACAAAAAGGTACAGCGCAGTGAAGATTTCACAGTATGCAATTCAGCAGTTAATATGCATACTCAAGGACAGGCAAAAGTCATTAATGCAAAGCCTGCAGCGGAGTGAAAGTTCAGTGATGCATTATGAAAAGCAGTTTCAAACTCTGAGTTTGGTGTGGAAGTGACGGCAGAGCGGTCCTCACCTCCTTCAGAGCTTTCAGTAATTTTGGCCTCTTATCCTCCACGCTCTCCCTGGATTGCTGCTTTAACTTCCGCAGTATTGCTGTGACTGACGACACGGGGGTGAGAAAGAGACAACTTAAAATACACAAGAGGTTTCACAAATGTACACTTGGATGATGATGCGTCGTACGTTCACCATCTTCACACCTGAATATAGCTACACGAGCGGTGTACACTTGTATTTCCAACTAAAGTCGGACTGAAATATAAATAATATTGTCCGATCTTTCTCATCACAGATATATTGGTATCGGGTGTCAAATCTCTAGTTAAGTGCTTTGTGAGATTTTAATATGACGCCGCTATTGCACATATAACTTACGAGGAAGCATCACAATTCTGCTACAACTAACTCCTGTACAGAAGTAACATTGTTCACAGGAATCAGTAGCACTGGTTAAATGAGCCAATACAACTCACTGTCTCGTGAAGTGCAGCTCTTTCTATCACACGCTTAATAATACCACATGGACCACAACAAATCAACATAAGGGAAAAACATTGGACTGAGATTGGACGTGCCTGAGAAGAGAAGTGCTGATGAAGCACTGGCCGCAGCTCGTCATTGCACACACAGACAACCAGTGAGCGAGCTGCTGACGCGATGTGCACATGTGTAAAAGCGAAAGGTGATGACTGATGACAAGACTGCAGTGTTTTGTGAAAAGTGCGAAACCCACACGTTTGTCATCGAGCACACATTATTCTCCATTTGTCCTTCTCACTGAGCGATAGCCAGCTGTGTGCTGCATGTTATTTAACCAAAGATATAGAATCTAACAAACCCCATGCTATGCCTGTATTTGCATATCCTTCCTCATGTGTGTGAATGTACCCACCCCCCCCCTATCTTCCTCCCTTTCACCCTTGTGAGTGGTGTGACCTTCTTAAAGCGCAATTCCTGGTCCCAGTCCCAAACCAGCCGGCCACAGCGGGCACTTAGCGTTGCGCCGCATACTAACAAGGTCGAGGGTCATTTCTCAAACGGCTGGGCCTCACAACCTTCATCACAGACTGTGTAAGAAAGGGATGCTGCTATTTCAGGTTATCTAGGCAAGTGGCAGTGAGAGAAATGTGTCAGCTTAGCTTTGGCACAAAAATAGGTATACAGTCCTTTCATGAGACACTTTGCCCGCCCTTTTCTATAATCTTAAATTAAGCACACAAAATTAACAACACAATTTAAAAAAAGAAAACGGCAGTGATTTCATCCCAAAGGCATTAGTTGGTGCCTTTCACATGTCATTTGACTCTTTTTCACTGGATGTCAGCTCTAAAAGCAGAAGCATCATTAAGCAGGGGAGGGGAGGGACCAGGCTGTAAGCTCAGGGCTGCCTAACACTAAGCCATCGTTCAGGCTGCGTTCCAGCACATCTGGATGAAGAGTGCTCAGAGGAAAATCTCCACCTTCAGCTTTTTAGCTGGACCGATCGGACATCCGTCTAAACAATTAAATGACTGATAAAAACGCTCACACATATGCTGTGACCTCCAATGGTACCTTTGCCTTTTTCCACAATTCATAACATAATATGTTAAATAGGCGTTCTGTGCAACTTGATTTGATTTAAACTGTGGGCAAAACAACTGATTTCATCCCTCATGTGACTGTACAAACTGTACAAACTGTACAAAGGTATCAGAGAAGACTCAAACTGTACACACTGCCAGGAAATGTTTCTGCAAAGCACGGATTCCGGAGATTTAATTTATGTAGTGTATTTTATTAAACATGAGAAGTAAAAATATCATACTTTCCTTCTTCATTAGAAAAATATATTTTTATCATTCAGTTGGCAACACAAAATAGCACAAACACCGAGCTAACAATTGCCAATACTGCTACAGCATGATCATTCGTTCAGAAGACAAATAGAGACTAAAGCTGACACCACAGAGCCTTCGTGAAATCTATCGACCTGTCAGACAGTCAGCACTGGACCTAAATGTTGTGACCGGGAGTGTACGATTGCAGGTATGCCACTGATACCACAAACACATCCAAATATTAAAACCCCGGGACAGAAGACAGCTTTTCAGAGCGGTGTTGACATAACTTACTCATTTGCCTGTCGCCATAGCTGATGGCTTCTGCTAGAGGGCTCCATCCCTGTGCGTTCTTTATCTTTACAGGAGCATTATGGGCCAGTAGTAGGAGGGCACACTTCTGAAATAAAAACACAAAAGATTATATAATTATAATGATTCCATCTATATTGTTGTCAATTCTGTAATTTAATATAATAAATAGATAAAATATGTAATGCTCAAACAGACTACTGATCTTTATATAATGATACATTTAACTCATTATGAATATGTTTCAGTGCATTATGATTACTCATTCAGGTCAGCATCAACAATATTGCCAACCTAATTTGTAATTTGAGGCTATATAAATATAATTGACTTTAGTATTCTGCAATGCAAAACAAAGTATCAATTCCCTGAAATTGGCAACATTGCATGTAATCAGTAAACTATATGGATTTCTCTAAAATAACTAACTATGGTATACAAACAGTATGCTATCCCAACACTGCAGAGGTCAGATAGGACATGACGAGTGTATGGAGGCTACTCTAAAAAAGGAAAGAGAACTGAAGTGCTTTTAAAAAGGGCCTTCATTGAGGATGTCAAGTGCTCTTTAATAAAGAGAATAATAAAACCACATTATGACGGATGAAAGGCCATGGAGCACAGTGGATTACTATCTGAGAAGCTTTTTTGTTCATTTGAGTTAATCCTGTGTATGACAATAGGCTGTTAAGATTAGAAATTTAGTTAAATACATTATATTTTTTTATCACTTTTACCTTTGTGGCCCATCATCACAGCCAGGTGAAGAGGTGTATTCCCTGAAAGAGAAGCATGTCAGATGATTTCCAAAGTACATATAAATATTATTATTACCATAAATAACACCATGTGATCAGAGATACCTGTTATGTAATGAATTTGAAAAATTACTCAATAAACAAATCAGGTAATAGCAGAAAACTTACCATGTACATCTTTCTGCAAGATGCTCTGGGTCCTGATGAGAGAGGAGAGCCGGCGCACATCTCCCTTGAACACGCACTCGTGAACGGGGAAGTCCAAGTCTTCACTTGTCAGGATTATCGTGTTCTTGTTGTTATCATTGACAATGGTGCCAATAGATAATGGATTGCCGTTAATGTTGTTTGCATTGAGCTGCTGTTGCAGAACCGAGGTTTTGACTGATTTCTGAAAAGCCTTGTTGGATTTTAAATGGTTACTAGTACCGTTAGGGATAGTCCCGTTAGAGGTCTCATCGCACGTGTCCAATACCTCCTCATTTTTGTTTGATTTGTTGTGGTCCTTTCGCATTGTGCGTATCTTCTCACCTGTCATGACTACCGTGCGTTAACTGGCTAACAAATGAACGTAATTGGGATATACTCTAAGGAAGATGTGGCGTAAGTCTGTGTCAAATACGATTTCAAATAAGCTTCTTAGCAATTAAAGCCACTTTTTTAATAGCTAGCTGGTTGCGCTCTGTTATTCAAATAGCATTACACCTGCTGCTCCACCGCCTGTATTAGCGTTAGCTCCCAACAAACGGTCGCTAGCTAGCCCACAATATAAAAATAAATATGGTGGGTGCGGCGATGAAAACAGAGAATAATGCTAAACATAACAGAACACACACGCACTAAATCAACATACAGATAATAATGTAAACGAATAGCAAACGACTACATCATTGTCTCTACCGCTCCTTGGATTTACGTTTTAAAATGGTATCGAATTCCGTTTGCTTTGCGGCAAAATTCAGGAGGACTGGATGGTACAATAAACCATCCGAGCTAACATGTCTGCTAGCTTGATGCGAGAGTAGAATCTCGCGAGATTTCCACGTTCAAACGGACAGTTTGAACGTGGCTTCATGCAGTCGATGTCATCTTCACGGGACGCATTTTTACTTCACAGCAAAAGCAAGAAGCTAGCGAGCTAACAAGCTGCGTTGTTTTCAAGAATGGCATCTTCAAAGAAGGGGAAGAAAGTTGTAAATCAGGAGGAACTCCGGCGCTTGATGAGGGTAAAACAAAGGCAAACAACAGACAAGACGCGCGTTGAGTCTCCTTTTGCTAAATACAACAGTCTCGGGCACCTCAGTTGTGTTCTGTGCAATTCGCAGGTGAAGTCCGACCTACTGTGGCCTGCGCATGTTCTGGGAAAACAGCACAAAGAGAAAGTTTCCGATCTTAAGGAAGGAAAGAGTCAACCAGTGGCACCACAGATGCAACCAGTGAAGAGGAAAGCACTGGACAAGGAGGACGACGACACCGGGAAAAAGGCGAAACCCTCGTCGTCAGTGCTGCCCGGAGATTTCTTTGCGAAACCCAGCGAAAAGGCAGCTGTTTCTACTCAAAAATCTGCAGGTCTGAGTGTGTTGGCTGGAGTTTATGATGATGATGATGATGTTGAAGAAAGTGCTGAAGAGGCAGTTCATGCAGGAACCTCAAATCCCCCTCCTCAAAATGCCGAACCTGCAGAACTACCTGATGATTTCTTTGACAGCTCCATCCCACCCACACCATCCATCTCCCATTCAGGATCCATCCTCAAAGCAGACGTGCAGGAGAAAAGCACAGAAAAGAAAGACAACACAGCCGAGGCACTGCCCGAGGGCTTCTTCGACGACCCTGTTAGAGATGCTAAAGTGCGCAAAGTTGACGCACCCAAAGATCAAATGGACAAGGAGTGGGAAGAGTTTCAAAAGGAGATACGACAGGTGAACACAAAATCAGAGGCCATCGTGGCGGAGGACGACGAGGAGGGTCGCCTTGAACGACAGATTGACGAAATTGATGAACAAATTGAGTGTTACAGGAGGGTTGAAGTACTGAGAGATAAGCGGGATGTGGTGAAGAGCAAGCATCTGCCCACAGAGGAACATATGGAGGTAGATGCCAGCGAGGAGGAAGAGGATGAAGAGGAGTTGCTGGGACTTTTGTCCCGGGACTGGAGGGCTAAAGGGGCACTGGCCTAAGTCTCTCTAGTGCTCATATAACTGTGGGGGAAAAAAGCCATGTGTGTCTTTTTGCTCAAGTTTGTCAGCAATCCAATACATGTAAATATGTTTGTTAAAAGATCCTGAACTCCTTTTTTTGTATATTTCAAACTGGATTAAATGTGATGCAGTGATCAACAAGGTTTCTCAGTTCATGACTTAAACTTTAGTTGCTTTAAGATGGACCACAAATCAAACCTTTAACTTTGTGTTTATTCAATGGTGCTCACACAAAAAACATTCATAAAACCTCCCCATGTACAGCAGCAGCATGGACCCAAAATCTGCCACTATGGTCAAAGCTGTTACATTGTCCTGCAAAAAACAAGTAGTCGACTATGTTAAGTTTATAAATAATTTGTTCATGTTACATTATAAGCAACATGCAAAGCACAACAGAATTATATTTAAAAGAAATGCAATGTTGAGATTAAGACTGTAAAACAAATTTTACCAACCCCCCTCACAAGATAATTTGTGAGAATACATTTAAACCATTTTTACAGAGTACAACACTGTTTAAGTATGACAAATTTGTTATGTAAATACACCCTTATTAGGTCCATAAAAATGGAATAAAATGGATCAAGTCAAGAGTCATGGTCAGTGCTTCCTATACTACCTGTTGCACATTGTGAGCCAGGTGTGCCTTCTGTCTAATGCAATTCTAAACAAGCAATATCTATGTCATTTTGTTATTGCTACATATGCCTCATGAGTTACCACTTCAAAACTCTTTCTGAATGATTCAAAGTTTTCATAGCCCTTCAAAACATGTAAAACTGAAAGCTCCAAAAAAAACAAACACAAATGTACAGATGGCTTAAACACAATGAAATTACAGCAACTAACTTAAAATAAATGAGGGAAAACACTTTGCAGAAAGAAATCTGAAATTGTTTTTAGCTTAGAAAAGAGCATACCTAAATCCAAACTCTTATGCTCAATAGTGTTTTTCAGTTGTTAGGATTATCTTGCTAAAACAAAAGACTCACAAAAACAGTTTCTAATTTGTAAACATTCCTAAAATTCTATCTCAGATTCTACAATTAAGGTTCAGGTGATTTGTACCAGGTGTTTGTGGGGAAGTAGACTGACAACAGCAGCCTCCAGAGAAGCTAAATACACAAAAAAATGTTACATCAAGATGGGAAAGACAAATTAAAAACTAAAAACACAGGTGCAGGAAGTCTGAGAATTGATGGAGGAAAACAGGATTCAAAATAATTCACAACACATCCCACGGTTTATTTAATGTAAACCCTAAAATTTGCCAAAAATAAAACGCGGAATATTCTGTATACAGGTACTCGTATGGATTCATTTTAAAATTTAGGCGTACATTTTGTGTATGAGATTGTGTTGAAAAAGACCGGGGGGAGGGGGAGTGAGTATGGGGCATGCCAGCGCCACTGTTCCACAATCAGTATGATAAATATTCAGTTCACAAAAGTGCAGCAGTTACAGAAAAGGGTCAGGAACTTCATACCCCCCAGACCCTGCTGGGTGTTCAATACTGTCCACTGCTGTCAGTGACAATGTGCTCACACACCTACAGCAGCTCTCAGCTCCGTCAGGGACAACCTGTGGTCTCCGTCATTGTCAAAACACTCCATGGTACGAGCATTGGGAGTTGATGTTCCAAATACTTTCCTCAGGCTTCGATAGGTCAATCCGGGTGAATTATGACCAATGTCTGTCTTCTGCAAGATGTCCTCCAAGTCTGTGAAAAGAAGAGTTTCATTCAAAAAGATCCCAAAAACAGGTTCGTCTACGAGGCACTCTTGAAATGGCACTTTGCAAAACTGAAAATATTTATAATACAATTTGTAGCCTTTCAGCATTTTGGGAAATAAGCTTATTTGCTTTGTTGCCAAGAGATTGAGATCACTCACATGTCTGTCTGTTGCTGTCTATGCATCTGTAAATATGCATAGATAAAAGCAGCAAACCTGGCTCAGATAATGGGACATTTATATTATGTATTATCCCAATAATTAAATTAGATAAATTATCGGCCACTAATACGAAGCCACATTGTTTTCATTGACTTAAGCACAGCATCTGCACACTGTGATACAGTAGGAGGCTGTATGCACCTTTAAAAGTTGGTTTACAATCCACCAATAAAACAGAAGAAGACGAACAAGCGCAGCACGCTGACTATAGAGTCAAACATGGCGTCGCTGGCGTGGACGTTTTTTTTTTAACAGTTTCAGAGGAAGACAACACGATTGCCATTTGAAATACAGTGTTTTGGGGTACCGAACTAGAAAAAAAGAAAGGAACATTTGAAGAGAACTGTTCTTTGTTTTTGTTTTTTTGGCTTAAGAACTTGTTACATCTCATTTGTTTGTATGTAGAAACTGCAAGTTAAGGTTTTACGGGGAGTTATGTGCAGAGTACTTTTTGAATTGGAGCTGTAACTTCCTGAAGTCTTGTCGTCACGGTGAGGTTGCCAGGCAACTAGTGGAGACTTCATATATAATAGCCGTTATATTTACTGGACGACATGAGACTTGTTTAGATCCAGGCAATAAAGCAAATATGTGTATTTCTCAAAATGTCAAAGTATACGTTTAATAAAAGCTGAGTGGTAGTTCGCACCTTTCAGAGAACTGACACCAGACAGGAGCACCCTCTTCGGGCATATTGTCTCAGCATTTCTCTTAGAGCGGTTTGGAGTTAAGAAGCGTGGGAGTCTGCTTTTCTGTGGCTCCGTCAGTGGTGTGGCTACCTCTGTGAAAATTAACAAGGAGAACAAATTATAATATAACATAGGGCAAGAAAATACCGCTGTAAAAAGTGCTTTATCATACAGTGTACCTTGCACATGCCCAGGTGTTGCTTTGGTTGTAGTAGCTTCTGCCAGCATGTCGGTTGCTGGAGTTTTACTGGTGATTGCTGCTGCGTCTTTGACCTTTGACTGTAATGCAGATTTAAGAAATGTAAAATTCATCAAGTTGAATTTCACTGTCTAGGCCAGTGATTCTCAACCTTTTAAAATGCAGAAATAAAACTGCAAAGCTTCATATTACTCACGCTTTTCTTCGACCCGTTCTCTAACGACAACACTCTCTGCTGGAGATCTGCGATTGTAGAGAGGAGGATGTGGATCTGCTCATCGGTCTGTGAATGATGCAGCTCCTCCGTCTTGTTAGCCTCACCCACTGCGTTCCTCAGGTCTGTTATGTCCTAGAACAAAAATAAATAAATCCATGTAAAGCAACTTGCAGTTTACAGTTAGATGACATTTCTACAACTTTCTAAGACTTGTCGGAATCCAGGCAAGACTATAAAGATCTGAGCCAGCTAGCTATTCATCACTGACCACATAATTATTGAGGTCACGGTATAAAACAATATGTAAAAGTGTAGGATTATTTGCTGATCCCATTTTCCTTATGAAAAATAAAGAGGAGGAAACATTCTGCAGATGTCTCAGATATTTGACCTAGTTTCACTCAGCAAACTAAAGCATCTAAGCTCCCAAAATAGATTGGCACTTGTTTCATGCATTATGAATGGAAACCCGACGCGTGGATCCAAGAAATGACAGGAGCTTCTTAGCCCGACAATTGTGTCGATGTAAGCCCGACAAGAACTGCAAAAACATTTGTGCATCTGTTGGTAAACAAAAATAAATATTACAAATTAATCTGGCAGTGGAACATTTCACCACAGCTTCTTGTTTTTGGAATAGTGCCGCAGTGGAGCAGACATTTTATCATCAACAGAATAATTTTTGGCTATATGCAAATAGATTTGCCTCAATTCTGAGTGAGACAAATATGCAAGAGCAACCCTTCTCTGCTAGGAACTGAGAAGTAACACTTTAGACACCAGCACACCAAGTTACTGAACAAATTCACTTAAATCACAATGCACTGTGAACTTGTTTTATAAAACACAGCTCTCCATACATTTGTGCATGAATAAAAAATGAGAAAAGCAGCCTTGAGCAATTTTTGCAGTGAGCATAGAGATGTAATGAAAAAAGACAAGCTGTCAAACAAAATAAGTGAACTCTAACTTTGACTCATGAAAAATCCATGTGCTTTTCTCATGTGAAAAATACTAGAGCTTTCAGCCCGATTGACTATTTTACAAAAAAGGAACACAGCTTCAGATTCCTCTGTGATGTTTGTCATCTGCCAAAAACACTGTGTTGACATTTTAGCAGTTTAATATAAAGACAAATTATTATGAAAGGTAAGGCTATTCTCTATGACTATTCTCCCACTCATCGCAAAATAACCTTCATCATCCCTGTGAGTGCGAGACACAACTGTTAATTCATTTTGAGATATGAGCTCTAACTTGATGTGAATTCTTTTTTCAGTATGCAACAGTCACTCTGCAAGACCAGACAAAATAAAATATTTTAAAAAGTAAGGTTTGCAAGCCCTGATATCCTATTTAATCCAAACATGATATAATATCAGCGGTTCAGTATCCAAATAAGAAATTATTCGAAATGTCACTAGCTTGAATTTACCATCGTCTTCTTCAACTCGTCATCTTTCTTCGGATTTTCAAGAGCAGCCTGCATAGTCTTCACATCATGCTGTACACTTGTTAGTGTGCTGCCAATTGTAGCAACACTCTGGAAAAGAAAAATCCACCAGGTCAGTTATGAAAATCAGTACAACAAATAAAAGTCAAAAGATAGATTACCACCCATCCAGTTCTCTTTGCATTTACCTTTTGAAGGTCTTCAACTGTAGTGGGAAGGCTGATTAAGTCGGCGGCGGATTTCAAGTTGACCTTTAAATGGTTTACTGCAGAGTCCAGCAAACTGATCTGCAGGAGTAAAATGACACAGAAATATTCAGTTATATCTATACAACAGAATTAGCAATATGTTAAGGTACTTCCAAAGAAAACAAAAAAAAACAGCATTATGTTGGGAAGTTAATGTCAAGAGAAATTCAGCAAAGTATGACCAATGCAATACTCTCTAGATATTCTCAATCACTTTGTCATGAGCTGTGGTTAATGTGTGACAACGTGAAAGTTAAGGTGGCTTAAAAACCTCTGAGTGACAAACAAAACAACTGACCTTTCTGTTCATTTCTGTTAGGTTAGACCAGAGCTTGCTCAACCCTTTGTCCCCATTTTCAATGTCGTCAAGCTTTCTCTCCTTGTTTTTCAGGTCCTCACTTAGTTTTGGTATTTCACTTGATGACACCTTCTGGCTGGATTCCACTGTTATAAAAACATTACAAAATGTTAACAGCAGTGTTAAAAACAAAAAGGAATGCTGACGTAACTGGTATATAACAGGATTAAGTGTATAAAGGACCTTTTTATGACCGATCATAAGGTAGGTGTGTGACAGTGAGACTTACTGCTATGCATCTTTTCTTTCATCGAGTCCAAGTCTTCTTTCAGAGCAATCTGCATCCATATGAGTCCAGCACAGGCCATAACACAGGCAGCAAGTATGATGAACAGAAACAAGGGGTAGCACACATTACAGCACTGTGTGTAGCTTCTTCTGCAAAGAGAAGAAATGTGGTAATGTTAGACATTACAAGTGCACAGCCTCTTTCATTATTAATGAAGGAGATATTTTCAGAAGGCTGCATGCTGTGTCATGGGAATTATGAGGATTACTGGTAAATAACGATGCTTCAGAATACGAGTTGATACGTACTATATCATATTCATGCTGAATGTACTATTGATTATTTCTAATTTGGCTGATATCATGCTTCAGGGGTAAACAAAAAAAACTTGATATCTTCTTAATGTGCAAGATGCATCATTTTTGCTTTAATATCAGCCAGAAGAAGTTGGTTGTATAACTGGATTGATCTGGACATAATCGTATTTTTTTTTAAACTACAATTAAGATGATGTGTTTCAGGTCAAAGGAAAATAGGACTCTTTCTGCATCTTCTCTGATTCAAGATGTAATATTTTTGCATTACAATTAATCCTTTAAAAAAACGCATACATTACAAAAAAACGGAATAATCGTAGTTGATGAGAAGTAGCTATTGTCAATGTTGTTAAAACCAAATATTTCAACCTTCTTATTTAACTAGTTTACCTTTATTTTACATTTTATTTGGAAATGTAATGGCAGTTTTATGCAGGAAGTTAATGACTAGTTAAACACCTTTAAAAAACACACTCATACTATATGTTACACCACAACAAAAAGTTATTTAACTTATCACTCACTTCCCAAAATTAGCTCCGCTGCTCAGGTTGTTGAACTCGTCGTCGTCCGAGCTGGAGTCTGACTCAGAGTCCGGCGGCTCGGTTCGGAGAAGCCGGTGACCGGAACCCTTTTTTGTCTTCTTTCTCTTGCTGTCACCGAGTCCGATCAAGGCATTCAGCTCCTTCCTCTTCTTCATCTTCTTCTGAGGCGTCAGCGAACCCACTGAGCCCGATTTAAACCCAACTAAATCCAAAGTTTTGTCCAGCTTGGTGGATGTTATCGTTTATGTAGCAGCTAAGCTAACTTAATGTCCTCTTGCTAGCTTGAATTTCAACCACGCAACGTTGCTAACGGATACACACATCGGACTTTACCAGTTGGTTACCTTGTTGATTTACAACTATACATTAAAATGTGCAACAGCTGATCGGCATTACTCTCCCAAAAAGCTTCTCCAAAACAACTTTGCCGCTAGCTGCCGGGTTGTCACATACGTTCGCTAACTCGGCTATCACCTGACACCTTACTAACGGTAGCTAACAGGAGCTGGCTATCGTTACTTTGCTATCACATCGTCTCTGTGAGGTTTGAAAAGACCTACCTCATCGCTTATTTTGGAAACACTACAAAAAATCTTTAAGTAGATTGATAAAACCTGTCTCTCGTAAAATCTAAATATGCTACACTGTATTTCCAGCGATCTGTACAGCTGCCTTTATTGTTTTTGCAGGGCGTCCAAGTAACCTCTCAGCTGATTGGTGCAGCGAGCAGCTACAACTTCCTGTGCTCTGTTCTGTCCGGGAGCGACACAGAGCACAACACCGCCTTCCTCCGACAGCCAGTTTGATTGATGCTGCAGAAAGTCAAGAACAATGTAAGTAAGTCGAATAAGCAAAAGCTTACAATGGGCTGGATATATCAATGAAAAAAATAAATGGTATGAACTAGCTAAAAACAACGAGAAGGACTTCTGGCGTGTACCGTAAGAATTACTACTATTTGAAACAAGGCGAAAAAGTGCTAGATGTACTGTACATTGGTACCAAGCTAAACTTGACTGTTTGATGAAAAAACAATATGTTGTTGTAGCTGGTTCCAAGCAGTGGTGGACGGAGGCTGTCTGAGAAGCAGGGGCGCACATATTCTAGGCATTCACTTTGTCATGTTTTATCTACCATAGAGGCATCTTTGCTGCCCCTTTCAAAATGAATTAATTTACTTTCGTTAAATATGTGCACTAAGCTTTTATTCTGCTTATTAGAACAGCCAAGGGAAGGTTATTATCATATATATATATTTTAATTATGAGGCTAATTACAAGGTCCAGTGAAACAATCCAAAGAAAAGTTGGTCATCTTTATGGGTTTATTATCATGCCATTATGTTTTGTTGCAGTATTTGATTTTTGAGGTATGTGTTATAGTCAACATAATCAACTGTGAAAGCAGTATTGTTATGTATTGGAATATGGCTTTGAGTTCTTCATATGGGATTTGGCATATATTTGCCTTATTGTGATATATATCCTTATTGATATATTGATGATGATTTCCACTACAATGCCAGCCCTGATCAGAGCCATTTGTACGAGGGCTAAAAAACCCATTATTATTATTATTATTATAGAGATTATTTATTTGTCAGTCAAATATCTGCCAGAAACCAAAGAGACGTCTTTATATTGCTTGTTTTGTCAAAAGCCGAACATGTTCATCTTACAATGATATAAATCAAACGTAAAAGCATCAAATCCTACTATTTGAGAAACCGCAAATGTTTGGCATTTCTCATTGATAAACAACCCGAATAATGAATAAATGATCAATATTGCTGTAATTTTCTGTCAATTAACTGATTATTTGTCTAATCGTTGCAGCTCTAATTTGCACGTTTGTAGCCTGTATTTTGTTAAATCTACAGGTTATTCCAAAGGTCTTTATGCAGTGTGTTTTGGTTTTGACATAATATTTTCATGAATGCACTACATTCTATGAAACAGGATTTAATATTTTGTTTCAATTCGCCTCTTCCAGCAGGGGTCCGGCAGAAATCCAGCTGACCTGGAGCGCTTTTGGGCCGACCCAGCAAGACACATGGGCTGAGTCGAAGCAGGGTCTTTGCAGACTGGCCTTTAGCTCTTTCTCATTGAAAATAGACTCCCACTGGTCTGCTTTTGGCTTTGAAAGGATGTTCCTTTATGTGCCTGGCCCCCCATCCTACCACACCACAATACTATTAATAATGACACTGGACCAATTTACAAACTCACAAAGGAACTGAGATGCTACTCGGCGTCTCAGTATGACTTTGGCATGACAGCCTATTGCTGATGTTTTAATATCCTCAGAAAACAATTTCTCAAAGCAATGTTGCCATCCACACAAATTCGACGCTAATATTTTAATAGTCGGAAGGATGTGCCTGCCCTGTGGTTTAAGTGCATTAAACTGGGAGGCAGCGATTGTATTGTTTTGAATGCATTTACTGTGAATCCAGCAGTGACGTGCGGGTTGCAGAGCAAAATTCAATCAGTTGCTTGTGTGCACTAATAACACCTGGTGAGGGGACAAGCATCACGCTGAGGGCTTGCACTGATCCCTGCCTGCACAAGGCTGCAAATCAAAGCATCAGAGGTGTTTCATCTTTTCGCTGGAGTCTCCGGGGTTAAGACTGAAAGGATGACACTTCAATTTATGGCTCCTCCAATCTACAGCCACGAGGTAGGGAGCTTCAGGCATTAGAAGCCCACGACTGATTACTACAAAACACTTGTTTTCACACTTTGTTCGCAGCAGGGTTTCTCATATTCTCACCAGGAGTGATTCCTGCAACTGTCTGACAGGGAGCTGCATTAGGTGCTGACGGAGAATGTAAATAGTGGTGGCATGATAGGAAATACTGAATAGAATTCACTGCTAATTGAAGGCTTTCATCTGACAAGGCAGTCTGTGTGAATACAGATTATCATCAGTTGGAAGCAGGGCTGCTGTTAGAATACCAATTTCTCTTACCAGGTGTTTTTTTGTTTTTTTTATCATTTATTTAGAATCTTTTCCTCCATTATGTTGGATAACTCAACTAGCAAACATGAACATTTAATCTTTAAATATATGCTGGCTGACAGATGAAATGCGACCCACATGGTGTTTAGACTGGTGACACGTGCTTGAATTTATGAACTTAATCTCTGACAGCTGCCAACTGATGCTTTATTTGGAGAAAAACTGTTATTTTACAGTAAAGCACAATCTCTTTTATTTATTTGCTCAGCTTTCATTGTTTGTTTTTGATGCTTTTTTGTGTTATTAAAGGCCCACACATTGTATTTCTTAATAACCTTACTACGAGGAATCTTCTGTAAAGCAATGCAATGTCTCCATTCCATATTCTACAACAAATTGCCATCAAGTATAGCAGTTGTTTTTAAGAAATTGAAACTTTTGTTTCATTTTAAGTTAAACAACGTTTACTTTGTGATGACAGAAATCACTACGGTGCAGTTTTTCATGTTCATGAGCTTTAGTCTTATCAAGTGTTTGTTAAATCAATTATTACTAAAATCACAGGCTATGTGCACCATGTTAAATAGTTCCCTATCTAACTTATATATATATATATATATATATATATATATATATATATATATATATATATAAATATATAAAAATAATATATATAAATATTGTTACCATTAATTAAATTAAATTATTTAAATAAAACTGAGAATGTAATTACAAAATAAATCACATTTTACACCAGCTAGGTAATTTAGCTATGTTCTATGCACAAAAAACATAATCTTATCTGATGTGTTTTATATCTATAGACTTTGTTTCAGCCATAAAGCGAAAGAACAATCTGATCAGTTGCTTGTGTGAGTTCAACCCGGTAGGAAATGCATTCTAGCTTCAGAGAGAGAGAAAGTTATGACTTTTGGATGTGTAGTCTTTTATACATCGACATTTTTACGACAAACTGCAACTTTCCTGACTTGCAAACATTCCTTTTACATTTACAAACATCATATGTGTGATGGGACAATTCAAATGGGATCTAATAATGATTTGTCAGAATCAGAAATGAGGTCCCATGCACTAGAAAGAGAGGGACTTTGTGTCTCAGTTTTCTTTCCAGACTTTGACTGTTACTGTTGTTGTGGTTGTTGCTTATTTGGTTACGAATATTTAATGTCATAGAGAAATATTTCAGAGTTGAAGTTTAGGGCATTAATACTGCAGTGTGGATAGGGATGCACTGAATCAATTAGTATGTTTTTTTTTTTAATTATGCAATAAGTATTTATTTAGTATATGAGTGAATTATTTAGATCACTTTCACTTTATTTTATATGATTTATCCAAACACTGGTGTGGGGAGTCCCATCACATGTCAGCAGCGTATCCAGAACATGATACATTTTCTGCTGCAGATGAAACTCACGTGTCAAACGATATGACAGAGTTGTGACATGAGAGTAGAGGGGACCAAAAAAAAAGTTGTCAAAGCTAAGAGTGATCGCTCTGTAGCATTTGAGTGACCCCATCCCACATGTCTTCTGTCAGTCAGTTTGGCTGGTGAAGGCCTCTGATAGTATACAAAAGGGAATCAGCAGGGGGCAATGTTCTCACATCAAACCATCCCAGACACGCAGCATACCAGCAACACTTGAGTCAAGGACAGATGAGCTCAGAATCACTGGCTTGGCTCAGGCTAATGGCTGCAATGCTAGTATCTTTCATATCCAGCACAGCGGTCATCATTGATCATTTTTGTGCTTTGGTATTGAATGCAGCATCCTCTGCAGAGCTCTTATGATTGTAAAGGACTTGCCCACCTAAATATTTTACACACTGCCAGAACCAACATGAGCCGCATACATACACAGTCAGCTATGTTTAGGGAGCAAAAATGCATTTGAGATCATGTAACCATTAATAATTAACACAATTGTAACATCCATTGTGGGTTGCCTGGAAGTAGTTTCAGTGTAAAAGCAAAGAGGGAGAGGGAGACGACAGTTTAAGCACTATTTGCAGTTTTAGTTGTAACTCTTTCTGTGTAGAAGGGTCATTTAAATGTCTTAAACGTAAAAAAAAAGAACATCAGACAGGAACATCATGATTTGCCGATTAATTCTCTGTCTTCTGCCAGATATCCCACTGTGGCGACACTTAACTGTATAGGCCGCCTCTGCAGTGAAACAGCAAAGGTCTGATATAATCTAAAATAGATAAAAGGGAATAGATTAATATATTAAGCAAATGAAAGGGGCGAGAGAGGGAGAAAACGAGACAGGGAGAGCTCGCTTTGATTTCATTTTGTGGAAAGTTCAAACCCTATGCGCAATAAATGCAAGAGCCCTCAGAGGTTGTTGTTTAGCGTAAATCTTTTTTTACTCGAATCACTCCTAAACCAATACGACCCATCTCAACGCTATTAATAAAGCAGTTGTACCGATAGGTCTCCCATATTGTGTAATACAGCTGAGTATATGGCAAAAATATCAGGCATTTTAAATTCAATGAGATTTAAGGATTGGTTTCACAGACAGACGGACAAAGTTCTCTTTTTCAGTGTATTAGACCAGGATTAGTTTAATCCATGTCTATGAAATAGGCCTTTCATTTTTCTGGTAATGTCTTCAGTGCACTAGGTGTCTTTTTCTTCTTCGGGTTTTCTGTTATTTGCTGAGAAAAAAAAGAAGAAGAGACAATTCAAATTCACATAATCACATTTCTTTTTGAGGGGGGGGGGGTGTTTCAAGCAAGACCACTGATTTGCAGCATAGTCAAAAGAGTTCAGTAGAAGAATAAAAGACCACAAAATAATAATCAGGGAGAAGATGATATGTTGAAGAACAGGAGACAGAAAATGGGGACAAGAAGAGGCGTAGAGCATCTAAAGGGGAGAAATTCATTGAAGTTTTGCATATTTGATTAAAAACTTTGTGAGGGGGAATCATTTGTGTTGATGGCAGTATGTCTGCAGAGTGGCACTCAAAGAAAACAAGAACAAAGCTTATTTTCCACAGCTGTTTCAATAAGGTAGAACAGGATTCTGCTTATATTGTACCTGTTTTCCAAAAAAAACCCCTCAGAGTGCATGGTGGGGTTGAATTGTGGTAAACAGAAATACTGCCCTGGCCTAGATTTGCCTCACACAGCGTCTATTTCATTAAGTACATCCAGCTTGCAGCAGTCTGGGCTCTTTTTACTGCATCAAATATGTGACAAGAACTGATGGGTTTTATGCAGTTACATGCAGCTTTTTTAGCCGTTTGCTGTTGTCAGAGATGGAAATTCTGTAGTTTGAACTATATTGCTGGACGTGTCATGGTTGTATCATCATATTACTGCCCATATCTCCACGCCTATTTAACTCCTCTTTCTAGAGTTTTCCTCAAAATCTACTATTAATGGCTTACATCTGTCTGTTACATACAGAGTGGTTTAAGAAAAACATCTCCAAGGCAAATACAGAGAGAGCTATTTTTTTCCTCAAAGACAGGGAGTGAAAAGTGACATCCTATCCCACACACTGTAATTTGAAAGTTGTATTGGCAGTTGCATAAACTGTGTGTGTGTGTGTGTGTGTGTGTGTGTGTGTGTGTGTGTAAAAATACTGAAGTAAAGTACTAGTACCTCAACATTGTACTTAAGTACATTAGAGTACAGTACTTTACTAAATGTATTTATATATATATATATATATATATGTGTGTGTGTGTGTGTGTGTGTGTGTGTATGTATATATATATATATATATATATGTGTATATGTATATGTATGTATGTATGTGTATATATATATATATATATTTATATATGTATGTGTGTGTATATATATATATATAGATATATATATATATATATATATATATATATATATTGTGTGTATATATATATAGTATATATATATATATTATTATGTATATTATATAGATATATATATATATATATATATATATATTATATATCATATATTATATATATATATCACAAATATATATACATATATTCCAATCTATATCTCTATATTATCATTACTCTATATTCTTATCTATATATCCTTATCTATATCTATTATATATCTATACTATATATCTCTATCCCTCTCTCTTCTATATTATCTAATCTATATCTCTTTTCTGTCTTCTTTATATTTCTCTTATCTATATTATCTCTCTATCTATTATCTATCTCTCTATATCTCTCTTATATTCTCTATATCTCTGTATGTATGTTATTATCTATATATTATATATACCGTCTTGTATGTTGTTGTATACTATATATTCGTATCTGTATGTGTCTCTTATATTTATATATGTTTTGTTATGTGTTGTGTGTGTGTGTGTGTGTGTGTGTGTGTGTTGTGCACATATTGCTCACAGTCCCTCCAGATTACATCTATTTGTTTTGCACGTTTAACAGTTACTGAGAGTGTTTAACTTTAACAAGCAAATGAAAATGTGTGATGTGTATGTATTAACAGCATTGTGGCGTCAGTATCACCTAATTGCATTATTCAACCCTTTAAAGTCTAATTATCCTTATCTAACTTTAATAATTGTAATAACTCTAACACAAAATGTGTAAGTGTGAGAATTTCTAATTTCACACTTGTTATTCTTAATGTCTGAATTCTGGCTGTTTCCTGTTTCAATCACAAAGACTTTACACATGTGGGGTTTGAACTACCAGGAACATCTGCTCAGTGTTAATGCAGCCCACACCTGATGGGAGAAAGTGTTACAACTACACCGAGCTAATGGTCTAATCACATCCATACACGTGGTAATGGAATAATTTCAGTCTTATTACAGTATTTACTTTTCATTTACTGTACTGTTTAACCTGGAATTATATAAAACTAAAACAAAAAAAACATCGTAATATCTGGTGTAAACCCAAATATTTAATACTTTTTTTATTTATTTGAGGATTTCTAGAAAAATAAAGATGATGCAATAACATTTAAGCTTCAATTTTTGAAAATGTTCATGAAGTTTTGATGAGCCAGAAAGCAGACCAGTCCGCATTTCTTTCTGCGTAAACAAACAGGAAGTGATAAAAAAATGTTTGCCTTCTAAACGTCATCAAAGTCGCAGAAACTGACATAGCTGTGTTTAGTGAAGAAAAATAAAATCACACAGACATTTTAAGCTTGTCTCCAGCACCATGCGGTTCTTCTATCTGAATGCTGTACTCTGTTTGTGGTCGACTCTTTCACTTGCTCAATTCCTGCTATCCTCCCTCATTCCCGGCCATTAATGAGCTGGGTTTTTTTTGCCCTCCGAGCTATTGCTGACTGGAGTGTTTGCGCCTTTGCGGGTCTGAAAAGCACAGGAGGGGTGTCTGTTTATGTGATACTGGAACCATCATGCCTGGCAAGGACAATCGCAGCAGCACCCTCGCTGTCGCTTAATTCTGCTAAACCTGCTTTGTACTACAAACCACAGCCATGTGCCTCGGATTCACTGTATTTAGAAGCCATTCATTCTCATGGATGTATCTAATAATATTCTCATAACTGTTGTTGATCATTAAGAGTAACAAGGATGCGCCCCACTTATAAAACAGCAAAGCGTTATTGTTTTTTTTAGAGATAATGTGAAGAAAACACCGGCAGAATATCTCCTCACGCAAAATGAAATGCTCCTCTAACTTATGTTGAGGTGCAGGCAACGCTGTTTAGGCTCTTTGTGCTTGGCTGCATTCATCTACTGTCAAGCTGAAGTTGATCTGCAATTCTCTTTGTAGCAGATCCTCTCCCAGCATCTACGATCCAGACGCACAAGGGAGAAACCTTGACGAGGCGCATGAGAGGAAAACCAGCACATTTGGGTATGACTAAAACCTTCAAAGCATTCTTCCTCAGCCAGATCTTTTTAGTGATTCAGCCTAGTACAGACAAGCAGCACATGGAAAAAGATATTCTATATTTTTCTGCAGCATGTGTTATTTGTGTTTCTCCAGACCTTGAGGTTCATGGAGCCCCCGCAAAATGAAGTGAGAGCTAGCAGCAGCTGCCAGACGGCATGTATAGAAATACTACCTCCTCTGATGAGGTCAAGAGGAAAGACAAATTTTTAAAAGGAGAAAGGAAATAAGAGGATTAGGGCTGATAATGTGTGTGCAACCTCCCACTAAGACGAGTGTGCTCTGTTGTAGAATACCTGTGGCTCGTGTAAGGGCTGTTTACAATGGATTCATAGACCGTCACAAGACAAAGGAGGGTTGTTTTGATTGGTTGCTGGAGGTTGTGTTGAGGCATATGTGTTACTTACATGAAAAGCTGAAGGTCATCAACAGCAGCTATTTAATGTTTTCCTGAAGCATATTTTTTTTAGTGGTAAAATGCACTCAACCCATTTAGTTATAACTGCTTAATTTGTTGTTATTCATTCTAAATTGCAATTAAATGTGGCCACACACCTTGGCAGCAGATAAGCTCCTAAAGTGCCCTTAAAATATTAAAAGCGTAATTTAACGTCCTTAATGAATAGCCTGTGAGTGTGAGAAATGATCTCAGAAATGTCGTTATCAAAGAAGATTTTTACGCAATGTGCAGTTGTAAATCCCTGCCCTGTGTTGTTCACCATGTGCAAAGGATTAACTTGCGATCTAATGTTTGGAGTACTTTTTAAAGCAAAAAAATAAAAACCGTGTGTTATGCTCAGGGTTAACTCCGTCCGAATTTCACAATTGAAGTCATTTGTAAACTAAGTGGAACACGTTTATTTGCTTAAAAAGACCAGACAGAGTAGCCAAATGTAGTGGGAAAAAAGCCAGAAAACAAAACTATTCCCACATTTGCCCTATTATCATATCCAGGTATTAAAAGGTTTGATTGATGAAGGTGTTGGCAGGGCAGCGAAAATCGCTCTCGTGCCACTTTTACATGCGATAAATCACTGCCTGCAGAGTGAGTGATTTAGCATTTGAGCCATCTGCAAACATTAATAAGACATAAATAAATAAAATGAGGCAAAGGTGATTATTAGTCTGTTGGGATTCTGGAGCAGGATGCCTCTTACAAAAGCGTTTCAACATTTTGTTGGAACTCCCTCGCCAAGCCTCTATCAGCCTCCTAAGTCATATCAGATGTTTGGGATTTATTGGGACTTGAAATAGTTATTAGCCTGAGCTCCCACCCTGCTGAATTTATATCCAGCGAAATAAAGACTCGCACAATAATTAGTTCTGCTTACTGTGATATCTGTTCCTTCTGCTCACGACTTTTCTTCTTTTGAATTGAAAACTGTGCCTTGTAGAATTATGACGGGCAGGTGAACGGCAGTTAATACGAGAGGTAATATATCTTTTGAAAAAAGTATTCTTGAAATTCATTGGAGATTATATAAAACAGTTGACAGAGCCAGCCTTATTACAACTGGATGTGCTAAAATGTCTTCTTCTGTGTGAGTAAAGGAAAACTTCCATTAAACAATGAACAGCACAGCCACAGTGGCTCTGAATAGAAACCTCACAGCGTTAGAGTGCAGTCGTTTTGCTTAGACTGTACTGAAAACCTTCAGGAGGAGGGATTACGAGAGAATTTATGCCGTCCACTGCATGTTTCCTAAATTACACTGTGTGGGTCATTTCCATAGGGGGGAAAAAGTAGGCCTGCGGCGTATCTAATTCGTCTATAAATCCAGCAGAAATAGAAAATATCTTGCCAAGCAGCATCTCAACTTCTCCCTTTGTCTGACATCCTGTTGCCGGAATTGCAAATCTCTGCCAATATTTTGCCGATATTCCATGAAATCAGACGTAAAATCAACACAAGTTGTGCACTGGAAAGATTGTTTCATGGATATCTAATGTGTGTTACTTCACAATGCCTGAAGTATTGAATTAATAGTTTAGTTTTAATAGGAGATGTAGGTTGAAATCACATTTAACATGAATCAATTTGACTATTTTTGTGCTACTTCTATTATTGATAATTTAATAATGACATTTTTATACACAAATTGCTTAAACATGTATCCTTATTTAGCTTTTAGACTAGACTAGTGTAACTAACTGTGGTTGTACAGGTTAGAACTGTATGAAAGTGGAGTGGGGGCTGAAGATATCATAGTATATGGTCATGGATCTATTAATAAAACAAGGAAAGCTGTATTTATTTAAAAATATGTTTGCCAAACGATACTAAACATATCTTGTATTATTTCAGATTTTTTTTCTTCTATATAATTATGATGCAATAATGAAAAAGAATGCTTATTCCAATTAATCAATATTCTTCTTCTATAAAGTGGATAATATTGTATTTAAATGACGTGAGTTCAGTGTTTAATGATGTTTATTTGCTGCAGCAGTGTGTGTCGCTATAATAAGGCTGTATGTGTGAAAACACCTTCGCTCTTTTGTCGCATGAACTAAAGGATCATACATGTATGCATTTCTTTCATCTTTTTCCTCCTATATTCCATTGAAATTCAACAACAATAGAGGAAAAACCCAGAATGAAGGAGAAAGTGCTTTTTCTCCTCAGGAGGGAAAATAAAAAAAAATCTCAATAAGTAGCGGGTGCGGTGTTAAGCCTTAATTTGTTTTGTTTTTAGGAAATACAATCACTGGTGCTGCTAATGAGTTCACAGTTTCTGCCATGTGGGTGCAAAGTGACAAGAAAAGTTGGCAGAAGGAAGTGAAATCTTTTTCCTAAATGTTACCATTGAGGTGTTGGTCAGAGGGTTTGGACGTGCTTGACTATTTCAAATTGATTACAGGTTGAATGATGGCCGATAGACCTAAATTTAGGAATGCTTTCACAAGTGAGATCTGAGATTTTATACTCTTTATACACTATACTATTTATTTATTTATATATATATATATATATATATATATATATATATATATATATATATATATATATATATATATATATATATATAAAAAGTCTACAGTCAAAGTGCTGCCTGTCACTCAGGGTTACAAGATGCTTTTATACTGGTGTTCAAAGTTAGGCACACTTAATGCAGACTGACAGGGAAGCCAAAATGATGTCAGACTTCTTCTTTTTTTTCAATGTTTTTGTACATTTTATAGCAATGTTAAAAAATCTAATTGTGTCTTTGTTAATAATCAGTGATGATCCCTATTTCTGCCTAACCTCTACTTAATGAAAAAGAAAAATTAGAAAACGGTAACTTTTTTGACTGCTTCCTTTGTGCTCTGGTTAACATTTATATTATAAATAAAACCTTCCAGAAATAGACCATGTGACCTTTTGTTCTCTTACAGGTAAAACAGTTAAACACTTCAAGCCCTTATGACAGGGTTCAACATCTACTGTAGCTGCGTTACACAGTCCATAAAAATATATTTGTGGTATTAATAGCAGTTGTACTTAAATTTGACAAAAATGGTCCTCTGCTAATCTGTTATTTGAAGCAGTGACATACTCAAATACCGGTAAATAAAAAGATGACATTACAGGACATAAAATGCTAAACTTCAATATTACTAATTTACAACTGCAGTTTCTAAGACAATCGCTGAACCTTATGACGCTGCACTTCGTTTTATGTACATAAGTCTGTAAATATGCACTCAATTTATTAGTTAGACCTAGCTAATGCAGTCTACTGCCCTTCAATAAATCCTACTATCATGAAGGGTATACTGTTAGAGAGATGTTGATTTAACTTTATGGTCATCTTGGAGGCTGTAGTTTGGTGCTGTTGAATTATATTGCGTTGTCAAGAGAGGACAAATACTATTGACACACACACACACACACACACACGCACACACACAAAACGCAGAGCAAGGGTCAATTATTCTTCTGCTATTTACTTGATTTTATGAACTGTACATTTTTCTTTTTCTTTATAATATCATTATTACTTGACGCTTTGGCGATATTATAACCACTCATAACCACACAAAGTGAAGAATTTTGTCAGTAATTAACAAATTACATAATCATAGAGAGTTAATTAACAACTTAGAGTTTTTAACAATGGTAGCAAAACCCCAATGATTGTGATTGAAATGTCGTTTGACACGCATGTTTCAGACGCCATCATCCCTGCCTTGCTTGCGTTCCTAAATGTCTCGCTGCTATATCATTCTTACTGCACCGTTCCGTTTAACGACTCAGTGCATTTTTCAGTTCACACCCTCTAGTTTGTCCCTCTTTTCCTCTTGTGTTTGAATAAACATTTGTGCACTTATAAATTCTACTGTCAGGGCTGTAAACTGTGTTGGGATGCTAAACAGCAATATGCACAACGGCTCTTCATCATTTAGCAAGACGAGGAGTAAACTTTGGCCACTAGGCGCTGTAACATGATCATTATAACACAACGACACAGTCCAATTGACTTATATTAGTGTCAGGTCTCTTGTTAACATAACTGTGGTGGTCTATTTAGCTGCTGTGGGTGCAAACGCTATGTTAAAATCCATATCACTGCATGTTGTCACCACGTGTCTTTTTCACAGTAACATAATTCCTATAATAGGTGTCTGGTAACGCTCTGTGTCGAAGGTATAATCAGTGCAGGAACAGCCTGAGGTGTTCAGTTTATTATTGTATACAATGAAATTCCTCTTGGTAGGTCAATCTCAAAGAAGTAAAACTGGGCAGTGCTGTTGTGAAACTGTGAAGCCGTACTGCTGCTGCTGTTCTTACTTATTTTCTGCGGATCACTTGCTGTGGATTTCTACAGCTAGAGAGGGAATTTTGTCAGATTGGATGGTGTTTAAAAACAAGAGGTTAGAAAAACACAACCTGCCTGTCTGTGGCAACATGGTGTGCAAGGACATGCTGCTTCAGTTTATTCCCAGTGCAACAAAATCCACATAAGTAGAAAATATTAGCAGTAGAAATCTGTGCCAGCGAGAGGAAATAACACATGTTGTGGGTCTGATTCTAAGAAAACATAATGCGTAATTAGATAATTGGGTCCAGAAACTGACAAAATGAATTACTCGACTGTTTGTGTCACAGCCGGGGGATAACCATGCAATTTTGATTAAAAAAAACATTATTATTTTGATGAGGGTCTGTACGGCTCTAACAGATGGGGGCAGGCAAGCTAACCTTCTTAACACAATAACACTTACTTAACATAATAGATAACCCAAGGAGAAGTCACACTGTGTAAGTGGTCACTCTCTGCTGCTAATAAGTAATACATATATTTGTGAATTTGATTTGTTTTGACAATATCTAAGAACTTGCTGTGAAGCCCCGAGGCGGAAAGAAATGTAGTAAAAATAATTAAAAAATATAAAAAAATATAACTGAATACAGCAATAGATAATATTTTGGTTAAATAACATTGTTAGTTAAATCATTGAAATAAATGCAATGAAATAAAGATAGTAAAAAAAAATTAAAAAAGCTTAATGCTTTTCCTTTAACTCACACATTAATTTGGTATTTTCTTTTATTTATTCCTTAATTTCCCCTTTCAACATTTCTCAATTTATTCCCCAATTTTCCTAAAGCATTTACGCTAATGAGTTGTCTGTATCCATGTATGTACAGCGCTGTGTGTGTGTGTGTGTGTGTGTGTGTGTGTGTGTGTGTGTGTGTGTGTGTGTGTGTGTGTGTGTGTGTGTGTGTGTGTGTGTGTGTGTGTGTGTGTGTGTGTGTGTGTGTGTGTGTTAGTGAAGCTGTCGAGAGTACTGTGGCTAGCTAGCTAGCTTCACTGAAAACACTGGTGTCTTAAAACATGAGCACCAGCCTGTTCAGCGATCCAGCTGAAGCGAGTTTCATGTAGTGCTATACTGTACTGCATACTACCTTATCATCACTGTGTGAACTCTTACACTGGCTGAAAGTTAGCTTGCTAATGCTGTTTTTTTAACATCATGAGAAAAGAGACATTACATCACAGGGCAGGGCTTCACAGCTATGAAATTTGATTCAACAGAACATACTTTTCAATTAAACTTTTACACGTCCACTTTTCCAGCTGTAATTGCACACACACACACATATATTGTTTCATCTTAATGTGAAATTACATTTGACTTTAATTTCAAAAATGGCTCACATCATTTCCAAATTGTTTACTAAATCTTCAAAGCCCCATTGAGAATAAAACAAAAGGTTGCATACTCTTGCTGTTTTGTTTTATGCTCTGTGGAAATCAAATTTTGCCATGAAACTCTTCACTTGATACAGATTCATCCAATTATCTTTTTCTGTATTGTAATTAAGTTCTGTTCAATATCGAGCAGAGAGAATGTACAAGAGGGCTTTATCTGCTCATGTCATTAGATCTTTGCAGTTAGGATTGCTCACAGACTGAAACGTTGCATCTCTGTAGAAACCTCTGGGCATTACCATGGGGAGAGATTAACCCCGTCCTCTGCTCTTTGATGTGGTCGGTGGATGTAAAGCACCACAGTCGACTGTGTAAAGATACACAAACCGATCTCCATGCTAATGCTTGTGAGTTGTGTGTGAGGCATGCGAAGATGTTCTATGAAGCCTACTCTCTGCTAGCCCTCTTCCTAACAGCTTCCAGCCAAGGATGATGTCACTTCTTGCCCTGCAGAGGAGTAATCAGTCTCCTGCATGCCTGAAGGCCCCTTTAGGAGTTATCTGTCTTTGATAGTTGTCTCTGTTGCAGCTGATTCAATCTGTAACACTTTAGGCCCTGCGTGAACATATAACAAACATGCTTAATCATTTCTGTCGTTAGAAGTGGAGAATGTCCTCTCCGAGCCTTCCTAGATATGTTCTAGTTGCAGAGTATTAATATCAGAGGAGACAAAGTAGTACGCCTTGCAACAGATATGATTACGTACATACACATGACAAAGGGAGACGCAGAGCGACAGATTCACACGCACACACCCGCAGGCTGAAACAAGCACACAGAGGCACACACGCACAGCTCAGTGTGCCACTTCCTCATCTCCTGCTGCTCTGTCCTTAAACCTCTTCACCCTCCATGCAGGGAGTAGACACTGTGCTCTTTTCTCTTTGTCATGGTAATAACACTAAGCCTAACTGTCCCCCATTTTGCCTGTCAACTTGCATTTATTTTGTTTTCCTTTTTTCTTTTCTTTCTCCGGCATGTACTGTCAGGTTTCTTGGGGTACGTTTAAGTCCCTCCCTGCATCATTCACCGCTCCTGGAACCAATTATATTATCCGGCCGCCCCTTTCAATTTCTACAGAGGGAAAGACAGAAAGAAAACTAGATCTATTCTCTGTGCCGGCAGTATCACACCTTTACTACCCTGTTCTTAAGATCCCACCCAAGACATTTTTATTCCTTTCTCTGCTTTCTCTGTCCCTCTCAAACTCTTCCCTCCGTACTTTCTAATTTCTTCCATGAAGCTTCCTCTGACAGTGCGATTAAGGGTCTTGTTGTTTGCGACACCAACATACTGGTGTGTGACACATTGTCGGGTGTAGTCTGCCATTGCAGCAGGATGCTTGCCTCAGAGCCTAACCGTATTGTCTGAGCTTTCACCTTACCCCTGGCTATCTGCTGTGTTTTGGCTTAAGGCTTATCCTCAGGCTTCTGCCGAGCTGCCGGGCCAATGAACACTAACAACTTTCCCTTTGTATGCTGTGAGAACCTCTCTACGCCATCTCTGGCACATTTTCTACTACTATCTACCTCTACTACTGATATTATTCTCTCCGTCTTTCTGGTTTTGTCAGCCTAAAAGCCAAAGATATTACGTCTAATATAAGATAAAACGGATAAAAGTAGGAAATCTCCACAATTGAGAGGCTGAAAACAACGTTTTTCAGACATGTTTGCATGAAAAATTACTTCTGTGATTAATCGATTATCAAAATAGTTGGTGATTATTTTTCTTGTCGATCTACGAATCAATAAGTCCACTGATTGTTGCAGCTCTAGTTGTATTAGGTCAACATTTTTGCCATATCCGACTTCGCTCTTCTGTGAAGGCTTTTCATAAGATTTTTGGATGCTGGGGATTTGCTTTCATTCAGACACAAGGACATTAGTGAGGTATAAGTGAGCACTAATGTTGCACGATAAGGCCTGGCTCACAGTTGCTGTTTCAACTATTGCCAAAAGGTGTTGAATGGGGTAGAGGTTGGGGCTTTGTGCAAGCTAAGTCAAGTTATTCCACATAAAAAGTCCTTTTCTATGGACCTGGCACTGTGCATGGAGGAATTGCCCAAACCAGGAGAACAGCCCCAGACTAAAAGCATCTATCCATCTATCCATCTATCCATCTATCCATCCATCCATCCATCCATCCATCCATCCATCCATCCATCCATCCATCCATCCATCCATCCATCCATCCATCCATCCATCCAGCTTCTATAATATCAAAAGCCTAAATGAAGTCAAGAGACCCCAGTTAAGTAAGAAATACGACAGGAGTTTAACAGGCCTAGAGCAACAGAAACAAAGGATGATTTAGTCCTTTTAGTCCGTCCAGCTATCTATCTCCGTACCTACCTCACTCACTCACTCTCCTAGTAAGTCATGGCTGCTGTTTTGCAACCCAGTCAGAGTTAACTCAAGATTTGTTTCCACCTGAATGATGCCACACTGTTCATTTGACTCCTGGATGCCTCTCACATATTATGACACCTTTTTTAAAGGTTAAAGCAAACTACCACACATGTGGTGCAGTTTCAAAGGCATGAAGGTGGATATCACATGGGAATCTATTCTTTCATCTTCTCACTAGCTGCTATTGCAATCAGACAAGAGTGTGCACATGTAATCATTGGCTTTGATATGGATGCAGTTCCATTGAGCTTTGCGTATCGTCAATTCTTTTTATGTTGCATTTCTCAGCTGCTTGACATGGGTTCTCTCTGAGTGCAAAGTGATGCGTAACTTCAGATATATTTCATATAAAAGTGATATAAAAGACTCTACATAGGTGAGATCCTGTATATGAGCCTGATTCCAGTGCTACAGTCAAAGTTGTCCTTAGTTTCAGCTGAAAAGCAGTCCTCTGTAATTATCCTATCCGTTTTAAAAGCAGTGGAGCTGTCAAATACTCCCATTCAGGATAATACACATTGGTTAGAAATGAGCTGGTCGGACAAGTGCAATCATTTGTCAGGATTGTCAAAAGCTGAAGAAAATGCCCTCCATTGTTGTTCTGTGACACCTGTGGTTACCTACCTAACTATAATTAAGTGCTCAAAGATTACTCATGTAAACTTTTCTATTTAGGTATTTTTAATGTATTTATTGTGGCTTATTATCTATTATTATGGTTGTTGTTAGTGTGTTGGGGGTTGTCTGTATTGTATGTTTGTTTCCCTGAAATGTCTTATTGTCATTGTTAGAATACAAATACAAAAAATTAATATGTAAAACGTTCAAGGATAAAGTTAGAAAAGTTTCAGGTGCCTGCCAGTAAGTGTGGTATAGGTCTCCCTAAATTAGTATTGCATCATTATGCCTTCTGCTTGAGACGTATAGCTCAGTGGGCATTCCTGGTTTGAGATTGGATGTAGACTGTTCTCCCCACTGTTCTCCCCACCTGCCTTTGTAAGTGCCCTGTCAATCAATATCAATATACTAGAATTACAATGTCACCATATCATAGCCAACCTCTATAATGTATTGAAGAGTATCTCTCAAGCTTGCCAACTAAATGTTTATCTTAACTCATGTATTTGGAATAACTCGAAGTTACAAATGGGTAAATACTCTTTTTTTTAATGTAAGGACTGGGTAGAAAAAGGAAATATAACATTAGCAGACCTAAATGAGGGAGATAGTCGAAAGTCAATTAAGAGTTTGGTTAATGAGTACAATCAGACACCTGCTAATCTCTGTTTTGGGAAAAGGGATCCCATCCCAACAGTTGGATCTCAGACTATAAAGGTAATTGGTCTGGGACGAGGCGTCTATTTATTATGTAATGATTTTCCAACGAACATTTACTATATGTTATGCTTTGATGTTTAGAAATAGTGGGGTCATATATATATATATATATATATATATAGTATGTGAAAACATTACGAGGGTATCAAGAGACTTCAAAATCAGATTAACCCAATTTAAGATTCTCAATCGCTTTTATTGGACCTGTTCAGGCTTAAGCTGAGGGACAACGCTGACTGTTGGAAGTGCCGCAGCTCTGAAGGGACTCTTCTTCACCTACTCTGGGAATGTTCTATGATTCAGAACTATTTGCTAAAAGTTCATAAACGTATAAAAAAATCCTTCCCCGGACCAACTTTGTGCTCTGCCCGAGGCTATTTGTTCTCAGTGATCCACAAAATGCATTTTACTGTGAAGCCACATGCTTTATTCAGACCAGTATAATGGTGGGGAATCAAATTATAATGAGAAACTGGAGGAACCCAGGTGAGCCCTATTTACAGTAATGGTTCACAGAATTGGCAAAAGTGGCATTATACCAACGATATTTTGGTTTTTTATTTCAGCTCGAAGGACAGGACTGAGAAATATGTGTCGAAATGAGGAGACTTGGAATACATTGTTAATGTGGACGGATCTTAAAATAAAACTTCATATACAGCACATATACACACTCTTTGTGTGTCTTAGAACAATATTTTTGCTTCTAAATTAGATTAGATAATGGTACATATTATTGAATGTGCATTTGATTTGTATGTTGTTATTATTATTAGGTTTTATTTTGTAATTATTAATATTATTATTATTTTGCATACATAGGAGTTATTGGATTTGTTAACCAAAATGTGACACTATTATATTGCAATTTAATTAAAAAGAAAAGCTTAAATGAATACAGCTGAGAAAAATAATAATAATTATAAATAATAATTTTTATATTTCAGAATTTTCCAGCTAAACACACAGCTGTTGAAGGCTCTGTGGCGACCTGCAGGTCAACAATACTCTAAAATGTATTCTGGAGTTGCACTAATCTAATAAAAAGATGTGCCACTCTAAATTGCGATGTGAAGTATACTGTAACCCTGAGGAGGCTGTAGAATGGAGACATAGATACCTGCGATCAAATTGTGCTTGTAATAAAAAAAGAAAAGCTATAAAGCTGAAATCATGGTTCTCTAGGCTGCACGTAGGCAAAATTGCACTCGGTTACATTCTGGTATGCATTACAGTTACATGTGTTTCAGTCCTGTTTCGATCCCGCCTCCCATCAGAATTGGAATTAACCAAACAACTCGATTGACACGCAGTTGATAGTTGATATATTTTTAACTCTGCAAGCATCTTTGACTTACGATATCCTTAACACCGAGAGCAAGTTTCCAAAAACGTTTACGTGCAAAGAAGCATAATTCCAGTTTAAGAACAAAAAGGTGTGAAGCTGATATTTACAGGAAAGGCACAATTATTTTAGATTGTTTGGGAAATGTATACAGTGGAAAAATTGACTTCCCTTGTGAGTTACAGGAACTCATTTTGGCAGGTATTGGAAAATGTGGATCGTTTACATGAAACATGATGCTGGACAAGCAACTCAAGTGTTAAAATATGGAATAACTAGAACTCTCTGGTAGTAATGATTGAGATGTTTACTTACCAGCCACGACAGCGACGCTGGTATTGTTTTCACCTTGTGAGTTTATGTGTGTATGTCATCATTGCAAATTATGTTCCTGGAGGCTACTGTAACGAGAACTACCACGATGGAAGTTTTGAGTACTTTGCCAGGTGTCTCACATTTTGGTCAACTTGATAGCATCGCAACCTTGCGAGATGCAGTCTCGGAACTTTACAGAATTGTAGTTGAGATCAAAATATAGGATGAGTTTGAAAGTGGGTGTGGTCTGAGCACCCCTGGCCCGATTTTAGCATCACAAAACCTTACACACGTGTGGTTGAGATCAAAATGAAAGCTCAGTTTTTAGATGGGTGTGGTCTGAGCTAGGGCGCCGGAAGTAAGGGAGTAGGAAGTGGGGAAGAGGCCATTGGCCATTGACCCTGGCCCATCGCAGCTGGTTTGATCCAATCGCAAGATGGTCTCTAATTTCAGATTACAATTATTGATGAGAGAAGGAAGGGGCTGCAGGTTGTAAGTAGGAGTTGACTGAAGCTTGGTTGCTCAAGCAGGCTAGTGCTCACATCTGCGCAGCATCCAATCGTGTATTGATCAGGAGGTGAAAAGCTTGTGATGGTCGGTGTTCATATGTCAAGTTCAGTACCAGCTGTCCTGACAGCATGTGGCAAACAGGCTCCTGGTGAGGTTTACAAGCCCGCTGTAGACGCTCGCACACGGAGCAGATTCAGCAGGAGTTGCTCGATGCTCGGGTCACTGACAGTTCACACTTCCAGATTTCTGTTCCTGCAGTGTGAGGCTGCTGCTGTGAGAGGAGGTGCAGACAGACTCTACAGATCTCTGCAGGCACAGTCTTATTTATATTCCATGTGTAGATTTACCCTGACTCATCATGGTGCAGGAAGAAGTATTAAGAGTGCTGCATATCACTGGAAGAAAATTAATCTGCTTATACTTTTTGTCAGTGATACCAAACAAAGAAAAAGCAAATCAATCATTTATATATGACAGTTGGTTGTGAAACAGAAACCCTTGCGTGTTGCATACTGACTTGGACACACATTGCTTACATTTTTATTAATCCTGTTTTATTCAAACGCGCCCAAGCAAAATGCCAATCAGATGTCAGCATTGTATTATATTTATACAATGTATTTCTTTAATAACTATGCAAAACAATGCGAGATCCCCAGCTTTCTTCAAAGCCACCTCAAAATCAATGTGATCGTTCGATTGAGTTTGCATATCGTGCTGTCTGTCTGCTGCCTTGTTCTCAAGTGAGATGAAACCATACTGGGATGTTTCATCATATCAGAATAACAACTGTTATTTCCTGATGCCACAAACCACAGTATAGAAAATTCACAGCTGCCTGTGCTTAAGGGTCTATTAATTCCAGCCATGGCTGCTTAAAGATGAAATAGCTGGATATAAACTATCTTGACAAACTTGTGCCTTTTGTTGAGCGAAAAAAAATGTACAGCCATACTTATACAGTCTCTATGTCAGTGAATTTTTTATTTTCTCTATCATCACTTTTGCTTCATTTCCCCAAACTATGCCAGAACCATCACTTATTAAGAGGAAGGACAGAGAGCATATTTAATTTCCCAACAGTTCACTAAGAACTGTTTCTTAGGATTCCTAAAGGACTTTACAGGTAGCCCCTTTTCAGTGGTTTAGTGCATGTTCTGTACTTCCACTGACATGAAAAATTAAATGGATCCTACATCAAGCACTTGGGACTTACAGTACCTTGAACCTCTTGTCTAGATTCCTTGTTTCTCCAAGAGCAGTAAATCATTATGTAAAAGTGTTGAAGTCTGGGTTTAATGACTCACAATTTAAACTCAGGCATCATCAGCCAAAAGTGGAGTTTATGTAACACACAAGCCATTAGTGGTGTGTTTCAAGATTAGCCTTCAAGATGATCTCCCTTCCTGCCTGTGAAGCCAGCACCTCTGGGGGGCAGTAGAGGCATCAACACTTCCTTTCATCTCATCCTGGCTGCGGGAAAAGGGGCAAGGTCAGAGGGGATTTGAGCTTGGCTCACCACCACATGTTTCTTTGCTTGCCCAGTCTTGCTTCAGGCACAGATTATCACCATATATAAGGGCTACTGTTACAGTCTACCTTCGCGGCTTGTGTGCCACGCCAGATCCTGATCGGTCTGTCAGAAAACTTTTCCTACCTTTCCTCCCATATTTATACAACCAAAGCCATTTCTTCACTTCACTGATAAAATTATACACAAACATCAAAAACACTGAAGAGCCTCTTAAAAGATTTCCTACCAAAATATACATCAGCAAAGCTAGAGCTAGAAGCCATTTACAGAGCTTTAGCTGAAAATGTTTACCTGTATTGACTGTTTTAGCAATTTAAAGCATAGCATTGTACTTCTCTTTGTTGACATCATACAAGGACGCTGCATGTGATAAAAGATTAATTAAGCTGTGGGTATGCTTGCAGTCTCCAATGAGCACACATCCTTTACATGGCCTACATTTGTTGCAATTGAATAGTTTTATCATAAACACAATAAGGGCTCTCTGGGTTCTGTAAACGGGTAGCGTGTGGCTTGATTGTACTGATGACTTGGCAGAAAGAGCATCAGGGAGAGCGTGACTGAAAGAGAAATCTAATGAGTGAAAGGAATTAGAAGTTCATTATGTTTCTGGGGAGTGATGACTGTGAATAGAAGAGGTGTGGAATGGAAATGAATAACTGCAGGACTCTCGCAACTTAAAATGTCACCAATCTTGCCATTTGAGAAAAACGGTAAATTTGACAAATACAAAGGTCTTTGAATTAAATGAATATTAAGAATACCCAAGCTGACAAAGATGTACAAAATATTTTTTTCACAGCTGATGTTGTTACCTTAACGTTTTCCTGTTAAAACCAGCACAACTCGTTTGGTAGAAGGACAAATATTTCTCACACATTTCTCCCATAATAGACACAAAACAAAACTGCATCAAACTGTTGTTGTTTTATAGACTTCTCTAAGTCTCTAGAGGCCTCAGGAGGACTTTGCTTAGAGTCCCAGTATGGTGAGGTCGAAGTCATCCAGCAGTGGCCTCCGTCTGGCATTTTACCCAGAGCACATCCTGTGGGAGCGGGAGCTTTGGAGCCGGCTGCGCGACCACATCAAACAATGGCTTTTTGTTGTAAACAAAGCCAGGGCAGCTTGCCGGGGGCCCTCTCTCTCTCGTCTCCCGCTCACGGCTCGATCCAGTCTGCCTACCATAATTCTGGACTGTCAGACAAATGTGCGTCAATGCACCACAAGTCTCTCTATTCTATTTGTATTTGTACACAAAGACCATGAACCTGGCAGTGTAACAGACAAATTCAAATTTGTTTAAAATAGTAAAGCAAGATGAAAAGCAAAAGTAAAGGTTTGCCTCAAGAGGATAGTTAAAACACAATCACCTGAACAGTTGTTTGAGTGCACGGCATGAAACATAATGTCCTTATGTTTGTTTATTGTTCAGTGTAACCACTGCTGCAGCTGCTTTGTCCAGGGGATAGAGTAAAAGTGGTGCATAATAAAACATTTTATTCGTGTTTGTTTTCCTGAAATATACTTTCCCATATGCTTATTTGCAACTTGCATCTCTATGATTATAAATTAAAAACCCATATGTTTAAATATATTCTTGATAGCCCAGAAATTTGATTAAGATATTTTTAATTCTGAACTTCTTAAAAGTGACATGCCAAGCATATGTCATTAATGGCTAATTGAAAGTTTTTAGACTGGCTGGCAAACGGCATAACTTTTAGAATGATTGTACTGCCTTCATTTTTTTGTCTTCTGTGCCTGATTATTTTAATCATTTAAATTATTGGCACAACAAATGACATAATACTTGAACAATTCACATACCGCATTTGGCCGAAATTATAATTAAGTACAAGAGGAAAATGAACTTTATTTTCATCATTTATAGTCCGTAGCTTATTTGACTTAAATGTAGCTCTGTCTTGTTGTTAGCATGTTAGCTTCGGCAAGAGTTTAGCTGGTATTTTTTTCCCATAATGATTGGATGTAGCTACTGCTTCAAAAACCAAGATGTCAGTTCATAAATATTTATATTTTTCAATTACTGATTACAGCCAGGAATTCACAAATACATTTCGTTAGCTTAAGCTAAGGCTAGCTGTGGCTATCTCACAAGCTAGCTTTAGCTTGATATATAACAACTCTTGCTTTGGCTATAGTTACTTGCTGTTTGGTTCACTTTTTTGCTCTTTCTTGTAGTTATAAGAAACGCTGTTTTCACAGATTACACTTATATGGTTTCATATGTTTTTTATATTGTAAAAACATAGACATAAGGACATAAAACAGACATAAAAACATAAGGTCAGATTGAGGTTTTGTCTCAATTTTGACCCAGTACTGGGTTTGCCTTTGTAGGGCGAAATAGATTTCCAGCATGGTAGTTGGCCCACAGACCAGTATGGCTAACACTCACCATGAAATTACACTTAATAGATACCCAAAGGTGCTGCACCACAATGCCACATTACATCGAACAAACCCATTTGAGGATCAGGACTGATTCAAAACACTAGCCAAATGATGCAACGTACTGCAACCCCTGCTGTTTCATGTTAGTGCCATTACCTCTGACGCATCTGGAGTGTACTTGATCAAAGGTGACAATGCAAAATGTTTTCACAGTAGGGTTCGTGCTGTTCCCAGTGATTAGCATTATATTGTTTTCAGGAGTGTTGAATGCACTCACTTGGTATACCCCAGTAATCTCACTTTAGCTATCATAATGAAATATTTTAAACACCATGCTAATTGAAATGCTGGTGCAAGGCCACAGCTGGGATGTGTGCTTTGCTATTATTATTACTAATAGTTTTGATCTGAAAGGGAAACAGGAAGGGGAAAGGGGGAGGCCCCTCTCCGTGTACGAGGAGCCCCCGAGACCCTACGAAGCTGTTTGAGTTTGTGTTTTTCTATAATGGCAACTACGTATATGTTATCCAAACTGATATTCTGTCAGCAACTCATGCAGAATAGAATTTGGAGAGCTGGTTAATTGCAAGGTTTGCCGATAATTGTTTCATTAATTCTAGCTGGCTCCCATTGTTCCTGGCCAGGCACATGGGTCCAAGTCTACGCAGAGCTTGGCAGTAGTTTTTAAACGAAGGGGAAATGGAACAACCTGCTTCACTGCCCCCGCTGATCCCTCGGGTTTCAGCTAGTTTTTCTTTTTTTCCTCTCATACCTAGAGTGTCAAGGGCATTGCCTGTTTCCAGGCTTCTGGAAACCTGCAGAGGACAATCATTGAAAGAGCTGGTGGAGGCGCACAGCAGGGGACCAGATTTACGTACTCTCTCCATATTCCCCTCAACAGACTGTCCAAGACATTTGGTCTTAATAAAAAACAGAACTTTTACAATCCTCTAAATTCTATTCTCTTCAAAGAAAAATGTACACTGAAAGCTTCAAACATAATTTGTTTTGTTTTTGACAAAGGGAGGATTAGCATGCTGTTCACATTTATGTTCTGATTCTGCTTCATATGAAGTGGAAATTATAATGGATTGAATTCTCACCAAGTATGTGCATGCTAATCACACCGCTTTGCTATTTGAGATCCACATGCTGACTGCTGAAGGGGAAAGAGGCGCCTATTGACTCTATTTGAATCCATTGGTGAGCACATGTTCCAATCTCAACATGGAGAGCTGGGGTTATAAAGTGTGGCGATGGCAAGTATACCAGAGGGCAGAGGCCAGTGGCTTTATTGCTGTTTGGAGCACTGCTGTGTGTCTTAGAGGTTTGAAACGTTTGAATTAGATTTGCTTCAGCACATCTCCAGCTGGGTACTATGTAAATTGACAGTAAGGAACCTTATCTGTGCAAGAAAAGTTAAAGCCTCTCCCATCAACTCTACAGCCACAGGCACTAGCATGTTATATCCTCTACACTGAGTGACTAGTCTATAAATTGTTATGTATCAGTGATTGAATAGAGCTCCTCTTGTTATCTGGTGGCCATCAACAGCGAGACTGTAACCATATGAGCGTATCCTGCTGATAAAATCTATTTCTTGTTTGTTCTTTGGGACTGAACTTTTTCATTCGAAGGAATTAAACCAGCATGGAAATATCTTTCAGTTTTTTTTTGTTCTTAAAGAAAAACAGGATGCCTAGGTTTTTCAATTCATGTGCAGTTACTCAAAATAAAGGAAGCGTCCAATCCCTTCAGTGTGAGGCTTAGAAGAATACATTTCAGCTTTGAATCAGTATACAATAAGTGTGCTGCAGGCTGGTGTGGCCTGTAGACCCAGGGCAGGGCTCTACAGTGAGAGACAACAATCCTCCGTCATGGCTGGTGGCCGTTTTTTCCTTGAACTGCAAAAACATATGAGGAGCCAAAGCGTCTCTGTGTAGCAGAGGAAAAAAAAAAAAGGCTATCATTTATTATTCAAATGAAATGAGGTCCGGCAGATGGTGGAAGAGGGGCTGCGGGCATGCAGCAGAAAACCTCCTGCTCTCTACCTCTGTGATTTCAGTCAGCCCGTGACAAAATAAAAAGTTCAAAGGGAATCAGCGATCGTGACGGATCTCATTAGCATATTGCCAATGAGCAACATTACAAGCAGAAATGGAGGAGTTGCAGGGTGTGTCTCATGCAGGAACTAATCAATGTATGCTGTGTATATACGATACTGCAAGCTTCACTTACACATACTTCATTTACTATTTACTGAGTAAACTATAATAAATGTATCTGGTGTCAGATAGGCCATGCTTTCAAACAAATAAAGGCAATGTTGCATTAATGTGAATAATCTGATCCACAGTTCAAAATCTTGGAACATTTCTATATTTAGTTTGAGCTATTCACATTTAGTGTACAGTAAGTTACAAAGACTTATGTTCTGTTTTGCGGACAGTTTCAAGAAAGCAACTGAATAGATGCTAAAGGAGACTTTAAACAGAGCTCACATGTTGACACTAAAATGGCTTGTTAAAGGAATAGATCAATATTTTGGCAAACACACACATACTCACTTTCTTGCTGAGATGAGATGAGAGGATTCATTAATATCACTCATGTCTATGTGTTAAAGATGAATCTACAGGAAGGAGACATTTAGCTTCTACCTGATCCTCCTATTCCTCCTACCAGCGCTGCTAAAGCTCACTAACGCATTATATCTTGTTTGTTTAACCCGTACAAACAGTAAAAGCAATGTGTAAGTAACTACTGATTGCTTGTAAAGCCACAACATGTCATTTTTAGTACTTTGGGTTATGTATGGATTAAACAAAAAAAGATTGTATGTGTTAATTAGTGAGCTTTAGAGGTGCTGGTAGGTGGATGTGTTACTGTCAGACAGAGCCAAGCTAGCTGATTTTCCCTGCTTCCTGTTCTTTATGCTAAACTAAGCTAACCTGCTGTTGCCTTTTGCTTACAAGTTCTATTAATCATCTCATCCGATTCTCTGCAAGAAAGAGTAAAAATGCAAATGTTGAACTATCCCTTTAAAAAGCCTTTTTTCTTTTATTCAAAATTGAGCTCTCCGTCACAATCCCCTTCAGGCTCTATTCAGTTTGCATTTTCTTTTCACAGCATACAAAAACCCTTCACTTCAAATATATAATAAGATGTATTACTACACAATAAAGTACTTTCATTGTACAATACTGTAAATACTTATGTTTTCCAGCAATCCACAATGGCTCTTTTCACTCTGTGGACACTGTAGCATTAGGGAGTGCAGTCGCGTCATGCCATTTGCCCGAGCACTGTAAAACGCCGCCATGTGTGGGGTGAACAAACCAAGGCTGGGCTTGTAAAAAGAAAAGCTGAAAACTCTTAGGCTGCCCTTCAGACACATACGACTTGAGCACCTGTCAAGGGGTTACTTAAGTGTCAGCCTGTGACCATGTGCACCCAGCAACACATAGCCAGCCTATCGCACACGGAGCTTCATGTCATATACTTTATTCTGTGGGAGGCCATTCACCCTTCGTTACAGAACAGAGTACAATTCCATCTCTGACTTGAAATATAGGGTTGGGAGATGCTCTTGCCCCCTAGGCATGACTGTATTTAAAAAACTGAAATTTGAGTGAGTTTTTCTGAAGCTCCCTGCGGTGCTGTTCTTTTGGACCACTACAGGCCACAAATCTGGCAGCTTTTTTCTCAGTGAAAATACAGAGGAACATCTACCCATTAAAGCACTAGAGGAATTTGGTCAGAGAAAGAATGCAATAAAATGTTTTAAAAAAGCCACATTTTACTTTACACAAAGGATCTAAGGGTGCTGCACAACCAAACGAGGGATATAAAGGAACAAATAGATCACAATCTTTTCATTTATGGGTTATAAAGAAAGGGGCGGTCACATCCTGCAAGAGGGTTTTGGTTATCACATAACTTAGGAATGTTCTGTCTGCAGACTAGAAAGAAATCTGCTACATGTAAAATCATGCAATTTGTTAATCCTAATTAGGAAGTGACCGTGGAAGCAGTAATACGTTGGCAGTTTTACTTCTTGTTATTTGCATATTAATTAATAGGGTATAATTCTAACTCCTTTTTGAAAATGTGTTGCAGTACAAAAAGAGAGAATAATAATAGAAGTCTTTAAACAGAAACATTTGGACATTTGCGTCACTTTGCTCCTTTGTTCATTACAGATGAAACAATGATTTAAATACATTCCAGATTATAATAACACAAATCTCATTGCTAGGAAACCACCCAAATGTTGCTTTACTGGCAATAATCATGGTTATGAATCTCAGTTTTGAAGATTAATGACTAAGGCGTTGTAAAACAGAGGACATGGCATGCATGTGAAAGACAGAACAATTGTGCGCTAAATTGTAAGTCTTGATTTAGGAAGGAGATCAGTGTTCGAAGCTCTGACTTTCTTGTGTTCACTTCCTGCTGCCAGCTCAACGGAGCCCTCGCTGAGGCTTTACGCAGCTCGCACATGACATTCTTGCAATATCAGTTTTGTGAATCTCACTCCTCTTTGCTGTGTCAACTTGTAAATTCCTCCACTCCTGCTTTGAATGCATTTTAGTGCTTTGAAAATGAACAGACCACCATGTGCTTGGAACATACCTTTGCTCGCAACAGGTTCTTCTTTTTTTCTGACTCCCACTCAGACACTCACCCACTTGCTCCCCTCCACTTGGCGACCAGAATAGAAGCAGCAAAGCGACATTGACGAGCCCACTGGGCCTGCAGGCTGACGTTAGCCCACCCTGGGATGAGGCTGGTGAAGGACCACCCCAGCAGGCTGCTAAGCCCAGGGTGCATCAGCCAATTTATGACACCCACCATGGGGGATTGCACTGTAAACACTTTAGAAATCAAGTGTCGTCATAGACCTGCTCCTTTGCTTCCTGCTTCTATTCAAGTGTTTATTTTTTGACTGTTTATTATACCAACAGATTTATTTGTCACTATTATTAGCATGATTGATATCCTGAAACAGTCACACTCCTTGTCTTGCATACATATTATTCCTGTGCCTTTTATTTGGTCACTTGAAGCTTGATATATATCGAGAACGTGCATCATTTTTCTAATTTTTCTGCATTTGCGCATTGCACAAAAAAACACGTCTCTGAATTGTGTCTCCACCTTTAGCTCCCAGAAAACTGTGACATTTTATGAATTATTATAAATTAAAAACAATCCCATAAAGACAATGTATATTTTATCCACTGTATGACATGATTGATATCTCAGAACGCTCATTATCACACACTGATCATGTTTATGATTGTTATATATTGCATTATAGTCTATAGAGGATAATTTACTCACACTGAATTTACATTTTAACATTGCATACAGTGCAACCTTTTAAACAAATGTTATATCTTAAAATGCACACTGGTCAACTGTAAATAAGCTTAATGTGATGACATGTATACTTAATCAAATCAAATCAAGTTTATTCATAAAGCACATATAAAAACAACTACAGTTGACCAAAGTGCTGTACAATAAAATAACACAAAATAAGATAACATAGCATGGTAACAGCAAACAAACAAAAAAGCAGTGGATAACATAACAATACTACCCCATACGCAAATAAATATGTGAAAGAACAGAAACTATAAATCCGAGAAGAGTAAAAAGGAAAACATAAAACCTTGAGGACAAAGGCCTGAGAAAATGCGTGAGTCTGAAGTAGTTTCGCCTTAAACATGTATTACTGTCTGTGGACCTATTGTATTTATAATAAGTACAAACTCCATAAAAATGCTCAGTATTGCACAGTAATCAAATGTTGATAGGCTCATTATAATGCCATTTACAGTTTATGAATTGTGAGTTATATAATAGAGGCCCTTTTTAGTTATATTGTACTTATTATACTTTATTATTATTGACTCCTGGAATTGTTAACATTTTAGTGAGCCTTCAAAGGTATATACAGTAATCAAGAAGCACTCCTGCAGTCTGACTGCGCAAACGGAGTGAAATTAAGACCAGACTGTGGACGAGGCTTAATCCACAGCAGATTCTCCCCCTAGCTTGAATAAAGCTTTGCAGCGTGGCTCTCCACTATGTCTGCTTGCTCTGGTAACAAGCCTCTTCTGTGACCGGGGAGAAGAAGAAAAAAAAATCATAAGCAATGCAAAGGTAGGGTTAACCTCCTTCCCTTCCTCTTCAAATAGAGGCATGCTGAGCTTCACTGGAGAGGGTGGCGGTAGGGGGGCACAGGGGAGCATTCAAGCCCCTCTCCCCCGTCACTGCTCAGTTTTTAACCAGCCTTTTCCACAACCTAGTGTGCACGCCAAGCAAGCCAAAATAGATAATGAGGAATGTCAGCCTAGAAACTGAAAATTACCTCTACCAAGACCAAGCTGTTCCAGAGGACCGGATTGCATTCCATAGCAAATCTGAGTGATTTATTACGAGCAAAAAAAAAAAAAACAAGTCTCCCCCCCAACAAGACATCTAGCTACACAGCTGGTTAATGCCAACTGGTTGTGACTTGTGATGAGTAATGACATCCCTTTGAGTCCGTCGCTTTGTTCTGCCGTGTCTGGATGATGGATCATTCTTTTAAATCCGTTTTCAAGATGTGCAGATTATCCGTTCATAATTATTATTGTTTAAGAACTCAGACGAGAAGTATAAGAAGTCATTTTCCCCTCCGTTGGGTCAGTTGTGTTATCACGTTTCTGCGGAGAGTTGAATCTGTAGATGTCCACTTTTCACTGTGCTCATCAACAGTAGATCCGAGGTCTATACAAATCAAATTAAGAATCAATTTGAGCCAGTGTCAGACAGTCTGGCGCCTGGAGAGGAGTAAATGCTTTTAATATGAACATTTTATCGTCGTCTCACAGTCTTCCATCGTCTAACAGTCTGGCATGTGTAAAGTATCTGTCATGAAACTTTATGCCTGAATACTACCACAGTAGTGCATCCTCAACACATGGCATGCATATGAAAGAAAAAGGTAGAAAAATGGATGAAACAATCTTACTTGAAAGGTATAAATCATAAAATACTGCAGAACAATGAGATGTTGACAGTAGCCGTGATTGGCATATTTATTTTCTCCGCTGTTCAGTCTCACGATAAATGTCATGGCATGAAATGCCCTCTTGAATCATGTCAAACATATTTGTCATGGGCACAGATTGATGTGGTGCAATGCTTTGAAAAAACTGACACCTTTGCTACTCTTGTCTTGCAAATATCCAAAGTAACTCCCTCCCATTCTTCCCCCCTTCACATCATCACCAATGGAGTTGAGTATGTGTATGGATCTGCATATCTTAGCATTTATTTATTGTTGTTTATTATAGCACGTTCTACGTTGGGGAAATATGATATATCAGACCAAACAACCACGTTCACTTCTCAGTGTGTTTTTACTGCACCCGTGTAATTCACAGTATACTATCATACTATACTTCTGCCTCTCTACTCCAAACAGGTAGCACAGTGTACCTGTATTTTCTTTCAATTTGTAGCATTTCAGATAACAAGAGCCTGCACTTAGAGCACATGCCGTTTAAAACCTGTGCTACTACAGCCTCCTTCTCTCGGCTCTCTCCACGCTGACATACCTGTGGCTGTAAAATGCTGTGATTATCATTCGATGCAACGCTGAACAGAAAGGAGCTGTGCAGAGATGTCGGCTTCTAACGGCTGAGTGGCAGTCAAGAAATGAGCCATGTCTTCAGAACATCCACCTGAGTAGGAAAGTCCTTTCTACTTAAGTCATATAGATGACAGTGAAGTTTTTTAAATTGTTTTAGCAGTTGGGTAAAAAAATGTGTCCCATTGTTGCCGTGTCTATTGTAGTGTTTATTGATATTTTGTCCATTTAAATTGGAATTAAAACTGGACTATGACAACGTTTGTTTCCCTGAACGATATGTGGGATAGATCAGCGATCACATTTTTGGATGACTGAAGATAGTTGTATGATTGCAGAGGTAAACAAGTGAAGGTTAAATACTGTGCATTGACAATATGGGGGTTATATACATTGAATGTGGGTTTAATAACCTTGGACAGCCGACATTAGCTGACCAGAAGCCTCCATATTTGTTTGCTTTTTCAGGCATTCAACTTATTATTTAGTAAGTGTTTTTGTGAACAGAAGGAGTAGCATATGACACATAACAAATGTTATTGTTATTGTTATTTAAACGCTCTGCCAGACACAACCACACCCACGCAGGTGTGGCTGTGGATGTGACTGCGGCAGGCCTTTGTTCAGGGTGAAGTTGGGTGGAGCGATGCTGAGAATTTCGTGACTTTACTTATCTACCAAATTGAGGTGCCAAAGGTGTGACTTGTCCTGCCCCAACAGGTATAACACAACTAACAGAAGCTTGGCTATTTAAAAATGGTGGTGGAATTGTGCAGGATGTCCAATGACGCACTAGTGACAATTCTTTCCGACCAATCAGTGGTCTCCGGTGTTTTAATTCCACGTTCTAGTATTGGCTCACCTCTAACGAAGTGGTATCATCAGCAATATGTGCAAATGGAAAACTGAGACGAGTGTAGTAGAGCCGTGCCATACTAAGCAGTGGAACTGCGGCAAATGTCCCAGACCACCATAAAGATTGCTTGTGTTCTAGCAGCATCTATTCCTCCCTGTGCTTCTGCATAAAGGATTTTATTTTCACCTCTTTTTCCTTGTGAGCTGCTTTGCAAATTAATGACTTCCAAGCAACCTTTGAGAGGATAATATCTTCCTGTTTGGAGGCTTTATTATTTATCTGCTCTGTGTTTGTGTCAGTGTTAAACTGTTTGGTATGCGTTTGAGCGGCAGGTACTAAAAATAGAGGCAGTCCCAGAACTCCTACTTGAGTGACAGGATTCCTTTCACTGGCACGCAGAGATGACCCATTTCCTCTTTTCCTAAAAAGTTGACCACCTCCTACTGCATGATGTTATGTTATGTTCTATTATGGTATACATTTACTACTTTATTCAGCTATGGTCTTTTCTGCCAGACCAGTTTTTTTTAGTATTATATAGTTTATTGTTCTGTCTGTATTTCCTTAAAGGAAGAAGAAAGATCAGCTACCGTTGAATGGAATCGTTGAATGCTGTAAATCTTTTTTCTCTTCCTGTCGTTTTTCCTCTGCCTTTTTCACACTGGAACAATGAGCATCTGTTTCCAATGTTTCAGTGTTTCTGCCTCATATGTGGAACAGGGTAGACTCGCTGCACAACAACAGAGCTGCAACACTTATAACTACACTGTAAAATAAACATTTACTATTGTAAAGTAAAGTAAAGCAAGCGTTCCCAAGTGCTTTACCAAGTGCTTTAAAACGCTCAAGTATAGATTGAGATTTCTTCAGATAAGCTTGTTCTTGGGCTGAGACTCGCTGATATTTTTTGGAGCAAATCACATAGTTGGAAAGCAGTCACTATGGTACATTACTTTTATTTCTTCGGGGCTTTAACCCCCCCCCCCCCCATATAAGAGCTTTTTTACAGACGTTCCAAGGAGAGAGGAGAGGCAAATTTCTGTGAGATGTAGAGCGGAGACTAGTCCGGATCCATGTTGCTTGTCAGATTTTATCTATTGTAGGGAGTTGAATTTGCCTTCTATGCTTGATCTAACTTCTGTCAGCGGAGTCTGCAGTCTACACAGGTCTCATGGGGGGAAAACATGGAGGACTACATAACTTCCAGAATGGAGATTATACTGTATGGTTCTGAAATTCAAAGCCACCCCCAAAACATATTTGAAGGCCCAAATTAATAATTGAGTATGCTGTTTGTATGACTAATGAACTGGCTTTTAGCTATTTGTATTGTTTTAAAAGCATTTTTGCAATGAAAAGATTTGAGGGAGTGTTATACTACTTATTGTTTCTTGACATAAGACATGTACTTTTCCAATGTATGAAATGTGTCTTTTAGGTCTTTGAGTCAGTTTCACCAGAACTTTGTAAGTTCAAACTTATATTATATATGGTTATGTATCATATGTATTATATTAAATATTAACACCCGCTAATTCCCTGTTGTGTAGCTAATATCAGCTTGTGAGAAGTAAAACAGGCAATATGAAATATGGTCAACATTCCCGACCTGACGCTTTCATACATTTTTATTTTTGCAAAAATAACACAATATACCTAAAATTATTAAATGTTAAGATAATACCGGCAGGCTAACTGTCAGTTCTCATCCTCAAATGCATGAACACTACTAACTCTAAAACATATTTCTCCATGGATGCATGTTTAATTAAATAGAACAAAGTAATACTTACATTTACAAAAGATTGGCAATTAAGTTAAATATGTTCCTTGTCTTATTTTTGGAAGTTATGTTATGTGTGCGAGGTGCTGCAGACATTTCCTGCAAATTGATTGACACATTATTTAAGTTTTAATGGGGGAACCTAATGTAGTAGATAGGTTTGAAATACAGTATAGCCATTAGTTGTTAAGAATATACAAACAATCTAAGTAATGGATTTATGAATAGCTGAAGAAAACCAATCCTCCTGGTCCTCATTGAATTCAGTTGTCTTATCGTAAATGTGGTAGAGTTCACTTGTGGTTGAGCCTTATAATCGAGCCCGTTCCATCATGGGAACCATCATTACAAGCCCATCAAGATCATGATAATTCCCACCCTTTTTCAAGCTGCCCTATGATTACAAAACTATAGAAAGCTACTCCACACAATAAGCTGGGAAATGGATGCCGCAAAGAATTAGCTTCCTCTGAATGCTGAAAGAACAGACAGTGCTTCTGTCTGCGTTGAACAAGAGCATTTATCAAATCCCATGAAAAATCCTCAAAAAAAACTCAGTTTAGATCCTTTGATTTTTATTTTTTTCAATACGTCTTTTCCCTTTAAGCCCCGGGATCGCCTTTGAATTTGTGGCTTTTGATCTTAATGAGTAAAACCACCTAATAATGACTCGAGACATATTTACCGCAGCATTCCCAGCTACCCTCTTATTTACCGCATGAATGTTTGTTGAAACACCCCACGCTATTACATGAGGTTTTTCCTATAATGTGAGCGGCACTTTTGGAGGGGGAACACACACAACGCATGAGAGAAATCAAAAACAACATTTAGAGGTAAAGGGACTTGAATTCTGACACTGTCTGTCTCTGTGGGGTCTCTGCAGCTGCAAAATAGCCTACCATAAAAACTCCACCACCAAATATTTTTATTATCGTTGCTTGTAATCCATTATAACTTCTGAAGTTTGGAATCACAAAAAGTGAAATTGACTTTCTATTTGAAGGCCTGCGGGCTGCTGTTTACTTGTATTTCTGGAGCTAATTTCTGAAGTAAAAGGACAAGCAACAGGAGTGCAATTTCAAAGCAATGGTTGCAGTGTGTGCACATTGTAATGAATTAACAACTAAATAACCAATAAAACTGATAAACATCTGTAGTCACATAACAACAGAACATAACCACAATGTATTTGGATAAATGTGGCATGTGTTGCTGAACAAGGTAAACCAGTTAAGCTGTAATGCAGAATAGAGCAGTGGCAATCAGGCGCAATCATAAGTGAAGTATTGTGTATATATGGACGGTATTTATTCTCCCCAATGTTAATGAACGCAAAGAGCGTCGGCGAAAGCTATTGTTGAATGTTGAAGTTAAGCTATGGCAAAACAACTGAGGGTAGTACACACGAAAAAGTGAAGGCGATGTTTCGGCACTGCTGTAATTTCAATGTGGCTTAAACGGGAGGCTCATAAAGACCTATAATTTACAGCACGGAGTCTGTTCTTATGATAAAGTCTGATCTCTCGCAGTGAAATTTATTTACACTCTTTAGTCAGCAGCAAAACTAAGTCTCGCCTTTTTAGTTCTTTTGTGCCATTACTCGGGGTTTTGATTGCACACTGAACACAGACAAGTATGACGGGCTTCAGCAACAAAAAAAAAGCAAAGCCAAGCGTTTTCTGAGAACTTCATCAGTCCTCAAAACAAAGAAAGAATAAAAACCAGGAGACAACGGCTGGCTGTGTGTATTTACATATATACTGCATGACCACAATGAATAAAACACTAGCGAGCCAAGCTCTCCTGGGTCAGTTCAAATGAAATAGAGAGTTTACACTTTCAGTTGTAGGCCATACATAAACATTGTTTCTCTAAATAAGAATATGTGCCAGTGGATCAGCATCATTACATCTGTTTTCTTTTTACTCTTCTATTCTTTATTATGTAAAACTACGCCGCGGAAAACATGCGAGCTCTGCACTAATCCTCTCACTTTCCACCTGGTGAATTCGACCCAAATTCACATTTCCCCCGTGTGGCCAGGGGACTGTTTTTTATTGAAGCCACGTGTAACTGAGACCACTGACCCAGCTATGTACTTTGGCTCATGAGAAGAAGAAAAGAGAAGTGATATTTCGGACATTAATAGTTCAAAACTTGGATTTAGTGTGTTTGTTCTTAGACAGACTTTTCTCAGACAAATATGTCCTTCGTCTAAATTTGCACCACTAAGGTAGCTCTTTTATGCTGAAAAGTTAGGGTCTAAAAATAGGCGTGTTAGGAAAGAATGAAAGCTCCGGCTCACAGTATAATATTATGTTCAAAAGAAAGCTGCATGGGGCTGAACTTTGGAAACCTGAGGAAAATGTTAACATAAACCTGCTTCCAGCTGGGCGGATCATTTTCCTTCCAGTACATTGATTGTTGAGAAATGACAAGAGAAACTTCACATGATATTTAGATGTAAAATGATAGAGCTCAGACAGCATATTAAACATCGCATGTCACACAAACAGAAAGTTGTCAGTGCAGAGACACCACTGTTCACAAATGAGGACACAGCTGGTCGTACAGCACAGGTAAATGTTCCATATTTCCAGAACTATTATTGTGCTGTGTTGCTTTGGCATATTACAGGCTTAATGGTTTCTAATGATAGCCTTAATGTGGTGACTGAATAAGTCAGAACATTATGAAATACATTATTTCTTCATGCTTTTGTTCCTGTTTTCTGCAAGACAGAAAAACATGTAGCCTGCAGCTGGCATATCCGAAGCAGTCAACAAATCATGACTAAATAATTAGGGATCTGCTGTGCTCAAACACGCTGATGTCCAGTTTGTCTTTGAGATTATATCATATTTGTTCACAAATGGCAATTTAATGCTTATGTTTGGCAGTTTACAGTGAAATCCTTATGGGTTTTCAGCTTCGAAGTGTAATTTCAGCGACAGAGTCGAATTTTTTTCAGTCAACGGTTATAGTTTCATGTTTTTTAGGGTGCCAAATCAGTTACAATTTTGGTCTCTATTCACAATCGTAATATCAGGATACAACTGGCCCCGGTTCCTTTGTAACCTTCAGAAGAGGCTTGGATATTCAGACACTCTGAAGTCAATACAACAAAATTCCTGTCTGCATCATGGATGATTTCTTCAGTTAAAACAAGCATCTGTGGAAACTGTGGCAAATGTATTGCACATAATTATATCCATAATGGTATCCTTCCATTCAATAAGGGGTTGCTGTGGTGGCATTACAATAATATCCTTAAAATATTCAAATAGGTCAATATGCAGTTTATAGAATATTTAGTTTTCTGATCCACCAAGTCTTTGTTTAAAGAATCAGCCACTCGACATCATCCAGCTCAAATTCAATCGATATGATGCAAAAATGAATATAGATTTGTTGTCGACTGTGATGAATTATTGCTCAAGCGATCTTCAATTTTCATTCTGTACATAAATGAATGGAAACCAATGGCTGCCTGAAACATTAGGACAGATACAAACTTGCATTGGAAAATTGTCAGCAAAAGTTGAAAGTTTATCGGATTTTTACTTAAGGAAAAAAAAACATTCAATAACGCACGGGTACGGTCCTTTACCTGTACTCATGTGAAACAAGTGGTCATGTACACTGTCCTTTAAAATCATCTGTGTTGCTGTTTTTTCTTCTCTCCTTCAATAATGGCTGGCTATTTTTTTGAAAGATCATTTTTATTAATTTTTTCGCCTTTAATTGACAGAGGATGGTGTCAAGGCCAGAATCGAACGCGTGACATTGTGGTTATGTGGCATGCGCCTTAGCTACACTAATGACTATTTTGACATAGATACAAATATCATCATTCTGACACTAAATATCTTATTTACTTTTGAAGTAGTTTTGTCCCCCAAAGAAGAAAAATGACATGATTACAACCTTAAATTATTAGAATTTAGTCGATGTCCCTACACTGTTGCTATACTGGGAAGAATACTGTGTTTTATCCTGAAATACTTCCAATTGTGAATTTGAACTCCAGTCCAGCTGATATTCCCTGATCCAATTTCAGTAATGCTAACCCGAGACTAACCTTTTTTTGTTTAGTTTTAAGAATAGCTTCGCTAAAGCAACACACCTGTTAATTCCAGCTTGTTATAGGCATTGTTGTGCTTTTGACCCTGAAATAGGAACCTGTTCTTCTTCGAATCTGCACAGATTGTGATGCTAAGCTTCCAGTTTCTTTTACAAGTTAATGGTGATTTATTCTATTCTTATTTCACTGTTGCTCAGAGGTATTTGTGTCTCTTTCTGCTCTTTCAATTGTCACTCTGGTTGAACCATTGTACAGCGTTTTGTTCTCTACATACAAAACATGACTTATTTTGCAAAGTCTTCATATAAGTAACATCTATTTGTAAAGAGGACTATCCACAACCTGAAAGCATAAGAGACCATTCAAAAATATGGAGTCGTCCTCTCAGCCTAAGTGTACCCAATCAAGCTTCTAGGCAGGCAATTCCAAACTTTGAACAGCAGTGTATATACATAGATAAACAGCATATAGTTGTGAAAATTATATCCATAAATGCCTTTTACCTATGAAGAGAAATATGCACTTTGAATTTGATGCAAAAATACAAATTGGTGGGAATTTATTCACTTATAAAAAGCTGCATGTGTCCAAAAAGTGGGATTGTTATGACGTGTGACATATTTGTAAGGAATTGTACATTTAATATAAATATATTCATACATGTCCATGAGTTTTTTCTCGTGCGGGCGTGCGTTGTAACATTTTGTGGTTCTAAATACGGTTTTGGATGCTTTGCCATGTAAAGAATAATACAATTGAAAGCTTTGTTGGCACGGACATATGAATAGACACTGAATGTTTGCACACAACGTGTTTCAGCACCGGCTCAGAGAAACTCATTGAATATCACTGCATTCAGGTAGGTTAGCTGCACGTTTGTATGAATATAACTACTGGATTTATTGTGTGCAAGGTGAAGGGTGAGGGTTTAGCCTTGGGATTGTATATTGTTGTTTTACTTCAGCAAGTACTTTTATATTAATATTTACACTGTACATATTACAAACTTGCTTGCTGGCTACAAGTGAGAAGCTGGAACTACAGATTTAAGGGATTGATCAATTTCAATGTAGTTTCTATCAACCGACTTAATATACCATAATATCTTTATACACTTCCTTTCTGTTTGTGCCATCTGATTAGATACTAAATAGCTACAAAATGAAGACAATTCAGATTAATCTCTCTGTTAACATGACTCTGTTACACAGAGCTCTCATTTTTAAATAAATGCATCTGATAAAAAGTGACTTTCTTCTGTGGACTCCAGTAATTAAAACAAGTTTTATTTCAGCCTCATTATTTGATGTTTTCTTTTTCTTTTTTTATCATAAAACACTCATTATCAGTAACATGCTTTTGGTAATAATTGGCCTTGCACTTTTTTTTCCCCCCACTCCTGATTAAACAGTGGGGAATCCTGATTAAAACACTGTGCAACATGTGTTTGTTTAAACTTGTAGAGAATAAAGCAGAGAGTGTTTGTGCTTTAACACATACATGGAATGAAATCTGAGCACACACAAGATAGGCCTAAGGGTTTAATATTAGCCTTAATGCGGGCTGTCATAATTAGCATTAGGATCCAGCCCGTGCCTTGCAAGAAATCCACTCCAGGTTTTGTGTTCCGCCCTCCACAGCCAGCTGCTGCAGAGCAGGGGACCGGTGCGCCGTTTCTCCTCGCCTTGTTTGCCTCCAGTCCGGCTGCAGCTCCGACTGTCTGCACGGCGTGTGGATGAGGTGCAGAGGGAACAAGCAGGAGCGCACCGAAAGCTACACTGAAGAAGTCATAATATCCCTTCTTCGGGCTTTATCTGCGAACCAGGCCGCTGGAGACCTCCATATAGACTTGACGTGATCGGAGTTTCATTTTGTTGCGAGACTGGGGCGCATCTCGTCTCCTTGAATTGATCCTTTTTTATGCAGTCTCTCCGTAGCACTCGCGTCGGAAGCTGCACGCACTAGAGGAAGGAGGGGGGGGGGGAGTAACGATCATTACTTTTGAACAGACCCTTCGCCATGGAGCTATTCGTCCGGTCCCGGACGTTTTGGCTTGAAGAGGAACAGATACCTGCCACAAGAAACCCCACCATCTGTCCACTGTGAAGAAAGTAGAGCATGCAGCCAAACCCCAGCCGTCTTTGTGCGACCCGCTGCTTAGTTTCTGGGGGCCTCTTCTGAAAAACGGAGAGGAGGGGGGCTCCTGGTGTTGATCTGAAATTCACACTCCATGCCGGGATCCATATTTTGGCACGGCGTACCACAGTAAGTATTCTTTTAAAGCGGATGTTTTGAGTCTTTCAAGGGAGATGCTGGGTTATGCCTCTGCTAAATCAATACCATTTATTTACACTCCCAGGATAACATAAGGCAAATGTCAGAAAACGGTTCCACGGGCCCATCCAGCAGTTAAACCCATTCTTATGAGATCAATATACAGTGCATAGTAGCCTATGATGTTATTCTGTAGTCTCTGGAGCCTCCAGACTTTTGATTAATATGAAGTTGCTTGGCTGTTAGGATAATCTCAATGTAGATTTCAGTGTATATATCTCTCTATATAGTTTAAATTAAAAACCCACTGAAGAATGCATTCTTCTGTACATGATAAAACAACGTGTGGAAATGCTTCTATTCAAGGTGATTATTTTTAGGTGTTACAAATGGGATTATTTTGTATGTAGGTTATGAACAGTGACAAAGAAAGTCTGGTGTATGAATCAAAAGCCTATAAAAAGCCAAATGGGAGTTGATTATATTAAGCGGTGATAATCAGCGTGATAACATGGTGGGAAAAAAAAATAGTGCTCACACAAACATCTCCACCCTGTTCCAGGACACCAGGAGCTAAGTAGTTGGATGTCAGTTACTGTCTCCATTTACTTCTCCATTTTGCGGCTATAAAATAAGATCATTTCACAGAGCATGTATAATTCACAGACCTGAGCCAGCCATGTGTGATGATGGGACACACACACACACACACACACACACACACACACACACACACACACATTGACAGATAGAGTTTTTACAGGCGAAGGGAACCATATCTCATTCTCACATGAAGCTTTTAGAGATAGAGCCGCATAGACTTCAGCTAGAAACCTCAGGAGAGTACGACTGTGGCAGACTGAAATATCAAGGTTAAATAACAATAACACATAATCTATACTGTCAATGCCAAATCGGGATAGTGGTGCAACCTTATATAACTGACAAGTTAGGAAACTGAGAGCTTCCCCTTGTATAAACTTATATAACAGCTTTCATGCAGGGAAATATACGTATGCGATGACTCTTTCCAAATCCAGCTGTTTTTTTGGACATAAAAGCAAACCTAGAGGATTCGGCTATACAGTGTTGATCCAAGTGAACTGCAACATTATGTAAGACATATGCACAGTGTGAGAAATTGACTTGCCACCTGACAAATCCGAGCATTTTTTGACCACGGCGGAGAAGTTTTTCTGTCATGCCCGCCATTTTAGAAAAATAAAAAGTCTCCTTGGTTGGGGTGATGTTGAATGTGGCAGCTTGATGCTGACATGTCCATCAGTGATTCCTGAAGATGAAAAGGTCATTTAATTCCCCTGCTGATTTTTGACTGCTGAATGTAGATGTTGCACTTTGAAAAATCCTCTGCATTTCAGGTCAGGCTATTTCTTGAAACAAAAATGCTGGGACAGTGGCTTGTAGGAATTCAAATAGAGGAGAAGGACAAATGTTCTCCCTCCTTCCTTCTCCCCCTCTTCCCCCTCCTCCCCTCTCTACCTTCACTCCATCTCTCACCCGCCCCAGACGTGCTGGTTTGGTCCATTTGTCTGTGTTGTCTTGGGAGGAAGTGCCATCTCATCTCACATTGCGCAAATGGTTTCAATGCATGCTAGTGTGAATTCTAGCGAGTTTTTGTAGCTGCCAATTTCCATATCAAAGTGTCTGAATTTCAATAGGGAGAACTTGAGCTACCAGCCCCCTTCCTCTAAGCAGTTTTGTTCTGATAGAGTGTTGCTGCTGCTGCTGCTGGTGGCGACAGGAATGCTGGACACTGCAGTTAGTTGTGTGTGTGTGTGTGTGTGTGTGTGTGTGTGTGTGTGTGTGTGTGAGAGTGTGTGTGAAGCAAGTGTTTGTGTTGGAAGCAGATTTAGTGTGGATTGGGAGCATTTGTTGGCCATAATCTAACACCAGAACAGAAGCCTTGTATTTAACGGAAATGTTGGATGCCGTTCAGAGACGTGGTTATGTTAAAAAGATTTTGTCCTGTTAAAACATTTCTCCCAGTATTCCCCAGCAAGAGCATACAACATCAACAAAGAAAGGCCTTTATTTTATTTTCAGGGAGAAGGAGAACCCAAAAAAACAAACCCATAAATACTTCGACGAAAATCTGTTTAGATATTTTGACTGGTGTTTTGGCTGCAGCAGACTACGTCTCAAACTCTCCAAATGAATTTGTTTTCAGGCGCAAATTAAACCAGAAAACATTGCTTAATTCCACATTCAGTGAGTGTACCTGTGAAGACGGAGAGTATTCAAGCTTTGTGAGCGACTCTGAGTACCGAGTGGTGTCTGATTGTTTTTCTGTCGCAGAGATAATATTTATGTCTCATTCTGTGCAGCTGTTGTTTGTCAGTGAAAGAATGCGGCAAGATACTGTTTATTTTTGATGGATTTCTTCTTTGTCTTGCGATACATGGCCTAATGTTCTCTGCAATTTTCGGCAGGTTTAATAGAGGAGTATTTTGACCAAGCACAAAGAGAAACAATAAAGTGCTTTCTTGCCTTTGTGCATGCCCTTACTTTGGAAGGAGGATCAGCATAGGTTAATAGTAAAAAGTGCAGCATGCGAGATGTTATTATACAGAGACAGGGAATGTACGTAAATGCCATTTGGAGCGCAGTAGAGGTCGGTGGCCCCTTAATGGTCATCCCGCTTCTGGGTAATATCATGAGCCAACTGCTCCCCAACCTGCTAGAGAAGAGAGCTTGCTCCTTCCTTTTTGTTTGGACAAAATAACATCACAAAACCTAAAAGAAGAGCTAAGAATGGGAGTTTCGAACCCAGAGAGCAGGAAGGGGGAGAAAAAAAATAGAGGACTTCACCTGCCATCTTCACTCACAGCGGGCGAATTTGACAGCTGTCTTGTTCAGTTTCCCTGACACACTCACTGTGAAAAAAGTTGAACTAACAAATGGAAAGATAGAGGGAGTGATGACTAATGGTAGATGAAACGGTTTTGATTGCATTTGTCTAAGAGTAGAAATACTCTTTACGTCAACTTGTGACATCCAGTGCTTTTTCTGAGGATCTGTGTAATTCGTTTTTCCTGTTGTACTGTCTTAACAGCAGTCTTCTCCTGTAACTGATGTTTTCTACAATGACATCTGACAAAGCCCAGAGAAAAGGCCTCTCTCTGTGTTGCTTGTGTGTAGGAGGATAGGGCAGGAGCGATATAGCAAGTTCAGTTAGTTTGTTAAGTCGAGAGAAAGTGCGTGTGAGGTGGAAACCATGCTGTGGATAGCTGGGTCAAGCCTGGTTATTCAAATTATTAAAAAGCTGCTGAAGAGGAGAGGTGCATGCATTCTGCTCTGTCGAGGCTGCTTATCACTGGAGAAATGGGCATCAGTGCTCATCCTGCGATGGATTTCTTCCTGGGTGAATGTTGCTGCAAAATGATCTAGAGTCTAGAAAGTAGTCTCTGATTCTGAAGTGCTGACACCAAACCTGACATTTACCAGTGATGCTGCGAAGAGGCATCCACCCCAAAAGAATATTTTTGAAACAACTTCGAATCTATTCGCATTTAGGCAGAGAAAGAAGAAAAATACACAGCGGAAGAAAAAAAGAAAAAGCAAAGGGCATTTTGTTTATTTAACAAAGTGCTTCAGGGGTGAGTTTCTCATTTAACTGCAAAAACCCATCATAGCCATTTTGTGGCTTCCCTCAAAAATAAAGAGACAGATGACTGGAACGAATGATTATGCGTTCGGGTAGTTAACCCGATGGATGGATATATGGTCTTGCCCTTTTTCGATGAGAAAATACATCTGATGGAGGAAAAACTGTCTCCCGTACTACCACCTCCTGTGCTTGAAATGACAGTTAACTTTCCCCCACTGGTTTAAAATGGATGTTTAATGATCAACAGAGGCTTGGAGCTTAGGTCTAGCAGTCACGCTGGCTCTCATCGCAGAGCCTCTGCTAAGAAAGCTACCCCCTCTGTGTTGTTTAAAGGACGCTCCCGCTCAAAAAGAGGCTGATTCTTGAGTGATGGATCATCAGAAGGCTCTTTGGGATGTGTGTTAACCCTTTGGTGTGTGGAGATCTCTCCCAGTTGGAAGCTGTTGGCGGCGTGTGATGGATGTGTCCCGGGTCTTTAGGCTCCGTATATCAGAAGATTAGCATTGACCTGTGAGTTGTCTGGGCCGCCCTCGGAGCTTCTTCTCCAACGCTGGCTGACATTAGCATATGAGGACACTGCTCTGTCTCAGGGGGATACAAAGATAGTGTGCTTTATTTGGTTCTGTCATAGTATGGGTCACAGGAAGTGTAGATTAAAGGCTGAGGGCTTTGTGTTGGTATTAGGTGTATCTGGCAGGTTATCTGTCTTCAGCTGAGGAAATGCCTCTCTCTTCCTCAAATTCCTAAATAGTGCCATATAATTATCCTAGAAAATGAGGTTCAGGCCATGCTTCAGTGCAGACAAATCTCTCACTGTCCTCACAATGTATTCATGAATCACATACAAATGCAAATCACTCTGCTGATGTGGTGTAACATTATTTCTCATTTTGCATTGAAAAGAAAGAAATTGTAACAGGTATACACCCAAACTCATGTTTTATTTTCCAATTGAGTAATCTGCAGGGATTCTGCACATGATAGACAGCTCACATTCTTCTATTAAATGCTTTCACATGAACAGCAGAGGTACATTTGCTTCCTGAGGAACCAGTTATTATTCAGTGTCTTTTTAAAAGCCTAAATTGAATTTAGAAAAAAAAAGAAAGAAAAGTTTTACAGCAACTTTCTCTAAAATTAACATAAGTCCTTCCACATTTAGTGCTCTCGTGCACTGCATATAAAACAGTTGAGTTTTATATCCGACTGTATTTATTTCAGATTTTGTTTTGTCTTCTAGTATAGAAAGAAAACTTTTTAATGCCAGTTTCCAGAGAGCTGTTTCCTTGTTTAAAAAGACGCACAGGAACACCTGTAGGTTACAAATGATCTGTCTGCCATGTCGAATGGACATTTGATGTCTACTTGGTGTCATTTGGTGTCTTGTGATGAAGCCAATGTGTTTTCAAGGTGAGGAGATATTGTCAAAGTTCCCTGGGCCTTGAATGGCAGGCGTTGTCACAGAAGATGAGAAACGGTGGGAGTCACACAGCAAAGAGAATCTATTACCTAGGATGGCAAGGCGTGCTTTCACAACGTGTCAGTGCAGTCAGCCATCTTGCTCTCTCTGTGTCTGTGCAATAGTCCCTCCTCAGAGCGGTGAGGGAACAGCTTTCAGGTTTAATTTTGGTGGCTGCCATGTGTCATTTTATAGATGTTTTTATACTTTGGTTTCATACTATGCTCAATTTTCACGTAAAGCTAAAAACATTTAAGCGTTCATCAGCAGCGGTTTGTAATCAGTTCATGATGGCTGGCAGTGAACATTCAAAATAAATTATAGTTTTCTACGTAAATGGCATCCTGGCAAAATAAAAATAAATACAAAGAAGCAATATAGAAGTAAAAACTCAGCTGGGTCTTTCCTGGTGTAGTTGTGCTGATGAGAGAGAGAGAGAGAGAGAGAGAGAGAGAGAGAGAGAGAGAGAGAGAGAGAGAGAGAGACTACATGCTCTGTGTGAGAAGGCGGCTTGTTGTTGATCAGCCAAGCAAATCAGATCTTGCTATTTGAAGAGTGAAGTTGTGATTGCTAATCACTCCATTGCTCAGTTTTAATTAGGAGACTCATAAGCATTATGTCATTTCTCAGCAGAGCATAGTTGAGCATCAGATGTACTTAAGAGAACAAATAATTAGTTTTCTTCCTAGTCGGGGCTACAAAAACAAGCACAGGTTTCTTTAGTGCTATAGATTAATGAGTTTCTTTTTTATGTACGTTACTGATTCCTAATATTGCAGCGTAATTGTGTCTCATGTGAACTCGTGTACTTTACACATTATCTTAAATCATATCTTGACGTTATTAAGGGATAAAAAAGAAGACTTATTTTGAGCACAGTAGCCATGAATGAACACTTTTTGCTTGTCCACTGAACGCCTGAATCTAATCTTAGACTATTTTCTTTGAGATGGTGCTATAGATTGGACTGAGCTTCTTGTCAATGGGTAGGTTTCTGTCCTGTGCTCCTAAGACCTTTGTTAGGACATTTTAATTACAGCAGAGCTGGATTTAATTGATCTAGGCTTAGAGGGATTTCACTGTCAATGAGAATGAGCCTGGGCGTTAATACAGCCGAGCAAATGCTTCCACCTCTGTGCTCACACCCACACACACACACACACACACACACACACACGAAGGGGAGGGTGTGGGGCAGTGGAGGCGAGAAGGAGATGTGTCTTCTTGTTGACATTCCCCTAATTCAGAGAGGCCTCTGTCTTTCATGTGTATTGGTTAAATCAGCCTCACAGGACCGGCTGACACAACGTCTTCCCTCTGCTGCCACTTTTAACATATCTGTTGCCAACATTGTCGCCACCTAGAGTGTCCTCTTACGGAGCACTTTCTTCATGGTTCCGTGTTGTCACCCACCAGCTTTAAATTTTTATAAGGCTGTTAGATAATGCTTCCCGATGAAGGTGAATTATTGATGGTCTTGTTCGTATGAGTGGGACAGGGCAGGCTTTTAACTCTCTGAGCTGCTGGGTCTCTTATCCGGTAACTAAGGGACACCACACAAACACCCAAAGGAATGATGTACTGGAGGAGGAGAGGAAAAAAAACGGAGGCGGGGGGCTGAAAATAAAATAAAAGAAGCATGCATCCTTTACACTGCTGTTGGGCTAAGCCTCACAGCACAAGGAAAACTTGGCAGCGGGGAAAAGCATCGCATCTACACAAGCATTTTCTTACGGTATGGTGGCCGTGTGTTTGTTTGTGTATGTTTGTTGGTTTATATGGGAGTACACACAGCACTCTGGACCTGCTTTTATATTCTGTACAGACAAATGTTTCAAGCTAAGGTACTTTTGTTAACACAGGATGTTCAGACAGGAGTGTGATGTGAATCTGTCAGCGGATTTCAAATAGTTTGAGTGGACGATTAAACTTAGTAGCCAATGGAGCTGAACTGGCAAATCGAGCTACAAAAAGATGTCACGTCGGGCTCTGGGAACTTGTGACTGCCTTTTTCTGACATTTTCAAGGGTGGTGATGGCCTTGTGGTATGACCAAATACAACACCAGATGGTTGTGAGTTCAATACCAGAAGCTGCCACCATTGAGCCCCTGAGCAAGGCACTTAATCCCAAATTGCTCCAGGGGGACCTTTAGTTAGTTCACTGTAAGTCACTCTGGATAAGAGCGTCTGCTAAATGACCTGTAATGTAATTTTATACAGTAAAGGGTTCATCGTTTGATCGTAAAAATGATCAACACATAAATCTATAATGAAAATAATGGTAAGTTGCAGCCCGAGGACAGATGTTGTAGAGCATTCACAGTTCAAGTGGTTTTATTAAACGGTTTACCCCAAAGCAAATTCTTGCTATTCAAAAAATACAAAGTCTTTGAATTGTTATATCCTTGGTCCAAGGCAGCAAAAATAGTATTTATGAATATTTCTTGGAGTAACAAACCGCACAGCCAAGAGCCTAATCTGTTTTTAAACAGTGAAATGGAGGTTTGACCCTGAATGACAATCAGTGAAACATGCTGCACAGACACAGCGACCGTGTAACAGACACATAGCTGCGTTTCAGTCAAATCTATCCTTCACCACTAAATGTACGCCCATACACCCTGACAGCTGCCCTGATTCTTATAGTACGCACTTTCATCATTGTTCCAATTCAGTCTCCCTGCACTTGTATGGCCTTTCAGTTTGCATTACAATGGAGCGAGCAGTAAAACTTTGTGGAAATGCTGTTAAAGCGTATAATTTGCCACGCTGAAACTCAGCGGTATTGTCCTTTTTAAGATACACTCAAGGCTCCATTTTAATATTCATTTAGAGATGTCGACATTTTTCAGCCTTAAATAGCTACATTTGGCTCAGTAAACTGTCTGTTTTATATCACAATCTCACAGATTTGGTGCAATTAAGACATGGCGCCTGGCCAATGATTCATTCCAAGATTGGACCCAAATTTCTGGAAAGTTATTTAGTTGTTTAGAAACTATGTTGTGTAATTATGTTGTATTTTTGTCCATTCTGACTTTAAAGTTAAAGTCAGTAAGGAGTCCTTGAGAAAAGTATATTTTGAGCTTTATGTTTAACAGCCGGGATGAATCTCACTGCTCTGAAGGAGGAGGCATTATAAGCCCACCGGTAAACCTGCAGTGGTCCATCTTTCAAAAATGAAAATGAATTTATTTACAGCTGAACCAGGTGTAAGTCTTGAATAATAACCCTGAGACGGTCACGGTGAAGAAAGGAAGTAATTATGTAAAAAGAAAACAAGAAAAACAAGTCCATCCAGTTCCCATTTTCCAAAAGCTGCAGATTGATGCCTGTGTCTTGGTTTCTAAAGAAACAGACAGAGTGGGTGGACACATTAATAAAAAACAATACTGAGAAAAACAACTTTCAATTGAACGTAAGCACCCTGTCCAGGCCTTCAGCGCGCGTGTGCATATTAAGTCCATTGCTCATTTCCAAGTCGATGCAGCCAAACTGTAGAGCTGGACAATATTAGATATTGTCTTGATATTTTAAACGTACAAAAGGATTGTTCTAATTAGAGCAGTAATTCAGAATGATCTGCCTCTAATAAATGCTATTAGATTTGAACAGGCCAGAATAAACATGTTTTCATTCAAGATTATAAAGCATTTTTAATAATGTTTTGACAAATTGAATTAAAGTTTGAGTCAAAATGCATCCGGGCCAGTCCTTCCAGGATCCCCAAGAGTTTTTTGTGTGATTATTACAAACAAAAACACATGAACCAGAACCTGGAGCACATCTATGAACGTAATGTTGTTTCTCTCAAACATTCATAGAATATTTTTAATGTTCCCCAATTCCCAAATCAGAGCACACACGTACTGACATTAGCTGCCACTGTTAAAATGTCATTATTTCCCCTTTTTTATTGAAATGTAACTACATTTCAGTTGCTCCGGTGGTAGCTGTTATCAAGTTGAATTATCAGTTGTGTGTCCGCTTCAAAAGAGGCAAATGGAATTTAAAATTGAATTTCCCCAACTACCAATTCCAAACAGAGATTGCTGAATTGGTGTACCAGCCACACAATGTAAAAAATAATTGAAGGTGACATTGGAAACCGTGTACAGGAATTATTATTGTTTTGTTTCTTTTACAAATCCCACAAATGCGAAACAAATGTGAACAAAAACTTTGCCTAAATTAAATAATCAACACTCAGATCATGATTTAAAGCTCAATTGCATTTTTTTTTTTTACATTAACGATGGATCAAATGACTACATGTAATGTGAAAGGGGTCGCTAGCAGTGACAAACCCACTGAGAATTATCACTCTAATCTGTAAATCTCCACTCCACGAGTCAAACACCCACTGTACACTATCTGCCCAGCAACCAAATACCATGCAGACAAAGTTAGTGACTAGCCGGTGAGCACAGTGGAGCATCGAGCAGCTAAAGAGCCAGATATTTTCCTCAGGAGTTGGTAGAAACCAAAAAACGGAGCTATAAAGACATCACAAATACAAATCAATGCTGAAGTCACAATCACAAAATTCTTCTTCTGAATCGAATAAAGAAACTAAAAAAAAAAACTAAAGAAAAATAAGACTCTGAGAAAGCATTCAATGCCAACCTTCACATGTTGTGCCTTGGTTCTACATACAGGCACTTGGTAGGAGAACTGGTAAACACAATAAAACATGCTCAGCTGAATATCATTGTACCTTTACAAAGCAGGTATTGAAAAAAACCCACTTCTCTTCAAGGCAGGTCGCAAACATGCATTTGGTTCCCTGGTTTATAAGCAAAAAAAAAAGAGAAGCTGTTAAGCGTTTCTTCCACTTTTTCCTGCATTCTGATGAGATTACCTGCAGAGAAAAGATATCTGCTGTTGACTGTTAAACACGCTGGTGTGTCCATAACTGCATTGGCAGCCATCCCGTGGGACTCATTAGGACCGACAATTACTTCACACCGTCGCGTAATGGCCAAAGGTGTACGAGACATTTTTACAGGAATACCGTAGCAGCACAGTGTTTTGCAGTGGTTTCATGAATTAAATCAAATTCCCAGCATGGTTTCCCCATCAGCAGATCTAAACAATATATAACATCAAGGGAAATCCTGCAGAGCAGAGTGTGGAGTCGATTTCTACCTCCTTCAGCTCTCAAACGGAGACTTTGTTTCTCCTAGAAAATGACACACTTCAGGAGTTGTGGAGAATGCCGTGACACCTACTTGTTTGGATCTGGATATTTATATCATCTTAATGCGATGTGTTGTGCGAGTGAAATGTGTAGAGTAGGTCTTGAAAATAATCTAATGTTAGCATCTACCATCTATTGTGAGGTGCCAGTTTATTTGCCACACTAAGCTAAAAATAATGCAATATCTTTTATTCAACTACATTGTCGTTTTAGAGGGTGTTGTTGAGTAGTGAATCAGAAACATATTCATATTGTGATATTTCAGTCTCCTTATGAAGTGATTTGTGCCTCTGTGTGTTTATAACTTCACACACAATAAGTTTGCTTTCTTTCTTTAACAAATTGTCCCTCGATTTCATTGTGTTCAAGCGATAATTCAAAAATGGTCTCTGTGCTTCTGAGTGCACATTACAGCCCTGAATTAAGGCAAATGAATGCATGTCAGTCACTAAAGACGCTGACTGAATAGGGACCACACAAACCGTGCGCAGTTAGAATGCAGCCCATATGCTGACCATGCATAGGTAATGCAAAGCAGACTGGATTTTGGACAAAACTTTAAACTTTTACAATGATCCCGGGGGATGGACGTATCAGTGCATGTGAAGCGAGCCATGAAGTTTTTCATCGTCGCTGCAGTAAGTAGTTTCCAGCTGAAAGGAACCATACAACTTTAAATAGCTTCTAAATCAATAAACTGCATGAAGTATAAATCAAGGACGTCAGGAGGAAAGTAACAGCTTGTTTGAGAGATGTAAAATGTTTTCATTTACAGTTAATGTTCTTGTGATTTTAAAAATAAAAGTCTCGCTATATAACACAAGACTAACAGAACAGCTGTTTCTGGCTGAAAGGTGGAATGGAGATGCTCGTCCTGGCAGATCAGAGTTAATAGTAGTAGGTGCCACGTTAGTTTTACACAAAGACTAAAACGTTAGAAATGTTTTTATTTGTTCTTGAAGGAAAACGAGCCAATGAAACGGTTTGGTTGAGGATGTACCGGGACATATACTGGAAAATATACTGCAAAGTCCACAGTCAATACTCTTCTCTCTCTATCTATGTCTATTTATCATATTAAAGTGGTGGGACTGCAACTATCGATCATTTTCATCAGCAATTCATCTGCAGATTATTTTCTCTATTTAATGGAGTAATTGCTTGGCTTATAAATGGTCAGAAAATAACAAAAATCCACAATATGAGTGACGACCTCAGTCCACAACCCAGAGATAATAATACTAATTAACCGACTAATAGACCACTTGCTTCAGTTCTGTGATTGAGGTCTCTGTTTGCAAAATGTAACGCGTGAATTTACATAGAATTTAATTAAAAATAAATGAAAAAAGAATACCATTTATTTAGAAAGCTCAATAACCAGTTTCATAATAATGTGCTAGTTGCTAAATTGAAATAAATATATAGATAAAGAACAAAGCACTCCTGACTTCATGGGCCCCCCCTCACTCACTTCTGAAACCAAATCTACTTATTTGCAAACAATTCAAAATTAGTTTTTTGGTTACACCACCAACAACTTGCTCCCCTCAAGGATGAATGGTGTTTGCTCAATTTGCATATATTTCTTTGGAGTAAAAATAAAAATAAAAACTGCTCTTCGCTTTTGGCAACAAACATGTCACTTTGTCATTGTACCACTTTGTTGTAAGACCCATTTGGATGGGATTAGTTTTACGGGGAGGGAGGAGGCGAAAGTGCAATCGGAAATTGGAGCGTGTCTATAAATCTTAGTCCCATCTAAATCTCGCCACGTCAGTAGCTTGTGCGGATTTTAGTGGCCGAACAAATCTGGGACCTCCCAAATAACCTCTAATAAAACCTCAGCCAGTCCAATCCGAAATGACAACCCTGAGATAGTTTGGAAATATGGTGTAATTTCCTTTTGAAGGGGGGGGGGGGGAAGAGGGACACTCTGCTGACTTTTACTCTAATCTGACATCAGTCTGATCCTTTTTCTGTTTTCTCATCGGTTGCGCAAATTATGTTTGATTATTATGATACATTTCCGTTGCGATGGCAGCGCACGAAGGGGGTTCTGTAACACTGAAGGCTGATTACACGTTTCTCCTCGCATGTATGTTGTTCATTAACATCACGCATGTTATGTAATAGCAGTCCCTTTATGTACATTTTGCTGAAAGCTAATCCAGTCTGAATGGGGCTACAGTGTGTACAGATTTTCACATGGTGTCGATGCATTTTCCCCCCAGAAGGTGTGAACATCAACACATCACCTGCTGGAAACGTGTTGGAGGAGTGAATGAATTTGTTGTGAGTGTTTTCTGAGTTTAGGTTGACGCTGCCAGGCCAGTCACAGTTTCTCTTGTAAAATAAATGTGTTTTTAACATTGGAGAGAGCTGGAGGTGAGCAGTGTGTGTGTGTGTGTGTGTGTGTGTGTGTGTGTGTGTGTGTGTGTGTGTGTGTGTGTGTGTGTGTGTGTGTGAGCAGTGTGGGGAGGGCTAGAATTATGCGTGGAGGAGGCGAGAAGTGAGACTGTCAGTGCATTTATTAAGAGACTGATTGAAAAGGCGAAACCTCTCTTTTCCATTTCAGTGTCGAGCTGCTCTCTGCTCCTCTCCAGTGACCCTACTGCTTAACCAACTGCTCTGAGGTCAGCCTATTCATTTCAATGCCAAGCAGGATTGGCCACTGAGCTCGGAGTAACCTGTGGCCAATTATTAGAGAACAAAACAGACATTTTAGTCCTTTTTTCCCCCCACATATTTTCAAATTTGTAGTTCAGTCTTTTGCAGAATACATATAATCTTAATAAGCCCAAGTAACCTTTGCAAAATGTTCTGAATTTAAAAATGGGTTTATTACCATAAAACATTTTTTTTTTTTTTTACAGCAAGCAATTGGTTTCAAGATGAACAGAAATACAGTTATATTTATATACATGGCAATATAACTACTCTGATAATCATTTCAGTACTTTATGAAGTAAAAATAGAAACAACAAAACATCTATTTAATTATAGTAAACTAAATATGTTGGGGTTTTGGATGATTTGAAGATGTCAAGTTGGTCTTAATCTTCTGACATTTGTTTTTATTCAAAGCAATTAATAGAAGAATTGTACAATTGAATTAAAGATAAATCGATAAGTTGCAGCCCTTAAGTTAAATATTGCTATTGATGGATGAGTAGACGGAGATAATATTAGTAGAGAGTCTAATTATTGCGTTACGGTGATTTTAACCACAAACCTTGACAGAAACATCCACTTTCGCCCTTTTCTTTAAGTGCCTGCTCCGCACGGCTCCTTTTTGAAGACTACATACCGCCCTCTCTTCATTTTGCTTGACACTAACCTGGTTGTTCAGTCTGGGTCTTCTTTGTTCTCCTCACTTTTACTAAGCTTCTTTGCTCACCCCTCTCTGTTTCACTATGTCCATCTGCCCGCTGGCACTCTATCTTATCTACTGCCTCAATCAGTTGGCCGAGAGCTGCTGAACACACCAACTGTTGTGCGCTCTCTCTCTCTCTCTCTCTCTCTCTCTCTCTCTCTCTCTCTCGCTCTCTCTCTCTCTCAATAAAATAGCAAAGCTTTGCACCTTTTAGGGCTCTTTTATTTGGGCTTTTAAAGCTGCACTGAAGAACATTTCCACTTAAAAGCATTTTCTTTCCAGATGTTGTCTTTTTGATGTAGAGCCATTTATCCTGAAAAAACAAAAACAAAAGGCATAAAAGCTGCAATTTAAGTGCCTTGAATAAGAGTTTTGCATATTTAAATGTTACAGGAAGCCATTCTGACCCACACCTAAACAGAAGATATAAGAAGTTCCATGATCTATTAACCATCATATAAACATCTGTTGGTACATAAATTATTTATAGGCACTGAACCAAGCTGTAACTATGATGGAATAAGTAGCACACACTGGCTCGTAGGAAGTAATGCAACTCTACATTTTCCTTAAAGGAATTCAAGTTAAGCTAGAGCTGAAATGATTATTCAATTAATCCATTTGATTAATAATCGTTCCTGTCAGAAAAAAAAGAAGCAAGAATGGCAAATATTCAGTCGCTACAATCTTCGCTCTCGTTCCAATTGTGAATATTTAATGGTGGTTTTTAGTATTTTTTAATAATACACTGAACTGAATACATTTTGGTTTTGGACGGTTGATCAGACAACACAATACATATCTTGGACTTAGAGATCAATGGACATTTCTATTATTTTTTGTACATTTTATACCAATTGTAACAAGTAATTGAGAAAATAATTGGTAGATTAACCAATAATGAAAATAATGTGTTATTTGCAGCTTCAAAGCAAACCCTGTAACAACATGTGCATCTAAATGGAGCAAAGCAATATCATTTCTTATGACTTCTCTAATCACGTCTTTTTATGTTGCTGTGAAAAACAATCATCAAGAAAGCAAAAAAAACACGTTTGCTTATTTTGTCCAATCAACAGGTCAAAACCTATTGATGTGTATTAATTTGACCGTAATAGAAGACAAAGAAAAGCAGAAAATGTTCACGATTCAGAAGCAAAGAAGCCGTTAAATTCTCAATTAAAGAAAACAATGTTTAAAACTTTCATCAGAAAAGCATAACAAGGGTTTGTTAAGGATACCTTGTTGCTCGGGAAAGTTAAAACGGCTCAAACATAACTCAAGACTGGTGTTAAGATCACGTAATTTTGTTTAACAAAGTGACATAATTTTCTCTCGTCAGTTGAGAAATCTTTATTGTTTCAACATGTGCAGTTTACAACCTGTTTATCCCAATAGCACATCTTATCAGCTCTGTGTTGGGAAAACACACTCTGCAGACTGAGCTCGGTGTCAGCCCATCTTTGTTTCTGGCAGTTGATGGCAAGTTCTCTACATCTCCGGTGGAGCCAAGGAAATGACATCATGTCCCTGTAGGGGTTTTAAGCGCAGCCCTGACAGGACTGTCTTGACAAAAGAGTTCCTTGGGAACATCAGTGTGCACCGAGGACAGGAAAAAAAAGTATCTGAAGGCTGTGTTTTCTTAGTTCCTGTAGTTCCCGACTCCCACTTCTAGCCCATCAACCATTTTCTGATGTTTGAAATTCCCCTCTCACATGTGTGCCTTTTTTTTTTTTTGCTCTGAATGGGGCATGGGGGCGGGGCAGAAAGTTCTCCAAATTAGCAGTTATTCAAAGAGTGGAAGATGAATCATTGTGTTGGCAAGAACCAGCTCAACATCTCTATTTCACTTGTAGGTTTTCAGCTTACACTTGGACTTGCGCATTAGTTTTGTTCCAGCCTTACTTGATATGTATGTATGCACTCTTTATCTCTCTCTCTTCTCGGCATTGACAATCGAAAATAAATTAACATTCCTGGGCTTTATTTTTGTCTTCTCTAAGCCTGTGGAGAAAAACTTGGAGGCGAACCCAGGAGGTTAGGCCATACTCGCAGGCTGTCAATCCTCTGCGGTGACCCTACCGCCCCTTTCTTTCTCCCCCTTCCATTCTTCTTCTCCTCTGCTCTCCTTCTCCCATCCATTTTATCCCTCCCGGCTTACAAACTTCCAAACTCCCCCCTTCTCTCACTCGCTCTTTCACTGGACGCCTCTCCAGCTTGAGTGAGGCAGACACAAGCTTTGTCAAAGGAGACTCACATTCATTCAGCCGGCTGTTACACACAGCCTTGTATTTCAAGTGAAGACATGTGGGCCGTCTCCTTCTACCCATTTATTTTAATTATGTTTTAATTGCTTGCCGTCCTCTTTTAAATGCTTGCTTATTATTTCTATCAGGCTGATGTGAAAAATTGGCTGTGGACTGTGATTCTCTCCATTATCTTAACTGATGATAGATTTCTCTCCTTGGGTTTCCACTGTGCATGCATTGCAGACAAAAGAAAAACAGATGTCGTGAATGTTTGCGTATCATTTTTCATTTCATTGGTAGATTTTTTTGGGTCTTGTTTCCAGAAAGACATACTGTTAATAGAGAGAGAGAGAAAACCTGAGGGAATATACATATATACTTGTCTTTTCTTAGCAAGAGGACCTGAAGGCACAGATAAAAATTAATAACTTTTATTTAGTCAGTGGTCGTCTGGTGTATATTAAATGTTTGAGCTCATTAGATTTAGTGTAGGTGGTGACAGTTAGTCATAACTGTGAAACATTTTTTATTTTTTACATATCTGCCTCAGTGGAACATGATGATCATTATGCGAAAATTGCTGGCCGAGAAACAAGTAACCTCAATTCCCAGGCTTCAGTAGGGAGGGAGGGAGGGGGGGGGGGAGTGGTGTTGATAATTCCTTAGCACAATCTCCGAGGGGTTAACGATGCTTCACTTAACTCTTAAAATCATTTTCTGCTTGAGAACATCTTAGCCCCCCACAACCGTCCTCCCCCCCCTGTCCCCTGATGTGAAATTATGATAAGTCTGTCAGTGCTTGTGTAAAGCATCTTAATGTTAATCCCACCAAACAAAACAGTGTTTTTAGGAAGATGAGCATGGCTGTGTCCTCCACCAGCTTAAGGGAGAAAGGAGACATGTTACTCAGCGGGACGACGGCTGATCGGGAGAAAGAACCCCGGGGTGGTGAGGGCAAGTCTGCATCCACAAGGCCTGGCAGGCTCTCGCCCCCTGGTGTCTGGAGGGGCTGAGTGGCTCAGCAGGCCCAGCAGGCCAGAAGGGCAGGGGGATGTCCCCCCCATCAGTTTCCAATCTCCTCCTGTCAACCACCATTATGGTTACCCGTGGCCCCAGGCCTCATATTTGCAGAAGATAAATGGCTGAGGAAAAATGTGTCTCTGGAGATTTGGTGTTCTGCCCAATATTAAACTTGTGGCAGTCTCGTTCGAAGACTTGAGAGTGTGAGCAGCCTCATTAGACGTGGTGCGAGACATCCCACACCAATCGGTCTTATCTGATCTGGTTCGGCGCCTCTGGCATGTAAACAACCGGAAGACAAATTTAACCACAATTGCTATGAAACCACCAAACTTTAACTGATGACTTATAAGTTGGCTGTATGTATGTTTCCTTGGCACAGACTCTGCTGCGCAACTGCTCGGCCAGGGTGACCTCAAATGAAAATAAACACTCTCAGGCTGCTAGGTGCAGATCCAGTGGGCTTTTCTTTTTCGGCTATTATCCTCCAACCAGGCTTCAGTCATGTATAGCATCTCATAGTGACTTGAATTATTACTCGGTATGCTAATGTGAAAGCTTCCCATGTTTTGTGGGTTCTCATGTTGCCAAAAATATCCAAGCGATTAGTGAGGCCTGGAGAGCGATCAGAGCGGACTGCTGTGCAGCTCAAGTTTAGGTTCATTATAAAATAATCAGGGTAGTTGACGAGTAGCTCTGGAGGAGCAGCATTTAGACACTTGAAACATTCACTCTCCTCTGCATAGCGACGGCTACCAAGTGACCAATTCTGTTTACAATTTGGATGTGTGTGCGTGTTTGCGAGCGAGCGAGCGTGCGTGCATTGGGGAGATGCTGGATGGCAACCACATGGGAATAAACAAGATACAATATATCGGTGTGTGTGTGCCTGTGTGTGTTTGTGGATGTGTGTCCACATCTTCAGGAGTGTCATTGCTTATATGTTTGTGCAGGCATGCATATGTGAGTCTGTCTGTATGTATATGTATGTATGTGTGTGTGTGTGTGTGTGTGTGTGTGTGTATGTGTGTGGCATTTGACATATGACACAACACATCCCTCCTCGGTGTTTGACTTTGGTAAGCAGCTTATCTGTCTGGTGTGTTAGTCCGTTTCTCTCAGGCTCTAACCTTTTGCTGCTTTTGCAGACAAAGGGCTGTTTTTTCCACCCCTTGATAAGGAAGGAGACAAAAGTAGCTCTCAAAGCAGCTGTGTCTCTAATGGCGTCCTGTGTGAACGTGTTGCCGGAGCGACAAGCTTTCTCCCGTGGGGTACCGCAAGTAGATGGGGAAGGTAGAACAGGGAAGAGCGGGAGAATGAGGCATGAGTGCTGAAAAAGCTCAGCGAGAACCAGGGACCCTGTCTGCTTTGTTTTCATGTACGTGCCGTTATAAACATTTGAAAAACAAAGCACAAAATAAATGGCGAGCCTAAGGCAGTGATGATGCTAGCGATAACAGTCCATTTCCTCCAAATTTATGCTCTCTCTCTTCTCTCTTTTCTTCCAGATGAGAAGATGACTGGTGATGCTTCTCCGAGAACTACTGATCGTTGATATCGCTCCAGCTTTTTTGTGCTCTCCCACTGCAACACACTGAACCACTATTATTAGCCAAAAGGCTCCCTGGATCGTCTGCAAACAGCGCACAATGGCCTCTGCACTGTGGAGGTGTCCGACGTTTCGCTGCCTCTTGCTCCTTCTCTTTTGCTTTCACTGTTCACAAGGTGAGTTACCATGGAGTTGCGTGGCAGAAAGTTTTAATGTGATTCTGGTGAACCTTTTAAGAAGCCACTTAGTATTCAGAATATGAATGTATTAGCACGCATTCTTTAATATGTAATACTAGTTCTCCTTCAGTAGTTTTACCCTTGGAGTGTGAAAAAAGTGTCTTTCAAACACTTTGTACTGAACTCATTGATTATTCCTGCCAACCCATGGACACATTTACTGACACATTTTATTCACTTCAAGAACTACTCTCAAAACAGTGTGTCATACACCTTTTTCTAAAAGTTCATATCCATACCTTTTCTGCGCAGTGAGTTTAAAGGACCCGCAGAGAATAAATGCATTTTTATATTTGCCTAGACCAAATTATTCTTAACAGCCAGTGTACCTGAAAGCATTAAAAACAGGGTACTTGATTCAGTGCCAGACTCGAAAAACTGGGAAAGTATGCGTCAGTGTCTGCAATGACATCCCAAGGCTCTTTTTTTGGTTCCTTCCCTTACTTTTGATTAGTACATTTGGCTGTAATTACAAGTATTGTCACAAAACACTCCCGTCTGTTACATGCCCATCAAAACCACTGATGTTGGTATGTCTGCTTAATGATGATCATTACATTTTTCCCTCTTTCAGTCCCATTGTACTGGGAAACAAAGTAACCCAAAATCACATGCTTGTGTGCCAAGCATTGATTACAGATAGGTATTTGAAGCACAGTTTTTTGGGGGGGCTTCCTTTTCAATTCGGATTTATTATTCTTTCAGCTGTTTTGTTCTGTGATAGATTTATTTTCCAGTTTTATTTCGGGCGTTGCTGTACAATTTGCTAACAAAGACACATTGCTATGGAGCCGGCTATCCTAGCAGCCGTTCAAGCAGAGATGCATTTCTTTTGTAGATACAAAATTTTAGATAATAAAGAAGTCTTACTGAGGCCTTTAAAGAATCGCCTACTGATTTGGCCTGACTTGGAGATGAATAGTCCTGTTGGATTTCTTAAAGAGGAATACTGCTTGGTATGCAGAAAGTTCAGGTTTTGGGTTTCAGTTGATGTGAGGGCTCTCAGGTCTAAGAATGCATATTTGCCCATCCATCAATAAAGGAATGTGTGCGTGTGTGGGAGCCTCTGAAAACAATATCTGATTCTATCAACATGCCACTCAGTTCCAGCCTGTCCAGCCCTGAGGGCCTGCATCCTTATGATCTACGCTTCCATCATAGTGCCAGCAACAAAAACCCTACTTGATAATTACTTCCTGTCCCTCACCAGGAGAGAGTATAATCAGGTTATCGCTTTCACCTAAAACATTCCTAACGCTGAATGAAATGCTCATTGACATAGCTGAATAGAAAGTGATTTTTCCCTCTCCTGGTATTGACTGTTGGCAACTTGGAAGGATAAACACCAGTCGGGCCTGTTTTGACAAACTTTATCAATTTGTGCAAAATCGAATTAACCGCGATCATGCATTCAGTTAACGTTGTAATCCTTAAAGCGGCTATAATGAAGATTTTTAAATTAATAATGTATCAAATAGCAATGTGAAAGAGTCCGAGTGATGAACCTACAGTTGATTCAACTGAATCTAAAGCTTCCCTCGGTTTTATAGAGCTTTATAGCGAGTCTCAGCTTATTGTTTAGCTGTCCCAACTTAAAACATCAGACAGACACAATTAGTGATTTGCTGGTGAACATGGTGGGGTCGTATTTCTTTCAGGAGTTGGTAGAGACCAAACATGGAGCTAAAAAAATAATAAATATTGGACTTACATTCATCAGGTTGCCATAAATAGGACTCCAAATGCTATTGTTGTTCTTTAACTGCTGGATGTGTAAATGAGCAACTGTTTGCTTACACGTTTGCCATATCAAGTTAAAAGGGGATGACATGTTGTTAAAGCCACACTGTGTTTTGCCAGTTGAATGCTTTTATAGTAGGAAATGCTCAGTTTGCGTTAGCAGTGACCTACAGCTTTTATACGGTGCAAAGGAAGTGAGCAGTAAACAAGTTGTTATCAATGAGATTAAAGGAAAAGCTGGATTCATGCTTCGTTTTTCTGGGAATTTCTTGTGCGTGACGGCAATTTGAATCCATTAAGGGAATGTCAGAGCCCTAACCTGACGCACCAGATGGTTTGATACGTAGAACCATCTGAGAAGTCGTTATTGGAAACTGTTTGAAAAAGGACAGGCAATTAAAAAATAAATAAAAAAAATACTTGGCAGGTGATTGGATGAACCATCTGTCCATCACAGGCTAACATCACCCAATCAGATCAACGAAGCAATCTCTTTGCCGAAGCAAGATGATAGAAGAGGGAACACATATTTTCTATTGAGAAAATCCTTCAGTGCCATTCTTTGCGCTTCTTTCAGTGACTCTCCATATCTAGGTTTTAAAAAAAAAATCTTTTAATTAGGGTTAGGGTTAGGTATACTGGAGCAGAGAAAACATCACACACACTTCTAAATTCTCTGTATATCTACTATTTCTAGTTTTCAATATTTGTACTTCTATTTTGATCTTCATCCATGTGCCATTGTATAACAGATCTATGAAAATGACGCTTCTGCGAGAGTAAACTAGGTCATGCAGGTATCAGATTTGTTTTAGTGTACGTTTCAGACCGCCCAGTTTGCAGATATGATAAAAAAGACTTCCAGATTCAAAGGGAGAAGCCACAAAGGTGGGGCAAGTAGACGGGCACCTATCTGCTGTGGCTGAATGAGAGCTGTTATTCGAGTGTTTAAAGTAAAGAAAGCCAGATTTAAGGGGGATTATGCTGCAAAGTCTAGTGTCAACGCTTTTACTTGGCTGGTGTGTTTCAATGCCAAAAGGAGTGAAGGCACTTTGGCCTTCATATCTAAATATTGCACAAAAGTGAAGTGCAAGAAGATTAAGTGGTTTTGTGTCATATCTGCAGAGATGGGGATCAGAGTGAAAAAGCAGTGTTTATTTAGTGTGGAAAGGGAGAGCGAACGACATTAATATACAGTTTTTTGAATAATCAAGTCAGTAGAAACAATACTTGCGTATGAAGAAAATGCAAAAAGATATGTTCCTAAAAAAAGATTGTTCTGCTCTGTTTCTTTTTTCTGTTAGTTTTAAGCCCCCCTACTGCTCTGGATAACACACTGCACATTTCTCTCAAAGGGAGATTGTGAATTATTCCTCGGTTGAACATACCAGCGCGCTTGTGTTTCTCCCAAAAGGTTGTAAAGGTTAACAATACGTCTGAGCACAACATTTGTCTCAAGCAGTGCCATACATTGTGCCGATTGAGGACCCTCCCTCGTGCCACACTGGCATTTCCAGTCCTGGGGGTTAACTGAATGGGGAAGCTATTGTGCTCTAACTCCTCTCTGGCCCCGGGCCATACACATCCAGTCTGTCATCCATTGATATGCTTGGCTTGCCATTTTATAATTCATATTGAATGCTGCGGGTCCATGGCAGGGCGATCATGAATTATCAGCTAAACCATGGGAGATTCACAGATGACTGGTCAATCTGTGTGGTGAGAACAAGAAAGAAAAATCCAATATATCTGTGTTGCATGCAAATTCTACCCAACTGGAAGTATTTCAAGATATAAGGCAGGGGTTCATCATCTGGATAGAATGAACTTTCTTGCCTCATGGAGACACTTTTTTCTCCTTTATTTCCAATACAGTTGTGTCAGCATTTGCCACACTCCCTGCAGTTTATGTACAGAGCACCAGAAATACGTCTGTGTAGCATTGCTCAACATTAGGCTATTTTAATAGTAACGGAGGAATTGGAAGGTTTTGAATCATGCGAGAACATGAAACTGAAATGAGCCAGACTCACATGAATCTCCAGGATCAGTATTTCACTCAGAGGAAATTAAATACAATATCACCCTTGATGGGGGTCATCCTAGATTTATTGCCACAGCGATTTCCTGAGTGCGTTTTTGGTAAAAGCAGCAAGAATCCATCTCCATCCAATATGCGAATGTGAGATCAAAACTCTCTTTCCCTTTAGGAGAGAAGCTTGTGGTTTATTGTGTGTTTCGACGTGATTGTAAACGTTGTTGTTATATAGCCAGCTGATGAACAAACACTTAATTTAATGGGCGAGGAGCAACAGTTCTCTGACAGTTTGATTTCATTTGTTAAGCATGCCTTAAATCTCTCTTGCTCACAGCATCTTGGAGCCGTTCAGTTCACACCCCTTATGGTAACACGTTGTATAAACATTGGAGCAGATGTCTACCTCACTCTTTCCTTTCTTAAATGCTGTCCACACTTTTTTCTCTCCAGGCAGCCTAATTCAAATAATAGATGAGTCCCACTTACAACCACAAAGTAGTTCGCCTCAGAGTCTAAACTTTTGGATTTGCTCGGTGTAAGTCTGCTTCACAGGATGGTTCAGCTGTCATAACAAAGTAATGTATTTAATCTTGAGTGGAAGCAGAAGGGTTTATAAAAAAAAAAAAAAGGTCTACACTATAGAAAGCTGTAGAGTTTGTTCCTTTATTTGTGTGGGGAAGTGTTTGCCAACAATATAAATCAGGTTTGGAACAGAGACAAAAGTAGGCAACAAGAACCTGTCGAATTTCAGTGCGGTTCAATGTTTACCGAATACTTTTAAATGGCTTCGAGGCATGTCAGCACTAATTTCATTTGAACAAAAAGCACAAGAGCTAAACAAACGTGTAAAAACAAAAGGAGGCATATAACATTTAACACCAAAGGGACATTGTGCTTAGGCAATCAAAGCAGATTGTTGCTCTCACTAAATACCTGCGGCAGCTAATTTTCTTTTTTAGCACAGCCACTCCAGCTGTTTTTTCTTTTTTCTCTAATCGTGACGTACATTGTAAACATTAATTTGTTAAAGACTGCTTAAATTTGAGTCATGTGTGTTAAAGACCACAAAGTCCATTTGAACAAAAAGCGAGGAAGAAGAGCGAGGCCTCAATTATATTTACTCGGTGTGAAAATTCTTTAAAAAGGATGCATTTGTCTCCACCTGTCCTCCTCGCTACGTATCAGAAATGTCATAACAGCTCAGGTCTCAGATTTTTGTTTCCGTTGGTAATGATTTACATAGTAAAGGCTGGTGGTAAAGCTAATGTCGACAGTGGGGAAAGGATGGCAATCAATAAAAGAAATGATGATGGATTTGGTAAGTGTACTTGCTTTGACTCAAGTGTGTGTTTTAGTGCGTGCACAGATTTTCTGATGTGTATTTTCTTAAAACGGAGAAGCAGAAAAACTGTTTGGTAAATATAAAATGAAAGTCTTTCCACTTTAGTTCACCAATGTTTTTTTCTCATTTTTGCATAGTTTATGGTCATGTATGACTCAAGCCAGTGTAATAACGTGTGTTGTGTGTCTCTCTCTCTCTCTCTCTCTCTCTCTCTCTCTCTCTCTCTCTCTCTCTCTCTCTCTCTCTCTCTCTGTCTGCCGGCTAGCTCTCACTACAGACCATGAATGCAGCTGTGTTGCTTTCACTGTATTAGTAATCTCCTCAGGCTGAGAGGTTGTGCCATAGAGCATGACCACACATTTTTTGTCCAGGAATTAAATGTCACCTAAGGGCGGGTCAACTGCAAACAAAAGGCCACCAGCCGATTTGCAGGTATAAACAGTCTAAGATAAGGAAGCCCCCTCCTGCCGGGCAGGAAATTGAGTAAGTACGCAGAAAAAAGAAGAAAAAAAAAAAGCCAGAGAAACAGCGAAGCACAAAGACTGTTTTTGTAAGTCTTGCACTATCGGTATTGACCCCCTCTTGTAGCGTATATCCCCATTGAGTGCGTGAGGCACAATGGAAGATGAGGGGCAGGAAACTGTCTGTCATCAAGATCTCCCCATCTGTGCATCTCTTATCAGTGCTCCTATTTTCTGCTGGCATTGAGCGGAATGCTGGTGGAAGGGAATGGGGCAAGGTCATCACGCTCGAGCCAATCAAAGTGGTCAGTGTTCCAGAGATAGCAGCGGGTTATTGCCAAGGAATGTGACTGGATGTTTTCTCTTTCCTGGTAAATCTCCGAGAGCCTCCAAACAGAGCTATGTAAAAGCCCTACAAAGGCTTCCCCTGTTGCTCCATATGTTTATTCACATGTGTATGCATACACAGTGTGCGAGCAATGTCTTTGTATGCATGGGAGACTCTTGACGGGTCGCTGTGACCTGCAAAGCCAGGGTCACATGCTCGATGGAGACAGCCAAAGGCGTTTATTAAAAAAAAGCTCTCGTAAAACTAAATCATCAAACTCGCAGCCTGCCAGTGGTAATGCTAGCTCGGCTATGATTGTTACGTGATCCTTCGCCTTGCAGATCGTAGCTGAGTCCGTGAGAGTCTCCCCTGTGCACATGTATCAACTCTGTTTTCCTGAAATTGGAGTGCAACACATTTTTTACATTTTGTTGACCAGAAGTCCAGTCAGTGCATCGAATGCTGTCTGGAAAAATGGCTACAGCAGGATAAACATTGTTAGCAGGAGCTCAGAATGTGTCCTGAAGACCTTCGTGATCAGAATAATCCATTAAACGAAGCCAGCACAGACTCTGTCTTAAATGCATTAAAAAGTTGTATTTAAATGTGCAATGAAATGTGCACCAGATGAAAAACGTATGTCAAAATAAAAAGCAAAACATACATGAAAAGGTTTTTTTTTTCCTTTTTGTTTTTGTCTGCACCAATTCAAGCCACAAAACATTCTTGTGTTAGAATGAAACAGGGGAAACGCAATTTCATGCCAAAACAAATACCAAAATTGCACTGCGCTACTTCCTCTTAATAAACACAACCTCAACTACACCACTCCATCCACTTCGGCACAAGAGGATTTATTTGAAGACACGAAAGCACCGAAATGGACTTGCACCCAGAGAAAGTGGTAGCACCACTGCGTTAAAGGCTCTGCATGAAGATAAAGACTGTGTCTCTTATCAGAAGTGTCTGTTCATTATCGTCTAGAGGCCCTGATCTCTTTTCCTAGTCATCCTTGTAGTCGGTGGCTCATTATTCATGTAATCCGTGTTCCAGTTGCAGCTTCTCCTGACACCCTGTCTATGTGACGTACCGAGTAAGCCTCCTGGGCTCGGCTCTGTATAGGCAGGGCTGGTTGGAGGACGGTTGATTAGGAAGAGGAAATAGGGAGACTCTGCCCCAGCAAACAAGAACAGAGACACAAGCATGTGATGGAGACAAACTCACATCCTCCTCCTCATTTCCCACTTCCTCCTTTTTTTTTTCTTCTCCATCCGCACCCTGAGGGAGGCACCTGACTTATTCTGAGACATTTTCTTGAGCGGAAAATCCAGCGGGGGTTTAAGTGCAAGGGTAAAATATGGGCTTTAGGGGAAGTTAAGCATCACTCAGGGTGGATCAAACCTGTGAAACTATACCCCGGTTGCACTTAGCAGCCGTTTTTTTTTTTTTTTATCTCACCTCTTTCTGCGTGTTTCATCAACTTCCCTGCAAAAGGATGTGCAACAATATGATAGATATTGAACATGCAATGAACTAATTCTGTCAGAGTGGATCCCCCCCGGGAGCATAGACATTTTTTTTTATCTTCCGAGTTTTTCCTCAAATGTTTAGCCTCTGTGACAGTTATTTGTATCTTTATAAAAGGGTTGTTTTCTCTGTAGACTATACAATGTGTCAAATTATACTTTGTTTTTAGAGTGGTGTCCACGGACCCGAATAAAAGAAGACATAACATCTTGTAATGTCTCTGTAACTGAATTATCCTTGTCACTTGTCACTGTGACTTCTATTAAGCACTTACATTTAGAGAATATGTTTTAGTGATGTAACGATGCTCCCCTGCTTTCTTGCTGGTTTTTCTTTGATGTGCGCAAGGTCAAGGGTCATCCAACTAATCGACAGGGGAAAAAAATCTTGTTTCTTTGAGGCCAAATCAAGAAATAGTCATTATAGCCTTCCACTTTCTCGCTTTTTTCTTTAGTTCGCTCTCCCTTGAGAGAAATTCTTCAACTGCAGCTGAGCCGGCTGTTGAACCAAAGTAATCCACCGTGTCGACTGCGCATCAGTTGTGGCAAAACTTAAACATTTTCTGTGAGTTGTGTAATTCCAGACATCAAAATAGAACGGTCTGTGCATTTCAAATATGTTGTGTACATTGTGGGGTTGTTAGATACTTTATAAAGGAGATTTGAACTTTGTAAAGGAAAATGACTCTCAGGATTGTGGCTATTTTTGACTAATCGTGGTAACTTTACACTCGCCTCCTCCGTTCTAGAGATTCAGGAAACGTGACTCTTGCAACAAAGCAAATAAGCATTGAAATGTTGAAAGTATTCATTTAAAAGATGAAAAGTAAAGCTACTCCAATACACGCTGGTTTGCCAGAGTTGCATTTCCTGAATCTTTACATTGAAGGTGTGAAGTTAGCAAGTTAGCCACGATTATGAGAATAAGACATATGCTGTGAACAATACAGGATTTTGCCGTTAAGAGGCAGCAGCAGTGTACATCACACTTAGCCTCAGCAATATGACAAATCCTTACTCTTAAACCCCTTCAACGAGACAACAACAAGACGCATGTGATTCTCTCCTCCTACCTACTGTTTTTTTGGTTTTTTTTCTCAAGAAACATTCTGGAGAAGTATTGGACAAAAAAAAAAGCAATGGCAATGAATACAAATAGTCGCTTTGGAATTTGAAGTGGCTATACTGAATTCATGTATCACCAGAAGGAGAAAAAAGATATGACTCAGAGCACTTCACCTAACCACAAATGGACTCCATCTATGTGACTCCTATATTGCCAGTTTCTATTTTCGAATACATATATCGGAATCAACAGTGTCTGATAGCAGTTGTCTGGGAAAGGCGGGAGTAGCCCTGGGTTTTGTGGTCTTGTCTGACACCGTCTTTAGAAACAATTCCCAGCAAGGTAGACTACAGAAGGACTAAAGTGTCATGGGAAATGGTGCCATATGTCCAACGAGATTTTCAGTGTTTCACCGCATTTCAGCAGTTGAAATGAAATATGAGCCATTGTGTCAGAGTGAGGAGGTTTCCGGGGGTGTTGTCTGTATTTGAAAAGCAGGTGTTACTTTGGTAATCCCAAATCTCCTTTCTCATCGCCCACCTCGGTCCTGTGTGTCTCTCACTTCTGATGGGCGGTCATGTACTGCATTGGTGTATTTGTGTCTCACATTTTAGGCAGCAACACTGGGTGCCTTACACATTTCGGGATGAAGGAATGAATTAGTCCAAGTATTTAGTTTAGAGACATGTGCATGGACAGTGAAGCATACTTTGTTTTCAATTTAATATATAAAAGGTTTACCGCAATGGTCTTGGATTTCATTTAATTTTAAAGCTAATTGTATTCCTTGGCCATCAATCAAAAAGTTCCAGTGAACTGACAATAAATACTGCAGTAAAGAACCAAGGCGCTGGAAAGAACAGGCAAACATAGGTGATGCTTTGTTCCCTAATATTAAGAATTAAAATATGTTTTTAATTTTCTTTTTCTACTTTATGAATTCCCATTCAAAATGTCCACCAGAGCAAAACATGCTGTAAAACCACTTTGTCACTCCGGATATTGGATTATGGAGGCGTCCCCCGCTGTTGGAGGAAAAGCTTGACTCTAAGATCTGCGCTTTCTTCCAAAGATGTTGGCTACCAGTAATATCGGGAATAAAACAACATAAAAAGACAAACAATCCTGAAGTACTCCTGCTGTGACCACGGTGGGGGCACTCTTATTTGACTAAAGGCTACACTCTCCTTTATGCTGCAGAGAAAGCGTCCCTGTCAAACCCAAGCCCAGAACAATGGAGGCCAGCCTTGGGGAAACAGGGCCATTTGCATGCAGCTGTTTGCCGTTTCCAGGACCACAAAGGCCAATCAAAGGAACCTTAATGGAGGATGACAAGCGTCAACCAACGCCTTTGCTCTCTGTCTGTGCCAGCCCTAGCCACTCTGTCTACCCTCTAAAAATGGCCCCCTTTTTTTTTTTTTTTCTTCTTTCGGACAGATCAAACATTCCTCCAGTTCTTTCTCCCGCCGTCTGATATCCTGACACAGGGGAGTTTGTAGGGTTAAAGGTTGGTCGTGACTGCTAACACACAGAGCGGTGTTGTATGGTCTGGCGCTTGCAGTTGCCAAATGGCAATATCGACACCAAAACCTCAATTATCTTTTCGCTTCATCTCTAGGGTTTTAAAAGCCACGGAGTGTAACTCTGTGGATGGTTTCAGAAGTATCCATCTGAGCCACAGTACCACTTCCAATTTCAAGGGTGTTGATAGAAAACAAAATATGTATTATGAGGGAGGGGATTGTCACCAGTGAATTATAGACTGTCAACTGGAGAAGAACAGAAACTCCCAGAATGCAACATATTGAGAAGCAGTCCTGGGTCCTTGCTTTGCTCTCCTGAGCTCAATAGACGGCTTAACAGGCAGGTCAGGGGGAGGAATCTGAAAAGCTACTTTCCTCACAGTCACTCACTGACCAGAATGCATGATAAGGCTTTGTGTCAACATGGCCAGGAATAGGGATCACAGCCAATTATATCGAAGTCAAAGTGGTTACCAGAGCAATTTGAATAACTGGTCATATAGAGCATTCAATTCCCTCACCGAATGTGTAATTTAATGTTAATCTAAGGTACAGACACAGAGAGCAGACTGTTCTCTTTCTTCTTTTTTTACACACACACACGCCGGGATCGTGTCATGGATTTTTCCCTGCAGTTTCCTTGCCACCGTTTTCCCTGCAGCTGGTGCCCTTCTGTCGCAGTCTTCAACTGCTGCAAAGTTTAGCAGTCAAACAAAGCACAGAACGTGAGATGAAAAGCTTTTCATACCACCCTAAGACATTGACATTTGTGCACACAAACAATCTTCCTTCCTTTCCAAAATCTCACAAAACTTGTCTAAACCCAGAAAATCAAAACAAAAAAATACCTACATCCAAAAACCCTTGTTGTCACAAGGTTTTTCTTTCTTAGCTGTGCTTAAAGCCTATGATCCTAAGCAACACACAGTTAAGTCGACCAAAAATATATTCCTTTTAAATTCAGCTCTCGTCCTACAGGGCAAAAAAATCTCCTTTTAATATATTTTAACTATTTAGACAGATTTGTCATTACTTGCCCAATTACAAAATTGAAAAGACAGTCATTAATGAGGGTGAGACCATCCGCAGTTTAGAGAAGAAGCCATTTGTTCTTTAGGCCGTCAGTACAGTCGAGCTACTCCCCCTAATTGATGCAGTGTTAGCCTATGACCAGAGAGATCTATACAGGCGAAGGAGGAGGAGGTGGAGGCCGGCAAGGCACAAGCCCAATCAATCGCGAGGCCTCTGTTGACAGCCGCATGCCATCGTGCCATAGTGATCTGATAGATGGGCAGGGTCGCCAGTGGACAGCCAGAGAAAGGAGGTTACAAAAGCAGATGTCTTGTGCATGTGTTCGTCCGTGAGGGTGTGTTAGCCGAACGATGGTCTCTCCGCTCAGACTTTTAAAGCCCCATGAAATGCATTCTTTCTGTCTGGTGTCTGTAGCTGCCGTGATAAACCCGTCACTCCTTCCATGAGGAATAGCAGGCGGGATGATCATTAGTTTTCGCAGTAAAGCCGGCGATTTCACTCTGTGTTTTATCATCCACCATTCTGGACAGGTTCTCTGAAAGGTTTGGGTAATTGTAGTGGTTATGGGAATAGATGGAGTGACCCCTCAGCCCTCCACTTATGGTTCGGCTACACTGACGTCTCCTAATGAGGTGATAAACAGTCCAGCTAAGCAGAATCTACTGGCCATTAGACAGATCATGGCACTATAATGAAATGTCTAGTGGCCGAATGCCAGTGAATTTATACCATTAGTTTCATATTTTGTTATACGACTACCACTACTAGTGCATGCAGAAGTTTCTCCTAATATGGGATGACTCCAACATTATATTCTCAACAATGTTTCACAGATGTCTGTTTTCTAGTGTGATATGTGGGGGCTGACATATAAAATCATTCTAAGTGAGCCTTACACAGCAGGCTTAAATGACTAGCAGAAATGTGAGTCGGGGTTTCAGGGTAGAAATTTCAAGCCTGAACCACTTCAACTTTGAGCAGTTCAAACAATACTAATTGCATCAGGCCCTGAATGTCAGAAGCATGAGGATAATTAGAGTGAGGGGGCGAAGTGAACCCGGGGTGGTAAGTATTAGTACATGACAATGCTCGGAAGCGAATGGGAGCATGGAAAAGGCAACAGGCTGAAAGGAGGGCTAATTAGGAGAGAGCAGTGCAGAAAAATAGTGGTTCCCCCTCGGGGACCCACTATTGCTGCAAACAACAGCGATTATTGACAGTTCATGCAGCGCTCTGCTTGCACTTCTTAAATGGAATACATTTGCATGTTCTACTTTCACCTAATTGTTTTCTCAGATTTGCAGACACTTACATTCATTTTTATTTGGATCGTTTTAAAATCATATAATGGATTAATTTTTTTCTTTAGTTTCTTTTCTTGCTTTTCTCTCTTTGGAAATCTGCATTTCTGTTGTTTCACCTTATTTGTGACATGTCGTTTTATTACAAAGAAAACCTATTTCATTGTGATTTTCTAAAAGGGGGGACATATTTAAGTGAAGTAGTTAATTTCCCCCCAAAGTATAGTCATTTGGCTGCGATCCCATCTGCTGTGTTTCATGTATAGATTTTTCCTACTGTGTGGACTCCAGACCTTTCGATCCCCAACACTGTAAAATGGATTGTATTACACTCCATTCTGCCAGGATTCTGCCTTTTTTTCCTCTATCATTCTTGACAGAGCCAGTAAAGCAAAAGAAACAAATCAGGGGTCTTGTACGACTGTAAAACAAACTATTCTCGGTCCAGATAGGTTTGGCTCCGTGGTGGATGTTCTCTAGGTGGAGGCCTTCCTGATGCTCTGTAGCCTTTGTGTTTGCTCAAGAATTTATGAGGTTACCATTGGTCTCCAATGACTTAGATTTGATGTCTTAGCCAACATCCAAGACCACAGAGCGACGGAGAGATGAATTGTTTCGTCTTTCTCCATTCCTGTATCGCGTGTAATGGCCCGTCTGTTTAAAACTGTGGTAAACATTGGACTGCTGTTGCCTATTTATTTTGTGCCAGGGGATTTTTACCGCATGATGTGTGGTCTTATTGTATTGAAGCAGTGATTTTATTTTCAACTCATTCGTTTTTATTATTTGCCTAAAGGTTTGTCTCTGTGTCTCCGTCAGGGTTCAGCCGTGCGGCCCTGCCTTTCGGGCTGGTCAGGAGGGAGCTCTCTTGTGAAGGATATGCAATTGATCTCCGCTGCCCGGGAAGTGATGTCATTATGATCGAGACGGCCAACTATGGCCGAACTGACGACAAGATCTGTGACGCTGAGCCATTCCAGATGGAGAACGTCAACTGCTACCTCCCAGATGCCTACAAGATTATATCTCAAAGGTAAAATGCTGGGCAGAGGAGGGATCTTATTTCACAAACATAACCAGGAGCTGGCAAAGTATGGACCTTTTTGTTTTTTTCTTTCTCTCTCCTTCTGCGCCTAACATTTCTGCACACAAAAGAACATTTTAAATTATCACCATGCTCGTGCAGCCACCTACATACTGGGCAATTAATCAACATTTCACACCTTTTAAATATTTCTTTATTCCTTCATTGACTAGATTATGTAGGTGGCATTTTGAAGTCAGAAAACTGGGGCGCAGATTAATTCTTGACAGGCAGGAATCGACATCCGTGCGGCAGAGCTCTTCACACCAGCTGCGCGTTGTTGCTGCTGTTTGAGTCATAATCAGTGTAGCTCAGAGAGACTGCGAGTCACATCAACACCCTCTTAATTCCCTATCTGGAACATTGGGCTTGCTTTGTTCAAACACTTGTACTGCATTGAAGTGGCTTTGCCTCAGGTAGTGAGCATTGCCCATCATCCTGCCTTTTATCCCGGTTACTCTCTCACAGGAGGCTGCTTTGCCGTCAAACGACAGCACAGCAACACTTTAACTCCACTGCTGCCAACCCCTAGAGGTGTGTGTATTTTTTAAGGGCACTGGATGAACTATTCATAAATAGTAACCAGCACAGTTCATCTTTTATTGCACTGCTCTGTCCACCCCCCCCCCCCTCCACCCGCCCTTAGCTTTGCTAGCTTCGCCCACCAACTTACTCCTCTGGGTTTCTTACCTCATTCACTTCTGTATTTACTCCCAGAGGTGCCGCACTAAAGAATAGTCTTTCTAAATCTGCAGCAGAGTCCCAGAACTCTCATACAGCAAAACGCCTCCATGCCCCTTTGGTTCGACTGCAACCCGCTACATTGTTCACCACATTTGTTGACAAGTTAGACTCTCACTTGCTTGAGTTGAACTCCAAACTTATCTCCACAGAAGAGTCCCTCGAGGCGGTGCAAAGGCTTTGAGAAGACTCTGCACTATAAGCCCTTAGCCAGAATTATTCTAATGATTCAGATCAGAGGAAATGGGCTCCTGACCATAATTAAGGTTGATGTGATAACCAGGGATGTTAAAGCAGTCACAAAGCTTTGGGAGACCCTAATCAGTCCTCCTTCAGTCTGCAGCAAACTAAAACAAGGAGGATTTTTAAACGACAAAACATTAAGACACAGCTCTCTGCCAACTTCTGGGAAGATTAACAAAAGGCAATAGCACCACAGACAGATAAACAAACATATTAAACAAGATTGGGGAGATAGAAACAGTGGGGAGTCTGCCGCGCAGAATGGCAATTTTGTTGGTTTGGAAATTGCGATAAGAAGTATTCATCAGCGAACCGTTTTTCACAGCAAAAGCAACGAGGCAGGAATCAAGTGGCTTGATTTTTCAACAACATATACATAAAAGGTTGGGGGTTTCTTTCAAGAGAAATGTTTGGTTGGTGACAAAAAAAAAAAGTTTCTGGATGAAAAATGTATAAAGCAACAGATAGAAACTCAGCTGACTGGGCCTGTTTAATATTCAGGTGATCGTTCCCTCAGAGATGTACTGTAAAGTGACGATAAATCCGACCTCTCTCTCTCTCTGCCCCCCTTTTTCCCTCATCCCTGTTTTCTACGAGTGGAGGTTCAAATACTATTCACACACAAATAGATAATCTAAATAGGGTTTTTTGCTTACATTACCTCATTTCAATGGCCGCCAATTCTCCGATCCAGTGACATTAACAGAATAAATGTGTTCCCTAGGCAAAGAGTTGCAGCTCTTTGATAGAAATCAAGAAGGATTCACTTTACGACCATGAGATTATGCTCAGTGCAGTAGAGATTACATGCAGCGATTTCAGCGGCAGTTTAAAACAGAGGGAGCGTGTCTAAATGCCTAGCAACAACACCTCCCTTTTCTCCAAAGGATCTAGAAATTGCAGTACAATAAATTCCAGAGTGAATTCTTACAATGTGAAGGAAATTAGCAGTGGTGGAAGGAGAATTTAGATCATTTACTGAGCTGCACTAATAAAACTTTTTTTTTTATTAACAATGGATCCAATTACCTTGTGTAACCTTGTGTGAAATCTTAAAAAAAAAAAAAAAATGATCACTTGTAGTGACACACCAGCAGAGAATTATCCCTGTACTCTACAGCTCCTCCAACTTTGATGTCTTTCAGCTTATTGTTTTGGTTTTCCAGTTTTCGGAGCTTTAATGTTTCGGTTCAGTCTCTGATGAACTGACTGTACACGACCTGCTCAGCACCAGCAACTACAGACAAAGTTAGCCACTAGCTGGTGAACATTATGCAGCATTTAGCAGGTAAAAAAAAAAGAAATCGTTAATTTGAGTTTAAGGGAAGGTAGCAAAAGAATGAAAAGGGACTCGATTATAATCCAAAACCTTGCATTAGAAGTTTTGCTTGAGTAAAAACAGTGAAGAATAAACAGTGCACTGAAGTATCAAAATTAAAAACGACTATGAATGGCTCCTTACAAGGTCCATATTATTATATGTATTGTATTTTTGCTTTATTATCACTGATGCATCAACATGTAAGCAACAAATCAATATTGTAGCTTGTGGAGCAAACATTATTATATATAAGAATGCTTTATATTAAATGATCTAATACTGTCTTTTGTATTTTAGATCTTAACTAGTATCTCAGAATTATACACACGCACATTACCTGAGTAAATGTAGTTTCTGCTATTTGGAGCTGGTGTCCATCAGACTTATAAATATGAATTAAATCGATTATCTCTCGGTGTATTTGATGTGATTCTGTTGCACCCATCTGCCGTCAGTCAGTTCACAATTTGATGCAGGGACCCTTGTCCTTTCCAGCAGCTCTCACTGCAATGAAGCCATGAAAGTGAATATGTTAAGTGCAGCTGGCACCTTTACTGTCAGTGATGTTTGAGCTGAAGCTAATGGTTAACTTCATAATGGACTTTGCACCTTTTTTATTCATATATAATGTTTAATAATCCATTAGTTTCTAGGAGAAGGCTTTTGTTATTCAAATGCATAGCTGGGCAGTTTGAAAACGAAAGTCTCTTTCTTGTTAATGCACATACATTTACCTTATTATTTGTGACTTTAACATCCTGAGTCAAGGCTTTGTGTGGTTGTTGTGCCGCACAAAGACATTTTGCAGCATCGGAAAGTCTCTTGAATTACTAATGATTCTTTGAAAGTCATGCCCAATGTTGTAATGTATGTCCAACTTGCATGACTGCTACTGACCTTCTGAAATATTTATCTCAGGCTTGAAAATTGTTGAATGTCCTGCTTTGGTGCCAATTTCTTCTTGTTTGCCTCTGTTACTGCTGACATTATTCGCAATCCTCTCGGCCCCAAGAGAACTTGATTGAAGTGGAGCCAATTTCGCCCTATACAGTATTTAAACAAACGCAGTCCTCTGCTGTTCTTTTTCCCCACATCTCCCTCTATACTTGAACCTCTTTAGCACCCAGAAACATCTGCAAACAAACACACACACTAACACTAACTTTGCAATTCACACATCAGACTGTTAATTCTAATTCTAATGTTTCATTATTTCATACTAGAGGACAAATAACCTCTCATTGAAAGGGCACATTCGAGTCGTGTTTGTCGCACACATGCAGAGGAGCCTCACCGTTTCACCAGAGGCCACCATTCCAGCCCACTCGCATGTCACCGCCACCTGTCCTGTGTGTGTCTTAATGAATGTCTTCCCTTTTAATAGCTGTATGAAGACGCTGTTAAAGGAAATGCCATTGTTAATTCCTAACATGCCTTAGCTGCTTTCTCTCTCACTCTCTTATTCATTATCACATCCATTTACATCCATTTACACTTCTTTTAATGCTTTCATTCCTCTCTCTCTGTTTGCCAAGGTTTAAACTAAAATGCATATGTGACAGTCCTGGCTGGGATTTCATCAATTCCTTTGTAGCTGTAACGTTGAACTTTTCCCCCCCGCTCTGTGTTATTAATGTTGTCTTTGCCGAGTACTCTTGCTGTGGGTAGTCATGATGAAATCTCTGGTCAATCTTTTTTTTTTCTAGGTGCAACAACCGTACGCAGTGTGTGGTTGTCACTGGCTCTGATGTCTTTCCTGATCCATGCCCTGGCACCTACAAGTACTTAGAGGTCCAGTATGAGTGTGTTCCTTATAGTAAGTATTGCCATCCAAATCTCATACTGAACTCCTTTATTGTGTGTTTTTTTTAAAGTGTCTGTAGACTAGACAGATGTGCTGTAACTACAGTCTCTCTTCAGTTGCAAGTATATGTTTGTTTTACAGATGATACTTCAACTGGAAGACTGGGGATGATAATGATAGATTAAGTTGATGTATTTAAGTGTTGCAGTTGTTTTAAAAATGAGTTCAGCAAAATTACACTCCAGTAGATTTCCAGCCATGCAGATGGTTTTGGTTTAATTTTTTTTTGTGCAGGTTTTGAGATTTCCGGTTCGGGTTTTGATAGCTGCTTCCTTTTTGGATCCGTTTCCCTGTTGGCAAAATACCCAGATCATAAAGCTCAATGGCTTAAGACTCCTTTATTGGACCTTATTGTTATTTATGTTAATTAATGTTAATTCTGTTATCGCTTAAATGAAACTTCTGTTTGTTGTCTGGTTGATGTGCTCTCTGCAAGCTAGTTTTTGAACTCAGCCAGAGATTGTTTGTGAGGGAGAAGAACCGCGAGTAGATAGGGTGTTTCTTTTGTTGTTGCAGTTCAACACAACCAATTTTTAAACATATCTTATCAATAATTTAAGCCAATTAGTTCTGTTATGGGATCTGCTGTTTTTAGGGCAAGTAGCTCATGAAAAAGAAGGTGTAAAAGTAAGCAAGATACGCATGTAAATATAATGTAGTGATACATATTTAACATGTAGTTTCAGGTTGTAACTGCGGGTTGTGAACATTATTGGTTGCCACTAAAAATGTAAAGATTTAGCGTAAGGGATGACGGATATAAATGGATCATTGAGTTATGCATAAGTTTACTTACAGATGTTGAAGTTAAACCTAATTAGATGTAAAAGAATAAATAAAAAAGAGATTTGAAAAGATTCAGGATCCTGGATTTGGATTCAATACAAGATTTCTGCTTCCACAACAGAAATACATGAAATCTGTAGTTTGTGGGGTTCGCAACAAAGAAAAATGTAATAAAAAAATATATCAGCAGCAATATGTTTTTTCAGAAACAGTGTTCTTGTTAATCCATAGAAAACCTTTGATTGAAACAACTTTCTTCTTAAGAAATAGTCCCCGTGTTGCTGTGAGCACCACAAACACATTCTTTTTGGTGAACTTATCCTTTAAATAGCTTTAATAACAGTGCCTTTTAGATCTTTTGCTGACATAATAAAGGAGGTTTTTTTTTTTACAAATAAATGGTTATATTATACAGGCAAGGAAACATACTACACAGACTTTTAAAGTAAAGAAGTATAAGTGACAATAATCCTAAAAGTTTAACCAAATTCCTGAATTCAGTCATGGATCAGCTTTAGTGTTTTGCTGTGAACATGGTTTAATTAAATGTACTGCAGAGTTATTTAAATCCGGCACTATTATAAAGTCTGTCTATGGTATCTGATTTGAGTTAATCTACCTTAAAAGGGTGTTTTAGAGTAGTTTATAAGGGCAGCTTTAGGCTACATCCCTGCCTGTGAAAGTACTTAGTATTTAAATTGATGAATTGTAAACATCTTCAGAAATATTCACCTCTTTTTCTCTTCTTTCAAACAGACCTCCCTTTCACCTCCTGTCCCCCACCCCCGACTAACCTCTGTGCTCTCTTTTTTTTTTAACATCTAATCTCTCACATATTGTCTCCAGCCTCTCCCCCACCACCCAGAGTGTATGCAGCTTCAGCAGTCCACTAAAGAAACTCCATATTAGGCAGACTGTTCATCAGTCATCTCATGTGCTCATGTTGCTCTCCTTGGCTCATTTAAAAGTTTGGTCTGTAACATTAGCAGCGTGTCATGTTTTACGTGTGTGGGCGAGCACATTTGGAATCAAGTTTTGATTTGTGTTTATAATATTTGAACATATTCCACCCTCAGTCGATACTTGCCAAAAATTACTCCTGCGATGTTTCTCTTAAAATGTTATCCATCTAAATATGACCACTTAGGAGAAGCTTTTTTTTTTTAGAGGGATTTGTTCTGCTTTTATGCAATATATTGTTGGCAGCTAAAGACAGTTGGAATAAAAGTTTAATGCGCTGGAAATCCTTGCACATAGCTCGTCTCCAGCCATAACTTGTCTGTTTTTATATCCTAGGACGAGAGGCCGTTTCACTAACAAACACTTTCTTCCCCAGCTTTTCTTCCTAAAGCGGCCCTGCAGTTCATCTCATGGTCATATCCTCCAGCTAATTCTTCTCTTTGTACCTGGTAGTTGACTCATGATAACCTTTTTCTCCCTTTTGCACTCTTTTTTTGCTTTCTTTTCCAATGCCTGAAATAGAAGTGGAGCAAAAAGGTAAATGAGTGGTCTGGTCCCCCCCCCCACCCCCCCTTGTTCTGTGGTGTTGAGTACAGCTCCCCTCACGTCTCCTCCCCCTCCTGATTGCCTTTCCTGTCAAATGCTAAACCCATAGGAGGATTGTTTGCTCCCGTGGAGTCCAAGTGAATTTCAAAACAGAATTTGAAATGACGTCCTCGGTCAACAAATGTAGATTTTTTTTATCTCGCAATGTGAAAGAAAACACCAACTGTTTGGTGTCGATTTGTTACAGGGACTTTTGCCTAGAACTGTGAAGAATGAGTAGTCGTGCATTATAATCTTATTTGGCATAGTCTTGCTTGGACCAACTTCTGCTGCACCCATAGCACGTGATGTGAAATAGCAGTGATGGCTGAGTGGGATTGGCACAGACGGGGAAAAAAAAATAAATAAAAAAGTTTGAAAGGAAAACAAGAATTCACTGTGTTCCTTTTTTTTTTTAAATATCCAGAACCAATTAATTTTAAACCGTCTAAATGGGAACCTTGCCATGGCCTCCCTCACCCATCAGTGGTTACTCTTGTCTTTTGCCACAGAAGTAGTGAAAATCCTTTACCACTGTTGTTCAATCTATTCCCCAACCTCCACTTTCATTTTACCTCTGCTTTGCTGCCGCCACCACCATTGACAACCTGTTGTTCACTCTTATCACAAGATGTGAAGTCTGTCCCCTTTTTCATTTTGGTTTATGACCTCAGTCATGTTAGTATGCATGTGCAGTGTGTCCATATACCCAGCTGTTCATGTGGCAAGACAAGCTGGTATAAAAAAAAAAGAAAAGGGAAGTGTGAACTCTACTCCTCCGATTTCCCGTGTCTTATATTTGCAGGATTTTTACCCTTTTTGTTCACATTTTATTTTGTTTTGTCCCTGTTAAGGATGTAGCAGCAGACCCTTGAGATGCAAGTTCACGTTCACATTTCTCATTCTGTATAATCACTATGACATTCATTTATTTTCTTTTTTTCCCTATTCATTAGCAGTAGTACAAAATCACTAGTTAAAACATTCCTCTAAATTCACAACCCCTGATCTTTTTTATCCCGCACTTGAGTTGTACAGCAGCAAGAATGATGCGTGTCAAATGTGTTACGTATGTTTGAAATACTTTTGCCTTACTGTTTTTTGTTTCACTCTCTTCTCTGTCACTAGTTTTCATTTGTCCCGGGACTCTGAAGGGTGTAGGAGACGCCACCTTCCTGTATGAGGCAGAGCAGCAAGCGGGGTCATGGTGCAAAGACCCGCTGCAGGCCGGGGGCAAAGTCTTCTTCATGCCCTGGACGCCGTACCGCACTGACACCCTCGTCGAGTACGCCTCTTTGGAGGACTTCAAAAATGCTCACCAGACCACCACCTATAAACTGCCGCACCGTGTTGACGGGACAGGCTTCGTGGCCTACGATGGGGCTATCTTCTTTAACAAGGAACGCACTCGCAACATTGTCAAGTTTGACCTGCGCACTCGCATCAAAAGTGGCGAGGCTATTGTTAATAATGCCAACTATCACGACACCTCACCTTACCGCTGGGGTGGCAAGACGGACATTGACCTAGCAGTAGACGAGAGGGGCCTATGGGTAATCTACGCCACGGAGCAGAACAATGGCCGCATTGTGGTGAGCCAGCTCAACCCGTACACCCTCCGCTTTGAGGCCACATGGGAGACGGCGTACGACAAGCGCTCTGCCTCGAACGCCTTTATGGTGTGCGGCGTGCTCCACGTGGTACGCTCGACCTACGAAGAGAACGAGAGCGAGGCCAGCAGGAGCCAAATTGATTACATCTACAATACCAAGCTGAGCCAGGGCGAGTACACTGACATCCTCTTCCCCAATCAGTACCAGTACATCACCGCTGTGGATTACAACCCCAGGGACAACCAGCTATACGTGTGGAATAACTTTTACATCCTGCGCTACGATCTGGACTTCGGGCCACCGGATCCTGCTGAAGGTGAGAGCTGCTCCATTCGTTTGGTTTAATTCACTGCTCTTTGTCTATTGTTTGGTTACAGTGTGACATGTCACAGATGACTGCCTTTTAATTTTGGATGCAATTCAGGTGTGATAAAGAAAGCAGGGCTGTGTTAGTCTTGGGGAAAAGGCTCATTTGCAGACAAATTACAAATTCACCTTGGAATGAGGGATAGCTCCCAACGGGATCGCGCCTCTTCAGAAACTTGTTTCTTTATTACCATGAGGCAAGCTGAGGCACTCACTCCAGCTATAGCTGGGACCTTATCAAATTCTTAATCTCATTCTTTAACTGAAACCATAATGAATATATAGAAATATATATATATATATATATATGTGATATACATATGTATATATAAATAAATATATATACAATGCTGGGAATGCATTTGAGAAGTATTGTGCACAGTATGACCGAGGTTATCCTCTTCCCCATGCCTTGGGATTTCAAGTTGTGTTGCCATGGCCACCTCATCAATGTCACAGAAAGCTTTTTTTTCTCCTACAATGGATGAGGAGATAATAGACATATTATTGTAGCGTGATATTAAAAAAATTACCAGGCTGAAGTATGTGTGAGTTGTGTACCACATGGTGAATCAGCGCAGAAGAGTAGCTGAAAAAAAGAGATCAATTACAGTGAAGAATCTTGTCAGGCGGTTAGAGGGCTTAAATGAATCTGTGAAGTGCTGAGAGGTGACATATGTGTCATCAGACAGAGACCTTACATTAAGATGATAATGGCTTAATTACCTGACTGCAGCCACTTCATCCCATAGTGCCGGGCTATGTCTCCTGTGTGAAGTGGGATAACAAGGATCTTGACACCAAAGTCGAGTTGCGTTAGCCCCCCGAGCACTGGTCTGGATTAAGTTATGATTTTTAACTTCTGGATATTCGGGAGGGGTTGCCAGGGGGAAATCTGATTCTTGACCTAAGATTTTGAAGGGGGGTTAGCGGTGATGTCTCAATGGCGGCTGTGTGCTCCCGAACTCTGGCCGCTTGTCAACAAGTCTGTTTGTATTCCTGCCCTTCCCTGGAATCTCCCCAGCACGATAACTCGACACCCGAGGGGCGGGGCGGGGAGGGGGGCGGTGGCTTACAAGTTTGTGTCTGCTCTGCTGAACAAACCAAAGCCTCAATTTAGGGTATGTTAGAGGAGATATGAAAAATACTCGAACTTTAATGAGTTCTCCATGCATGCAAACTGCCTGCTCTACTGTTCACGTCCTGATGTATGTAAATGTGATTAACAACAGAATTATCATAATTACCCTCCTTGTCTCAAAAGAGGCTCAGGAAGAGGAGGAAAGTGGCCATCACAGAGCATTTTCAATGAAGGGTTTAATGTGCTCGCTCAGCTAGTGTATGCCTCGGTAAACAGAAATGCCACATAGGCTTAGGGTTGCCGGTTGCTTCATGAACAGTACGTTTAATCAAGGAAGCCAACACAACATAGTTGTTGTTTTCACTCATTATTCTAAAGCTACGTTATTGGGATCCAATCTGAAATGCATCCTTGCAGCAGAACTTGTCACTGTGGATCATTAAGTGGGGAGACAAGAGGCATCTCGAGATGCCACGGCCAGCAGCAGCATGGCAGGCTTCTTTGAATGGCACTTGAAAAATAATTGGTTCTTGTTTATTAGGTTTTTCTTTTTTTCTTCAGATCTACACCTTTAACTTCTTTACTGTGTAGCTATTAGGATTTATTGCTGCCTATGATATGGTGTTGAATTAAACAACCTATTCTGCAGGGTAATCTAATGGGGCTGAAATAATGTCTCTCTCTCTCTCTCTCTGAAACTGAGGGGCCCTTGAGGCGTAAAGGAAATTAATTGTAGCCATTAAGATTCATCGACCACAGAGTGAAGTTACCTCAAACACCAAACCAAGTGTATTTCTATCCTTTGTAGAACTCATGTAACACAATGAACGTCGGTGTCCTTTTCTGTCAGAAGCATCAACCTTGACTGTAATGCTCATCCTAGAGAGGTGCTGAAGTGCCGGCAGGATTAGGGGTTTGTACTAAGGGAGTTTTAGCAAAGTGATCAAAGCAGAAAATAATTTGGCGGCATTTTCCTTTTACCTTGTGTAGACCGTTTGGAACTCTGTTAGTTTCTTAATTCTGGCCCTGGTTGAAGTGATTAGCTAAGATCTTTCCCTATATTGATCTTTCAGTTTATTGTTCCAAACAATTCACACGCATTTAAAGAAAATGTCTACCCTCTGCTAATGCATTGTGAACACGAAACAGCAATGATCAATACTTAGACAGTCCAGCTCCTCAGAGGTCTCTCTGAAAGAGGTGGATGCCAATAGAAAGCACACGCTGTTCCAAAACTGAGAGGGACTCTGGTAATGTATCCTCTGTGATGTGCAAAGGCATTAACTGATTTCGGTCCAATGAATTAAAAACAAAACAATCAGAGGAGCCGGCAATTGCCGAGAGCATTTCAAACTAACAAGGAGCGAAAGGAGAAAATTAATTTGTATTTGAGGTAGCATTGATCTGAGGCCTTAAAGACGAGAGGCATAAAATGAATGACTTTGTCCGAAAGGCTTAGCCACTTAATCTGGTAGCAGTGAGCACAAGTGGGCTCTGCGCTGAATTGAAATGTCACGCAAAAGCACTATTTCATATCCTGCATGCCACATTATAGATATCTATCATCACAAAGCCAATGTTTTTAGTTTTTTTTCGCTCAGCCATTTTGTGACTAAACCCAGCTGAGCACCTCGCTGCACTCTGGTATGCTTTTCTATCCTGGAACGACACCTCCAGGTGTGCCGTCAAGACAGAGGACATTTATAGATGTATCATGCACTAAGCCTGTGTTCCACCTCTGAAGCATGATGTTCGGCAACGGCAATAAAGGCTGAAGTAAAGGAGTCAGGAGATTTGCAAGAGCTCTAATCGTTTGTGAGACTATGGCAGAACATTGTTTGAGTGGATATTATAAGCATAGACAACAGAGATTTTGTGGTGTTTTTGCTCCGAGTGTATTTCTGTCTGCACATATATCTTCCTGTCTGCATGTGTCTTATTGTGAGCCTTCCTCTGACTCAGACCGTCTAGTTGGGAAAGCGCTATGTTTGCTGCGCCACAGTACTCAGTTTAAGGCGCCATAAATTACCCGGCACAGACACAGGATATGTCCGGCGGAGCTTTTCATGTCTACTGCTCTTTAAAGAACGTGTCAAAAAAGCCGTAGGGCCCGGCAACAACTCATCAATGCTTTTGAGTCTTTCCATTTAGCAGAGACATATCCTACAGAGTTGGATAAGAAACTGCTTATGAATTTTGTTGTGGCCCTTTACCTTCCATGTCAAGCTGTGTGCTCCCGTCAAGTAGGGTTAGATGAAGCAGAACAGCATGAGCGCATAAACAGCCTAATGTAAAATTCATGTCCTCTGGGACTTGTTTCTCTGTCATTAATTACCAGCACTGGCTTTAGGTAAAGAGACACAAAAAGACCAACTGTAGCTCTCACACAGTTCTTATCCTCTGAGACAGTCCTGTTCGTGAGTCGAGCTTTAATGCTCAATGACTAAAGATATATGAAGACTCACAAACATGGAGTCACACCATGTCTTTCTTGTGGTATATTGGGCCTCGTCAGCGTGGAAACAAGCTTCTTTGGTTTGGTTAAAGCAAAGGTTTGGGACATTTTGGGAAATATTCTTTAGGAGAGTTAAATTAGAGGATCATAACCATTGTCTCGTGTAGTAATTATTAAGCTACTGTCGCAGCCGGTTAGCTTAGCTTAGCACAAAATCCAAGATAATATAATCCACCTACAGTACCAGAACCTAAAGCTCACTAATTAACAGTGTTGGGCATTATTTGATAACTTAGTAATGTGATTACTTTCTTTAGTTACTAATCCCAGTTACCCTCCTTTACTTTGACGACATGCTCTCTGCTTCTTCGTTGTTTTGTGGAGGGATATTATTAGTGTTTTGTCTCTTTGCTTCAAGACTAGCAGTTACTAGCTGTTAGTCCCACCGGCGGTGAGACGTCTCTCTTGGGTAGATTTGGTTCATCAAAACAAGATGGCACATAAAATAAGAAACATCAGATAGATTGGACCACCATGCTTAACTATAAATCTTTAAAAGTTTCACATATCTCCGCGATTTCAAATCACCGGGAAGTGATTGTTGACGTCAGTGATTCAGGCTATAGACAGACAACTCACCTTAAAACAGCGAATTATATATATATATATATATATATATATATATATATATATATATATATATATATATATATTATATATATATATATATATATATAATAAATATAACGTGTTATACGTGTTATGACATAGTTGGATTTTGTCTTCTTTGGATGGAGCCAGGCTATCTTTTCCACCATGTTTCCAGTCTTTATGCTAAGCTAAGCTAATCACCTGCTGGCTGTAACCTAATATTTATCGTGCTGTATGTCTACTTTTCTCTATTCTTGCTCTTGCATTTGGTCCTGTTCACAGTATGATGAAAAGAAGAAAAAAAAACCTGTCACAGCTGTTGCATGTTTTTTTTTTGCTTTTTCATTTGGATCAACAATGGGAAGTTTGTTCCCCATTTCATATGGTTTAGAAAAGTATGCAGCTGAATCGGCTGCTTCTCAGTTTGACGACGGCTAACTTTCAAGCAAAAGAAAAGGGGACTGCATTGCACATTGATTGCTTTCAGCCTTTTCTTTAGTGCAAACAGACCCTGCTGTAGAGATATTCTTTACTGAGCCCTGCCTATTCGATATTTCCTTTCAACTATAAGTGTCTATTTGTCATTGTACGTGGAGGATTAGCCTTGTAAGTGATTCATCTTCAAAATATAAACCAATTAAAAACAGCTTGATTTGGCCGTGAGTTGTCATTGCTCTTCCGTAATAGCAGGTATTAGGCAGCTTATGATCCATTTATCCAGGGGTTTGTAATTTTTACTGCTTTGACTGTATGTTTGAATTTAGGTTTAAAAAAATGCTCTTTTAGTGAAGCGGTGTAAGCTGCAACATCAAGGACAAACATAATATCTAGACCTCTGATCATCTGATAATGGTTTATTGTTTTTTTTGCCATCTTCCTCGCAGATATGTAAATGACTCAGGGGGGCTATAAAGTGATAAAAACTAATTCTGCTTCATCTCTGATATCTTGATTGATGATCTTGCATAATGGCTTTCCTTTAGCTCCGTTTTAATTTACACACTCTGGTTTCGACTTTGGTGACAGCTATTTGTCAAATGTTCAATCTCAAGCTCTTCCATTATTTACAAGAGGTGTTATTCAGCATATGGCAACAGTATGCCTTTGGTGTCAGATTGCCCATAAAGAGTGACTTCACTGCCTCTTGAGAGAAATGGCAACTAATTGGTGCAGCCCTCTCTTGGTTGAGTGTTATCAGAGGACACAGAGCTCTTGCTGGCGGGGAAAGTGCTCTTTACAATCAAAATAAAATTGTAGCTTGAATGGTGGAGAGACATCAAAATAAGCCCATGAATGCTTTCGACATCTGACGAGCTCATTTCTTTATGGAGTATTAAATAAATATGTTTCTTATGTGATGTTTCTAGATGTCTTTCATAATCACACTGATAAATAAAGACTGTAAATATTCACAAAGATTTTATCTCGTCTTTGATTAAAAATATCCCTCAGTGGACATTTGAGAGCCCCTCCTACTTAAAGCGATATGATTTCATGATTCTGCCTGAAAGAGTGACCGACGATGACAAAGCGTTTAGTATCATGAAATACCTTAATTATATTTATAACTAGTTTACAACATGATAATAGAATATGTAATTCAAACTGAAAACCCAAAGATTAAACAAAAATACCGAAAGATTATAGGCTACACCTTCTAGTCAATGATAATAAATTGAATATGTTTTGGTTTTGGAGGGCTGGTTGAACAAACATCACTTTGGGCTCTAGGAAACTACGGTGGACTATTTTACACAATGTTGTGACACGTTATAGACTTAATGACTAATCAGGAAAATAATCGCCGCATTAATCGATAATGAAAGTAGTATTTTGTTGCAGCACTATCATGTAGATGTGGACAAATATATATTTTTCTTTACCTTGCACTTAATATTCCCATTTGTTTGAGCATCTCTGAATTGATTGAATCTCCCTAATATATGCTATTAAAAAGTATTTGCAGAGATGACAAAGAAAGACCGAACAAACTATGTCTCTGTACTGTTTGATCATTTGAGATCAAGCGTGGGCGGTAGAAGGCTTTGGACTCATGAGTTGGAGCAATATGGTCTCAGGAGCAGGTTAATCAGTTGATGCAAGCAAGTTGTTTCAGGCAGATGCATATTAGTGCTCATATCAGCCTGTGGAAAAGTATAAGTTTGCTCAGGTATGGGGAGGTTTAATATTCTCAAACCTAATTACCCTTGCCCTTGTATTGCATTATATGTGAATATTGAATTAACGGAGTCAATCTATGAATCACCACATGAGTCAATAAAAGATCTTCACTGGCTATACATAATATATTTGCAATATGCTTTTTTAAACATAGCAAGTTATTTGTCAGTTTAGGAAAATATGATGTTTGTTTAAAATCAAATTTACTTCAGTATACTTTATATTTGACTGTTAAAATGGCATAGATATTTCGTCTCAAAAGACTGTCGACTCTGTTTTCCACTAAGAAATGTAACAAGACATTTATAATCACCCCACGTCCTTTTCTTTCTTTCCCTTGTTTCCTTGGAGTTATTCTGAACACCTTCATAGCTGTGGGTGCTAACCGAAGACTTCATGACCGTCTGCTCATAATATAACCGCACATGTCAGATGTTACTTTTGCAGTCATGTTGGCCTGGCCAACCTGTGTGGGTAACAGACACACAATGACTGAGTGTAAGGTAATTAGCCAGAGCTCCTGACAGGGGAAAAGGTCATTGTGTAAAATGTCACAACTCGCCCAACACAGTAGAATGGTTTGGGCTTCATTTTCTTACAGTGAGCATCGCAGAAATACTGTTCCCTCCCTACTTTGGCCTCCTGACCACATCGCCAGATATCAGCTTTGTAATAAACTCAGATATTTCACTGGAAGGAAAAAGCAAAGATTCCCCTGACTGGCTGATTAGTGTGAAACTGTGAAATGTGGGCTTTGTCACCGTTCTCTCTCAGGAAATGGAGATATGTGTCTGATGATGGAGTGTCAGATAGCATGATATTGCATTTTCCCAGAAGCTCCAAGGGAACGTGAAGACAACACTATAGGGCCTTTCATAACGGCAGACCTCTTTGTGGGAAGCTGCTTTTATCTCTAAATACAATCAGGTGGTTGTGGATAAGAAATGTAGGATCATTCATACAGGAGACGGGAATATCCATGTAGACACACACACACACACACACTCTGTGTTTTCATTTTTTATTCATATTGGCTATTCATACTGTATAAACTTGATATACTTTCTATTTTTGCTCTCATTTCCTAGTTATCTCCAGGCTCTCTGCAGCAGCTATCCATCTGTGCGGACGCAGTGGTTTTAAGCAGGAACACACCTGAGCAATAGAGCAAACACAAATGCACTTGCACACTTGCATGTGCACATTTACACATAGATTTGCTTTGCAGGGTAGGCGTGGATTGAATTCAGTCGAATCGCATTATTGCTGATGTATGTTTTTTTGCTCGGAGCAGTGCACTTCTCCTTCAGCACACCAGCTTTATTAAAGTGAGAGAGATGAACCAGGCAGGAAAAAAAGTGAAATGCAGACAGGCTTTGTCTTCATTGTTGACATTTAATCAGCCCAAGGTACTGACTCTGTTGGGAGGAAATCACTGCTTTGTCAAAGAATGCCCCACCGCCGCTGCTTGTCTTATTTATTGCCTTAAGTAAACTAAAAATAGCAAGAGATAGATGTGTCATGTTGGCAGGTTTGCCTTGATTTTGTTTATTGAAGGAGCAGAAAAAAGGTGGAGTTACAAGTGAAAGCTGCACGAAGCTTTCTGTTTCCAGGAATTATGGGCAGCAGTAACTCAAGCAATACCAACGAGCCACGGGACGCCAAACAGTCGCAGTCTCCCACTGCTAGAAACGATGGGAGCTCAAGGCAATGACATTTATGAGTTGAGCTCTAACAGCTTCACTCTTCTCTCACTCTAGTGCCAACCAGTGAAGATTTCTCGGTCTCGTCATCCATAACCAGAACCACAGTCCTCACCACCACCGCTGTGTCCACCATGAAGGGTCAGGGCGACACCACTGTAGCGGGAGCAGATCCAAGAGATGGGAGGGACCCGTTTGAGGACAATCGTGGCACGGGTACAGCAGAGCCCACCGTCCCTGAGCTGCCACCAACACCGAGACGCTTCTGTGAGGCGACCAGGAGGAGAGCCATCGACTGGCCCCAGACCCACACCGTGAGCACTGTGGAGAGGCCCTGCCCCAAAGGGACCAGAGGTAGGCCTACTATATATTACATTACAGTTAATTTATTCACTTACTATAAGTGCAAACATTGTAGTACAAAAGCTCCAAACCGATGTAAGTGCAGCATACAGAAACTATAGAAATTCAACCTGTAGCTTCACCTAAACCAACCAATTTAGTAGTACATACAGAAAAAACAAGTGTTTTTATTTTTTTTATTGGCAGAGGTGCAATCAAACAGGTGGGTTTTTAGTATGCGAAGGAAGGTGTGAAGACTTTATGCTGACCTGATATCAATGGGGAGCTTGTTCCACCATTTTGGAGCCAGGAAAGCAAACAGGCGGGTTTATTTGAGGGGTATCTGGATCATGTATGTGTTAGTGTTTTTACATTCAGAGCGTATTCTGTCATTGTGGTCAATAAAAAAATAAAAAAATAAAACATAAAAAGAATCCAGGTACAATGCACGTTGGTGGTTTTATGGTTTTTCCAAGGCAATAGAAATGCATAAGCTCAATAGTATTTGATTGCATAAGAATGTACATGCGTTTCTGCAATTTGTTTACTCTTGAGTAAGTCTAGTTGTTTTTTTCTTTTACCATTCACAATCAAGCATTTCAAAAATAATCTCAGAACACTTTCAGCATTCAAATGATGATGAAATGATGAAAGCTTCAAAGAATCGTCTATTTCCATCTTTGCCTCCATGTACCTGAGTCTGTGACATTTCACCTCGGGGCATGTCAAATTTAAAAATGTAATATAGCATGATTAGAGACTGTCACTTCACTGACAAAAATGGTAATGTTCCTGTTTGTGTTTTATTTTGAAACCCATTTATTTTTGCAATGAGAGCGGATGGAGAGAGAAAATGCACATTTCCCCATTACACAGCAGTATTAACATCCTTCGAACGGGAGCTATTTGGGGTGCGGATCTATCTGTTCTGACTCATACTCATACTGTTCTAACCCATTTCCCACCTACCAGAGCACAGAAACCAACGAAGATAATGGACAATATTTGGGAAGTTATAAAATAGAAGTCCACAGTGTGTTTCCAGTTATATCTCACATTTAAAATTGCTTCTGGAAGTGTAGGAAGTAAGAAGTGAGGGGAACATTGTTCAGTTCAGTTGATAATGATACTTGCACAGGAATCTCTCACAAGTTACCTTAACACCTCATCACAGAGACTGAGACTGTCAAACATATAAAGCAGGGCTATTGTGAGATGAAAGCGAAAAAGAGACAATGTTTTGATTGTGGGGGTGAAAAGTCTGAGATTATAATGCATGATGTCAGTAAAATGGCGTTCGTTAGGAGTATTTTTTATTTAGACATGCATAGCATATGAAATGTTTACAGGCAATAACAAACCTTTTTTTTCCCTGTCAGTTTTGTCCAAGCTATGTAGGAACCTGATCATGTTTTGCCTTCTACAATTTTTTTTTTTTTTTTGTGTAGACTAAACAAAGCTATAAAAACCCTTTCAAATGGTTTGGAGGTTGTTGTTCCTGCTTAACAATTAGTTTCCTGCACCAGAGAGTTTGTATGAATGAGGGATCAGCAGGAGAAACTGCATCTGAGTAAAGTTTTGGCTTCCCTCCAACGGTTGTGTTTATTCTGTGGTACTGTAGGCATCGCCTCCTTCCTCTGCACTGTGACAGGGACCTGGTGCTCCAAAGGCCCAGACCTCAGCAACTGCACCTCCCACTGGGTGACTCAAGTGGCACAAAAGGTAAAACACCAATGTGTCAGTTACAAAATATAGCAGCAAACAAACATGTTACACGCCTCCAATCAAACAGCTAGTGGCACTTTTTTGACCCTGTTGCTTTCTTTGTATATTTTTCTTCTACCAGCAGAGAATTGGTCAGGGTTGTTTTTTTCAAGTGTAGCTAAAATACAGTGTGGAAGCAGAAAGAAATGAGCCATCAGGAGTAAATGCCACGTTCTGCAATCAGTTACCGAGAATCAAAGAGCCAGAGCTTTCTTTTTCTTCACTGACTTTTCTGCTTTGATGTTCAACAGTCATGAAGGTAGAAATCTAATGGAGACGCACTAAGAAAACAATTTCAGTAGCCTGAAAGGACTACAATGCAACACAAACACACAACGTAGTGCATTCTAAGGAGGCTTCTCTTGATCTGAAAAGCATGTCTGGAAAACTCCAAGTATCCAGTTTATCAGATTGATGTTTGAGTGTGTGCTTGAACCTATTTTCATATAGAAGCTTCTCATATCTAAAGCATTCAAAAATATTGTGGATGGTGATGATAAAGCTTCAGAATGATTTTGGATAAAAAAAAACTCAAATTTAGGAAAGAAGAATAACAAGAAAGGGGATGAACCAAAGACTGCACCCATTGCTAGCCTTGTAGTGACACAGGAAACATATGAGCCAGCTAGATATTTATTTATTTTTTATATATTTGCTCATTAATTAACAAGTGAAAACCAATACAATAAGTGTATTTGGCTGAATTAATTGTATTAGCATTGACATTACATTTTATTTGGATGTAATTTCCAGCGATGGTGGTTATGCAGCCATTATTTTTGTTAACAATTTTGTTATTTTCGCCAAGTGGTAGATATATCCGACTCTGACTTAAATGTTGTTCCCACTCAGTCACTCGTAATCATTGCCTGTATGAAATGACATGAACGCTGCATTAGCTTTCTCTGTGTAAAGTTTAAATGCCAGTGCAATTCCAAAGTCACATTTTGATTGATGTGTCCATGTATTGCTTCATTTCCTCTTAGTACAAAATGTAAAAGTAAATTGACTTCTTGTATACTAACTGCAAAAGCACCATACCATGAAGATACGTATAGAGCATATACTGTATACATTTAGTATGAAGTATGAAATTGGGTCACAGCAAAGTTAAGGCAGGTAGGAGAAGGGTGGGTGCACCAAAACAAGTAGAACACTTTATCATTGCTCTGAATGCACTGATCACAGATGAGAAAACACTGACAGCTTACTGTTTCAGAGTTTTGGTGTTTTTTCTTTTCTTCAGCTTGTGTGTTACAGTTACGCTGTTATGTTCCCTGCTAAACATGCAATCCCTGTGTTTATTTTCAGTCTGCACACAATTACTTTTTTTACTCCTGAACAAGCAACAGATAATGAATCTGGGGTGTATGTGGGATACATTATTTCAGCTTCATCTTGCAGAACCATCTCAGGCCTGCTTCAATTATGCTTCACTGACACCCTCCCCTGTTTTCCTCGTTGCTGTTTTTAGATTAGAAGTGGTGAAAATGCTGCTAATTTAGCCAATGAGCTGGCACGGCACACACAGGGCCCAGTGTTCGCCGGAGACGTCAGCTCCTCGGTGCGCCTGATGGAGCAGCTCGTGGATATCCTGGACGCTCAGCTGCAGGAGCTCAGGCCCAGCGAGAAGGACTCAGCTGGACGCAGCTTCAACAAGGTACTGTGAAATTCCTGTCTAGCCTAAACTCTAACTCTCTTTTTCCCTCCCAACTCTGTGTCAGCATGATTCAGGACGATCATTAGCAGGATACCTACCCATACACACAAACACATGCATGCACTCACACACATTCATGCACACGTACAGTCTCAGGTGAGGGGGCCAGGGAGGCAGGTCTAGCCCTGAGGGGATCTCATTCCTCTACAGCTCCCTAGTAATTACCGGCTTTGGAAACGCAGACTCACCTGGCAGCTTTACCTTAAAGGAGCTAATGGCCATGAGCCCACCACCAACACAAAGAATAACTCTTCATTGCTGACAACTGTGGAACTGCTTTCTCACTCGTCAAGAAAAGAGTAGGCCCAAGACGTACCTACATCTCTCAGCTGCAGGCAGTCCCATGGAGAGATGAGTGACAGTTTGAAAAATTACATTGTTATTCAGACTTTCTAGACAGCAGTTGCTCTGTAAACAAGGTTATTTGCACCAGAACGACGCCCGTTTTTGTGCCTTTATGTTCAAGACAGCTACATCGCTGTTTGAAGATAAGAACAGGTTTCTCACTGAGTTGAACATCAAAACAACAACACCGCGATTGACTGATGACAAGCAACAATGGCAGAAGTTAAAGGACAATACCTGTGCTTTCGCAAGTTTTGATGTCTTTACTATAAATCATGCAATGATCCATGCCTGATTTGTATTCAAGAAGCTAAAATACTGGTTTGGTCCTTTAAGTGTCATTCAGCCCGTTCCCACAATGCAACACGTGTTAAATGGTGGGAGTAAATGGCAGCAACCTTGTATTGATTGAAGAAACAGAAATTGTTGAAGAAATATTTTCCTGTGTGTTTGCAGGAGGATTTTCTTTATGTAGAGGTTATAATCTATATAAAAGTGTTATCTCTTTGTTTTCCAATTCTGTGTGAGAGCTTCTGTATGTGACTTTTTACGGTTGTACTCAATTATGTAGGTGAAGGCGCCTTGTTTAATGCCAAGATACAAACAAAAGGTTTGAAAAAAAAACATAGTACTACATTTTTCTCTCTATGCCATTAAATACAATACAATGACCTCGTCCCACATTGTTTATCCTCCCAATGTACTTTATTATAAAGCATCACTAATAGGCAGCATCAGAATCTAGTCTCAGCATTTTCTCCTCCACACTGCTGTGCATTTCTCATCTCTTCCTTTTACTATTAGTTGATCCATATTCATATTGTGAATTCTCCCGAAAAGTATTTATAGCTGTCGGAACATTTCAAGGTTGTAGTTTATAGACCTGTGCCTTTTCTTCTTTTCATTAATTCTGTACTTTATGGTAAGTGGCATGATTTAATGCTTCCTGTGTTCTTACCACCTCTTTCTACAATCTGTCTTTTGTACTTGATCCTCTTGTTGTGTGGAAAAGCTTCAAAAAAGAGAGAAGACATGCAGGGCGTACATGAAGGTATAACTACTACTGGCTTTCCATGTTGCTTTTGTACCTTGATCCCTAATGCCTTACCAGCAGCATGCAGCACTGTCCGTCTCCATGTCCTTGAATGTCTTGATGCAGTTTGTTTCTAGTAACCTGTTTGTACAAGATGTAGCTGCTTCCTCATCTGACTCGGCTGTCTGTTCTCCCATCATTCTGTCCAACTGAGGATGCCACTGTCAATATCACTCCGTCTTTGTCAAGTTTCTCCTCCTCTGTGTGCTATCACTACATCTTTCTTTCATTTTTCTCTCTCCTCCTCTTCTTCCTCCCCCACTCTTTCTCTCTCTCCGTCTTTCTTGTCGGCTCTTCATACATTGTGTGAATAATTGCCTTCCCACGGTCGTAATTGCACCTCCCTGTCAGCCAGAAGTGTGATCAAAGTGGCAGTGTGCTCAATTTTCACTTGCTTATATTGTACAATTTCTAGTCTCCCTTGTCCCCTTAACAAAAAAAAGGTCTCTTCTACCGTTGCAGTTGAGTTTTATCTGTGAGATTAATTTCTGAGCCCCTTAATATGTTTGTGTTCAATTCTGGTTTTTTAGTGTTTCCCCTAGACATTTAGCTTTTCCTCTGCTGTGCTGAGTGTATTTCCTCGGGTAGGTTCTGCTGAAAGACAAGGGCATTGTGTAAACACTAGGGAGAAGATGCCTTCCATGGCATAATACAAATGAACAGATCTTGTATTTTTCAGTGGCTCATGGGGGCTCCCTTTAAAGTTTCAGTTGTTTTTACTTGAGGTCTCATTTTACTGACAGAAAAGGGCGATACATTTCCCTCAGCTGATTTAAAAAATATATTTTTATCAGTGCTAGCAGCATGGCTCTATGGATGGTCTTGTCGGCCAGGCTATCTGTAGGCCTACACCACTTGTAGGATGGATTGTCATGACATTTTGTACAGACATTCATGGTGCCCAGAGAATGTATCCTGATGACTCTTGGTGTTTGGATCAAAATCAATGCAGCTGAACCAGAAACACCATCTTCTCTTCCACAAATTATTTTTCATCATCATAACCTGGCACGTACATTACCCACAATGCAACCCGACCGCCAACAGTTCAGCTGTACCTTGTGTGTAGTGCTAATTAGCCAATGTTAGCATGCTAACGTGTTACAGTAAGATGGTGAACGTGGTAAACATTACGCCTGCCAAACATCAGCATGTTCGCATCGCAATAGTGAACATGTTAGAACACTGATGTTAGCATTTAGCACAAAGCACTCGTGTGCCTACAAGTTCAGCCTCACAGAGCTGCTAGCATGACTGCTAACTTGTTTTTGTGTCACTGTTTATGATCCGCTGTAGCTCTTGAAGTGAGCACTGGCCCGTTCGCCAAGCTCATTTAATTTATCTAGCTATAGCGAGCTATGGGTGCTCCTCTGGTAGCACCCCTGAGATTTGTTAAGTGACCTCCACCCAAATGACAATTAAAGAGGAGTCAAACACGTATTCTTTCTATGCTACACAAATTACAGACACGTTTTTATTCCCCCTTTTGGATTTCATGAGTCTTTTGAGGATGGCTCAATCTAGTTGCCCTGCAAGGTCAGGGCAACTAGATTTATTTCTGTGCTCGGGCCGAGATATAAAGACACGCTGAGAGCCCTGTGTCTGGATACAGTCATCATCGCTGTGCTTAATATGAGCTCAGTGGTTAAATGTTGCGGTTAATCATATAGTGGTGCAGACTTTGGTTGATCCCCTTTCTTGTTATTGCAGGCAAACGGATAATCCTGTCTGTGGTCAATTAGTGTTTTGGATAATCACAGCTGTGACTAATTGGTACAGTGAGCAGGGCTTGTTGTGGTTAATTACCGTTATTGTGGTGGGCCTTGCCGTGGTTAATGGCACCTATGGTTAAATTGTCACTCTGATTTATCACACCAGGAGTTGAGCTAGATTCTGAATCTTTGTACAACTGTCTGTGTTTGGTGGGATTTTAGAAAGTAAGTGAAGTTGTGGTTGTTGTGTCAGGCAGGAGTCATGAACTCTTCCAGGGTCAAAGGAAACTCTTGTTTTATCAACATATGATACTTGTGTGGGTTAGGTGGAATGTTTTGCTTACTTACTGCTTATCAGAAAGCAGGAAATGAAAGGATTGCCATTGAAAACAAGCAGAAATGTTCCTCCATCTTGACTCAAACTGACACTGGACATGGATTTCATGATAATGCCCACTTTCCTCCAGGAGAATAGTGTTCAGGGCCATTATGGGCAGATCCAGTTAGGGAAATAAGACTATTGTTCGTGGTGGTAATTGTTCTTTTGTAACATAGCTGCTTAAAACTGGGAATTGAGAAAGAAACATTTTAGACAGCTTCATCCAGTAAAGGAAAAAAAAGAACCATTTGGTTTCTTTTTCACTTCCTCTAAAGCATTTTTACATTATTCAAAAAAGAATTTGGTCCAAAAGAGGCTTCCTTTGATTAGGCCTGTTTTTCATAAACAGAATATTAAATAAAACATACTGCATTTTTAATCATCATAATTATTTTAGTTACCCTTGACTTTCTTGAACCCTCAGTCAGAGTGATGTTCAGTGTCAGTCGTTGTTGCTGCTGTCACTGTTGGCCATGCATGCCCTTTTTATTATTTGCTGCCCGGTCCCCACTCTTTGTTATTAAACAGAAGTTAGGATGGGCGGGGGAAACGGCAAACTGACATTTCACTTGTCTCCATGGATACAGGCAATCGTGGACACTGTTGACAACCTCCTGAGGCCGGAAGCTCTGAAATCGTGGAAAGACATGAATTCCACGGAACAAACGCACGCCGCCACGATGCTACTGGATACCCTAGAGGAAGGGGCGTTTGTCCTTGCAGAAAACCTGATCGAGCCGGCGATAGTAAAAGTGCCGGCGGAAAACATCAGTAAGTTCCTCTCCAACAACGATAAAACAGACACACGTACATGTACACATCTGTCAGTCACAATATATTTTGCTGATGGTTATTTATTTATTTTTTGGCTGGGCACCACCTCTCTGTAAAATACTTTCAAACTGAGTGTTAAAATTGTCTTCAGGTTTGCTTTTTTTTTTGCTATTGCCCAAGGAGAATATGATTTTTGAAATGGCCACATTTTGCTGATGTCACAATAAAAGATTTATCACAAAAAACAAGCAAACATGTCTTAACAGGCAGTTTATTAGCAACATGATCTCATTCATTTAAGTCGTATTTCTACTCAAAGCTCTTCGTTGCTATGGTTATGGTCTCCTACTCACCCTTTTTGTCTTATACCTCATTGATTTCTAATCTTCTCGCATAGTAAAGTCACCTCATTGAATGTGTGCCGCAAGATGAACTGTCCAGACCTCTGGGGAAAAACAAAGACACCATTTGAATGGCATTGTTCCATTCACACAGCACTCTATCTGTTCTCTCCGAGCCTTTCCCATTAAGTGGTAGTTAGCTAAGCTGATAAGGACTAGTTGCTCGGTCTCTTCCAAAAGCACTGATTAATACATTATGCTGTATATTGGCCATTTAATCTCTGCATTCAGGCAGTTTTTTATTAGCTTGTCAAGCTCTTGCTTATCTGTGCATTAGAGATAATATTCCTGCGTAGAAACATGAAAACAGCAAGGCGAAGAAACGCACAACCTTCGGAGAACAGCTTCCCTAACCTCCCTTGAAGAGTTGGAAAAAATGTGAAAATGATTGTTGCTCCTAATTAGCAGTTTGTCGAAGCTAAAGCGGCACCTCCAGGCGAGTAACAAGGGCAAGACGAGGGAGGGAGAGCAAAGAGAGAACTAGAAACTTTAGAGAGGGGGAGTGCAACCAGAGAACAATTCCTCATCTCCGACTGTCAGAAGCCATCTATCTGAGGAAGTGAGGCCATTTCTGATGGGAGAGAGTGTGCTGATACGTGTGTCCTCCTGACCCCTCAGTAATTTCACACATCAAAGGGAGCACCACCCGGCAGCTGGCATACCATAGAGAGGGGCTGCTGGAATTTGGAGGATTTTCAGAGATTTGCTCCGTCAAGCCTAGAGTTATCTGAACCCACAGGGGAGAGAAAAAGTGAAAGTAAAAGCTCAATGATATTTTTGATCCTATGAATATTTGACATTCATGCAGCAGTAGGCTGCATGCTTGCATTTGCTCATCCTCTATCACTGCCCTTGTTGTTATTTTATCTTTTGCTCTTGCCTCGGAGGCTTTCACAATGCTAACCAACAGCTTAGTGACAGGGCTTTTTAAGCAAATGACGCTATGCGGGGTCTTGACAGTGAGATTAGTTTCTGTTGCTGGTACTATGAACCTCGAGTCTTTACACATACCCTGCTGAGCATTAGCAGTAGAGCTCTGTTAAACACCATGTACTGCTTTTGAGATGTTTCTCTTTCTATCTCTTTCTCCTCCTATCATCTCTCAGTGTTGGATGTGTACGTGTTAAGCACAGACGGTCAGGTCCAAGACTTCAGGTTCCCTCAGACAAGCAAGGGTGGAGCATCTCTTCAGCTTTCCTCCAACACGGTCAAAGTCAACAGCAAAAATGGTGAGAAAAATACAGTTGCTGCAGACGCATTTAATCATTGTTAATTTTCAGCTTTTCTTTTTTCTTTTGAGGTGGTTTCAGCAATTGTCTGGTTATGTATAAAAATATTTAGTCAGTTGTATTTTGTGCAACGAAGATGAGGGTGGTCACATCAGATATTTTTTAAAAGGAGAAGTTTGAGAAACACGCTTATTCGTTTTCTTTACCGAGAGTTAGAAGAGAAGATTGATACCACTCTCATATCTGTACGTTAACTAGAGCTAAGCGTGTGAGGTGATAGCTTAGCTCAAAGACTGGAAGCAGAGGGAAACAGCTAGCCTAGCTATGTCCAAAGTTAAAGTATACGCTAATTAACATTTAGCATTTAGTTTGGTCTCAAGGTGTTAAAATGATCTCTTGATGAACAGGCCATCGAGTGACTTCCTGGTGTCCCCACAGGTCGCTTTCCCAAATTGTCAAACTAGTCCCTTACTAAAGTATGATATCTCAGAGGAGATCTAAATGACAACAGTGTTTGTGGCTTAGAATTAAGATCACAATTTCCGCTCACGACTTTTGTACATGTCATTAAAATCAGTGCAAAAATCTTGTTTTAACATAACACAAATTTGAAAGTCAAGCTAGCAGAGAAGTATCTTTTCTAATGTTTTTGTTGCAGTACCTCAATTGGCCACTTGGTAAGCAATCCAGCACTCACTGTGCAAATTAATAATAAGCTCAGTGCTGCCTATTACAGCTGTTTCCTTTATCAAATAATTGAGGAACCTGTTTGCCATTTTATTGACACAAGGGACCAATGAGCCCAGTAAAGGAACATTTTGGGAAATATGCTTATTCCAAAGTAAAACAAAAATATATATGAGGGAGTGGTATCGACCTTCGCATCTAACTCAAGAAAGTAAATTAGCGTTGTTCCCAAAATGTGGAACCATTCCTTCAAGGTTTTGTACATTGGCACAATATCAATGAATAAATACATCTCTTCTCACTAAGTAGACCATTTATAATTTGCTTGATTTATGCCGATTTATGTACATCTGATGATTGTATTATTGCCTCTTGCAGGTGTGGCCAAGCTGGTATTTGTTTTATACAAACACCTGGGTCAGTTCCTCAGCACCGAGAATGCCACACTAAGGGGAATGGGGGACCTGAACAAACGCAACCTTTCCCTCACCGTCAACTCCCACATTCTGTCAGCCTCGATCACCAAGGAGTCCAGCCGTGTGTTTGTGGCTGACCCCGTGATCTTCACACTGGAGCACCTGGATGTAAGCCTCCTCCTGAGACTCACTCAGACCACACTGTAGAGCTGAAACAGCTGCACACGCTGTTGTAGTGAAGGGCGAATGAAGCACTTTGACGGATCATTGTTGTAGAGAAACTGTTGGAGTAAAGAGAAGGCATCTATATTATGCCAGTGTGTGGTTAGAGATGCAAGTCGAGCATCTTCTGTGCTTTGAAACTGCCATATCAACCCTTCTTATATCTCAACATATTAAGATTCTGTTTTATTTCTTTATTTTTGATCGCTTTTATCCCTTTTCTTCCAACCATAAATTGTATTTAAAGAGCTTTAGCACACATAAGCACAGGTGCACACCAGGTACATTGACATCCTGTTTCTTACAGCTACAGATATGAAATATACAAGGTGTGTTTGTGTACAATCATGCATATTGCAGCATGTTCATATATGTTTAATTGTCTCTCTCTCTCTCTCTCTCTCTCTCTCTCTCTCTCTCTCTCTCTCTCTCTCTCTCTCTCTCTCTCTCTCTCTCTCTCTCTCTCTCTGTGTTTTGTAGAAGGTGCACTTCTACAATCCCAACTGTTCCTTCTGGAATTACTCAGAGCGGAGCATGATGGGATACTGGTCCACTCAGGGCTGTAAACTGCTGGAAACCAACAAGAGCCACACCACTTGCTCCTGCAGTCACTTGACCAACTTCGCCATCCTCATGGCTCATCGGGGAAATGTGGTAAGTGGCCCACTTCTTGTGGTTTGCACGGTCTGTTTCTCTGTCTCAGTTAGTTGTTCTTTCATCTCGCTGACAGATTTGTGCACACACGGCAGGCACAAGAATGGCATTTCAGTGGAGATAATTAGATTATTGCTGGAGGAGAAGGTAAGGGTGGGGGAGGAGGTGGAGAAAAGGGATGCTGGCTGTCACTTTAAAAGAGCGAGATTGTGTATCAGGGTAGGAAGTGATGTACCATTATCAGAGGTAATTATATTCTACCTATGGTCCGTGTCTAATATTCCTCCATGCGTATGGCCCTTAGAATTATGGGAAACAGTATAACCTCAGTTTTAACGTATGTTTCCAGCCCTCTTGAAGTGGTTTAGGATCCATTTGGTCGCAAAATGCAATTACATGATAAATAGCATGTGTAGCGGGGACCTGACCAGTAATAAATGTGGAGGATAAGTTTGTGGTTTGTTTAATAATACGTCCCATTTCATGAACTCTGTCCCTGTCATCTGTCTCAACCTCAACTTTAACCACAGCTCAAACCAGAGCCCCGAGGAAAGGATTAGCTTCACACCAATTCCCTGCACATCACCTCAACTGCAACTCCTGCCCTCAATAAAATTACAAATATCACAGGAGGAATTGCCTCTCTTTCGGGCCACCATCTCCTTGAGTGATTCTTGCATGGTCAAGTCTGCTATTTTCACATTTGTCTGGTTCCCATCTTGAAACAAGCTCAGTTTTAGATGTTTGAAACACAGCGTGATTTCTCCTCAAAAAAGGAGAACCCACATGTGGTCGTTGCATCACGTGGGCCAGTTTCAGAGGTCGTTTTTTAAACTGATGGCGCTTTCTGCAACACGGCCGTAATGCGATCTTAGCATGTTCAGCTCGAATGTCAGATGTCATCAGGTATGATCAGGTTAAAGGATTATGCTGAAGCTAGTATAGGTCGTCAACAGGCGTTTGCCGAGCTAAGGGGATATCTTCCAAAGTTATTGTCTTTTTAGTACAAAATAAATTCTTTTTTTATTGCTATCCTTTCACAGCAGCTCAATAGGGAAACAAAAATACTCTTTGGAAGATATTTACTTTCATATAAACTGGATTTTGTCTTCCATTGAAAGTGCATTAGGAGGGGACTTGAATGGCTTTATGAACAGGAGGAATGATCACAGCACACAACCTGCTTCACTGTCCATACAGGCATGTGACTATTGTTTTAAGACAATGCTTTTGTTTCTCTGTAGGGGGAGGGGAGCGTCCATGAGCTTCTTCTCACCGTTATCACCCGGATGGGTATCGCTGTGTCTCTCGTCTGCCTTGCCATCAGCCTCTTCACCTTCTGCTTCTTCAGAGGTCTGCAAAGCGACCGCAACACCATCCACAAAAACCTCTGCCTCAACCTGTTCATCGGCGAGCTCGTCTACCTCGTGGGCATCAACATGACGGAACCAAAGGTACCATGGAAATGATACAGCAGAGGGTTTTAACTAAAACACTTGAATTTCTCTTTCAATTTTTCCTTTCTGTGGCTGTAAAGTTGGCGTTAAATCCACATTAGATTTAAATACCAAATGTATTCTGTATCTGCTTATTCCAACACTTCTCAAGATCTATGATGCAGTGAAATATTCAAACTTCTTTTAATAAGAAAATGTTCTATGGCTGCACCATTTTATCAAATAGAAATATTCTTTACATGACTTTATACACAGTTCTCCTACATTATTTATACCTTTGGAAACGTTGGGATCTTCAGTAAAACTGAAAATAAAAATCTATGGCTTTTAACAAAGCTTAGTTGCACATTGTGCAATTTAACAATGGACCACCAGTGGAGTTTTGGGAAATACTTTTATACCTTCCCAGAAGGAGAAAAACCTATGGATATCTTTGTATTTATAATATTGTATGCTTGTTAGCTGAGCTTAGCTCATATATTGAATAGTTATGAATCAGTGCCATATAGGGTAGCAAGATACACATTCTCAAATGAGTATTTGCATGAGTTCTAACGCATTTTTACCAAATATGCATTTTCACAAATACTGTAATCTCATTTCTCTGTTGTTAGGAAAATTAGTGATATATAAATACATTTAAAAAAACAACAAACAATTACCTTTTATAAAGGTGTATGCCTTTTTACATATCCAGCAGACATGGAGCAACATTAGCATTCATGTGGAACACTGAGTTTTTTCTGTCCACCTGACTGTAAGGCCAATATTCACTCTCCTTTTAGCTCTGACTTTGTCTCTAAGAACTCCTGAGGGAAATGTTTGGCTCTTTGGCAGCTAAAGCTGTTTGTCTGTGTTCCAGGCAGGTAGTGCACAGTTGGTTTATCAAAGGTGTTTTGCTGAAAACAGCTGCCCACTGCTGCAGCTAAATATTGAGCTGAAAAATGCTTAAAATGCTCAAGCAACCCCTGGTTGTAGTCATTTGATCCAATCAAAAATATTGATTGGAGCCGTGTTAAGCAGAGCCACTAATTGATCCCATATCGATCTAACTAAACTGGGCTAATGTCACCAGTTATTGCACTTTTAAACTAAAAGCATCAAACCGTTAGGAACCTGGAAAAGTCTGATTCAACCAGCCATCTGAACAAGCCCTTACGTTTGTGTGTAACGACTACATGTGTCTCCCTGTCAGCTGGTGTGCTCCATCATCGCCGGCGTTCTCCACTTCTGCTTCCTGGCTGCGTTCGCCTGGATGTGTCTGGAGGGTGTGCAGCTGTACCTCATGCTGGTCGAGGTGTTTGAGAGCGAGTTCTCGCGCAGGAAGTACTACTACGTCTCCGGGTACCTCATCCCGGCTGTGGTGGTGGGCATCTCAGCAGCCATCGACTACAGAAGCTATGGCACACAGCGGGCGTAAGTGTGACATCTTTGTAGGAATTCCTTTTTTGTGGGATGAAAATGAGGAGCATGAGTCATCCCTTCTCCACATCAGCATGCATGTGTGTGCTAATGATATTATTACCACAAAGAGTAGTGCACCTCTGCCCCCATGGTAAATTCACACCCTGTCACAGCTGCGACAGGGTGTGAATTTCAAGAGGCTTTGAGCAAAGCTGCAACATTAATGAACGCGCTGGCTAGTTGCACTTGCCTGCTGGGTTTTTATTCTTTGCATGTGGCTAATTGTCAGTTAAAAGTGTATGCACTTCCTCCGCTGGTCTTCATCCAGCCAGCAAGCTTTATGATTTGTAAGTCTTCGATCCACTAATTTATGGAATTTAAGTAAATACTTTTTTTCCAAGCTCCATTTTATTGCTGTAGTCTTCACTTCATTTCTGTTTCCTGGTGATAAACACAGAACGAGGTGCAATTACTTCTCGAACTGTCTACAATACATTGTTTACTGTTAGGTATACACACAGTCAGACATCCCACATTTGTAGACCGTGAAGTCATGAGTCCAATAACCGCTGCCTTTTAGACTGCAGCTTCTCATGGCACGAGGCCAAGGCTCCCTCAAGGTCGGGTTTTCTTCTCTGTGGTCAGAGGAGTCTCTATTCTGTTGCTGTGGTGTATCATCCAGCCATCTCTTCTGGGCCCTGATCGATGAGACACAACTGTGTTTTGGCAATGAGCTGATTTCATGAACTCAATATCACCTTTTGCACCCTATAGATGCTGGCTGAGGGTTGATAACCATTTCATCTGGAGCTTCATAGGACCTGTAACCTTCATAATCCTGGTGAGTTGTAATTATTGTGCACGAGTGTGATAACTTCTTTTTCTTTTGATGAAAATCTTTGGAAACAGTTTATAGATTTCCTTTCTCTCTGTACTGACAGCCTCTTAGCTCTGCTTTCTCAGATCAATTTGCATGAAAAAGAAAGTGGTCCCATTATAGCTGACACAAGGACATCAGTGTCCACTCAGCTATGAAATCCTCTGAAATCAGAATTGGTGTGCAGCAACAACTCAAAGCTGTTTGGTCCTTGCTCTATATCTAGAGAATACTCCCCTGCCGCAATCAGGAGGAGAAATCGTCTCAGGCATGAAGGTCATTTGCTCAGTGGGAAAACAAGGGTGATGGTGGTGGTGGTGGAGGGGTGAACATGGAAGTAATGAGTGGGTGGGCCAGACAACCATTATCACAGCTCATGGCCCTGCTCAGGATCATGACACGTCCCCAGCCAATCCCAGCACACAGGACATCTCCATCTTCACCTTTTAATATTTTATGTGGTGCACTGGGGGTTCTCAATACACACACACACACACACACACACACACACACACACACACACACACACAACATATGCATGCAGGAATGTATGCATACAGTCCTGAACAAACACTGCGAATCCATATAGACGCATATGGTGACACACATGTAAATCTGTCCATAGGCTGTAAATACATGAAGAAACTGGGAGAAGTGCTGCGTTTGCAACGCTGTTTTTTTTATAACTGTGTTTGGAAGAGAAGTGAGAGACCTGAATATTGTAGGGGACGGCTCCTTGGAGACCGGGCATGAAGGGGGAGTCCATATGTAGTTGGCCTCAGCTTTCTGCAAAGTGCCTCCCTGGCTGTCCGTGCGTCTGTCTGTCTCATCGGATCTGTGTCATCACTTGCGGCTGTGTTAAATGCATCTCCAGCCCCTCGACTCATGCGAACGTAAATCGGCCCCAGTGGCTGGGAGACAAAACTCGACATTACTCTGAGCTGTGATCTAAAAGCTTCTTTCGGTCTTCTAAGCCACTCCTTTTTTCTGTTGTTGGTTTTCCATCTGCTTTCCACTCACTCTCTTTGTTTCCATTTAAAGACTCTTTTTCGGTTGCCTTGTAGTGTTTCAGAATGCATCCATATGGGATAATAATGAGGATCCTTTTTATTGTGATTGAAGAATTGCAAATTAAGTATTTGAACAACTGAGACTGCACGGAGATCATTACTCTTTGTTTTCTTGCCAACGCATACTTTTACATAGTTTATTTTCCTTTGCGTAAGGTCGCACTTTTAAAATGCACACTCGAAGCAGATAAGGGATAGAACATTTTAATAACGTACAAATCCAGACATCTACTTGTTTTTCATTGAATATTTAAAAGAAGTTCATTTCTAAGGTTTTGGGCCAATGGGAAGCACATCTCCCCCCCCTTCCCTCAGCGACAGGCTCTCCCCGTACTTAGAGTCATCCTAAAAGCATCCTGGAAACCTCACTTGGACGTATGGCTTGAATCATTTGAATATTTTTCCTGGCCTCAGTAAAAAAAAATAAAAAAAAGAAATCTAAAGTATGGCACTGAGCTCCATTCTTTCCTTTCTGTATTTTTCTGAAGCTTTTGTCCGTGGTACATCAGGTCTGCTTGGATTCCATCAGAGATACATTCTTTTCTATGAGGATTTGCACTTTTGGATTGACTCTAATGTCAAACAAGAAAAGAAACTTTCAACATAGCTTATGGTAAAGGCCAGTTTTTGGATGTCAATGTACTTTAGAATCTGCACTGAGGCGTAAAAGAAATGTTTTAATCCTTCCAGTTAAGAACAGATTTGAAGTATCTGAGTATTCTAGTACTTCTACTCCACGACACACAGGGAAATATTACAATTTAAGAGATTGAACTACCCAACACACAATATACAGTACAGCCAATGTTGTTGTCAAATGATTTATATTTTTCATGGCAAAGATTCCAGACATTTCATGGTTCCTGATTCTCAAATGTGAATATTTGCTGCTTTTCCTTTCAATTATTATTATAATTGGGTTTTTTTTATTAGGTTTGAACTATTTGTTGTACAAAAGAAGCTTTAAGTAATTGTGATTCTCAATATTCTGAATTTTTACAACGCAAATAATCTATCAACAATCCATGATAAAAGTAATTATCAGTTGCAGCCTCAAATAAAATGAACCAACATCAACCAACTACAACAGTAAAATGTTGCTTACTCATTAATGAATGAATAATGTAATGATACAATATGTAATAGTATGACAGTCACGTACAGTATGTCAAGACATTTTCCTATATTGAGTATTTCTTTAAGTACAATACTTTAAGTACATTTTCTTGATTGTACTTACATACTTTTACTACCTAAGCATTTAAATGCAGGATTTGTACTGGCTGTGGAGTATTTATTCACTGTGATATTAGTGCATTTCATTACAGTAAAAGACCTGAATACTTCCTGCACCCACTGCCAGCAACAGGAACTGGATGCCTTTCTAAGTGCTGTCTGTTAACCCTGATACGCGTCTGTTTTGACAGGTCAATGTCATCTTCCTGATGGTGACGATGTTCAAGATGGTGAAGCACTCCACCTCCATGAAACCCGACTCTTCCAGGCTGGGGGGTATCAGGTGAGGGGTGTCCACTGGGAGACGAGGTGGCTGCACTGTGGTTTGCTTGCTCTGAGACTGTGTGTGTGTGTGTGTGTGCGCGTGTGTGTGTGTGTGTGTGTGTGCGCGCGCGTGTGTGTGTGTGTGTGTGTGTGTGTGTGTGTGTGTGTTGAGTGGGGGTAATATGAACCATTACTGCTTCTGCCTCCCTACTGGAATTTCAAAAACCGCATTTGACCAACACATTTATTTGATTTCCTCTTCTCTTAAACCCGACCAGACCAATATTTTTTCCCTTTCAGATTTTATTTCGCTCCGTTTAGAGGGTGCCTTTTAAGTTTATTTTATGATTTCACTATTTGCACTACACAGGGTTATATTGCCTTTTTTATTTCTTCATAACTGCATTTCTGGCCTTTTGGTAACTTTTTGCTCCTATGCTGGCATAGTTTACAGGCTTCCTTGAAAGACGGATTCAACCACATCCCTTACAGATTCAAAGATGGTCAAAAAAAGCCCCCTCCCCCATCTTTCCACTTTAAGTGGGCTGCATTTGCTTGATAAAAAGACATGTCCCTGTGCATTTCTGTGCCTGGATTATTGTTCAACAATGTGTTTGAGGGCAGGCCAACATATGTTATGTGGGCGCTTGATGTTTATGCAGTCCCTCTGACTGTGGTCCAAAATACACAAAAAAATAGGCATGAATGAATTGGTTTTCAAGGTTTGTTTTTGGCACACAGAAATCCCTCATTTATAGATGCTGGATTTCACACGATATCTTAAGAAGTCAAAACTCATTAACCGTCATTAATTAGGGTCTATCTCGAATCCACTATGCATTTAGTTTCTGTGTCAAATGTGGTAACTTGTAAAAAAATAAATAAAATAATTGGTTGCACTTAATTATTCTGACACATTTTATTTTATTCTAGTTGCACTAAAATGTGTTCAGCAGGTCTAATGAGCCATCACTCTCATTATTTCTGTGGATGCTCTCTCAGTGACATGTTGTTTTCCCGTTTCTTCCCTCCTCACCGCATCTCTCTCAGCTTGACTCACTTCTCTCTTGTGTATCGATAACGAATAGCCATCGTCATTGAAAGTGACTGGGAAGTTATTTTATTTCCTCTAGGCTTTCCTGGAAGCCGCCGAGGAAGAACCTGCTGTGTTTGCATACTCTTTAGCCAACAGCTCCAAGGAAGACCAAGGAAATATTTTTTGACTCAGTGTCAAATACCAAATGCACATTCAATCCAAAACTTTGTATCAGCAATTACACACCGTGCCACCAGAAGTGCAACTTGCCCGAAAGTTTACATTTTTTTTTTAACCAGCTTCTTTCCAGGAGCAGAGAAACATCAAACCAAGATTAAATCTACTGCAACTTTGCTGCTTCATAAGTTAATAACTCTCCTCTTTTTCTTTGGCAGGTCGTGGGTGATGGGAGCATTTGCCCTACTTTGTCTGTTGGGCCTCACGTGGTCCTTTGGCTTGTTCTTCCTCAATGAATCGTCCATTGTGATGGCTTACCTCTTCACCATCTTCAACACTCTGCAAGGGATGTTCATCTTCATCTTCCACTGCCTCCTCCAGAAAAAGGTAAGATTTTATCCTCCTTTGCTCTTCTGAAATTATTAGTTGTTTAATGGATCAAAAATGGATCAACAACTTGTCTATAAAGTATGCTTCTTCTAGCTTCTTAAATCTGAGAATTTGCTGTTTAAAAAAAAACCTGTTTTATATATCTGCAATAAATTAAAGAAACGATAAAAAAAAATAAAATAAAAATACCTGTTTTATATATCTGCAATACATTTTAAAAACAATTTTTAATTTTTTTTTAGTTTATTTTTAACCTTAGAAATTGTGGCATTTTTCACAATTTTCTGAAATGTATTGACTTAAGGCCCTGTCACAGATATCCGTGTGACAGAAACGTATGCCGGCTCATACGAAATATCGACAATAGGTTGATATAAATTAAGGGTAAGTTGTGATCGTTTGAAGGAACGCAGACGTACGCCGAACACGCCAGACATACGACCCTGTCACACAGTTCCGTATGGCAGAAACATGCCGGCGTATATGAAAATTAGCTCAAAATGTGTCAGAGTCCAAATACGTCCAACTTTTCACAGTGGTGTTGTAGCTGACGTATACATAACAAATTATTATACGTATGTCAAACATTGATATCGTATCACTTACCTATTTAAAACGTATCAGAGCGTCTGGCCAACGGAGCTGGAAAAGTGCCATTTGGTTCACGTCATGCTGATGCTGTAGAATGGCTAACATGCTGAACGCTAGCTGTACTGTAGAAACACGTTTAATAAGTTACTCCGTCGTCAGGCATCATCTTAACATAGGGTAGGAATAGGGTATCCACTCGTTATCAATACATTTGGCTGTAGGGTTCACCGTCAGCCTACGTAGCCGATATCTAACGTTCCTCTAACGTAGTCACGTAGGTATTCACGTAGGTAAATATTCACGTACGTAATCCGTATTCACGTATGTCTAACGTAATGTAACATCTGCATATCTTATGAAGCACACGTCGGGTACGTCCGGTAATTTTGAACATGCTCAAAACATCAGCGTTCAACAACGCACCCCAGCGTAACACAGCGAGCTCTTAACGAACACTACTTATACCATACCTTATATCAACGTAAACCAGCGTGTTGCCCATATTTTGTATATCTTATGCATTCGTTGGGTATTCGTCTGATACATTTTGTATAAGTAAGTGATACTCTATCAATAGGTTAGACATGCGTATCTGTATATGTTCAGTTTTCCGATCCGATGAAAAGTTGGACGTATTTGGACTCTGACAAATTTTCGTATGCGCCGATATACGTTTCTGTCATACGGATATGTGTGACAGGGCCTTTAACAAATAATTAATCAATGAACTAATGAAAAGAAAAAAAGACTTAGTATACAGTATACTGTAATGGAGCTGAATAATCAATGAGTCAATCTACAGAAAATTATTTTCATAATCAACTAATCACCAACTTCTCTCACGTGAGGATTTTTTATTCTTTGTTTTATAATAAATTGAGTTTTGGGGGTTTTAGACTTTTGTTCTGACAAAAACAAGACATGTCACAATCCTTTCTGACATTTTATAGACAAAACAATTAATTGATCAACTGAGAACATAATTTGTAGATTAATTGACAATGAAAAATGATCATTAGTTGCAGCCTTACTGTAATACAATTCAAACATGACACTGACAAGATTTACCTGTTACTTTCTAAATCTATCTAATCCTTGCACAGCAGGTGTGGATCTGTAAATATTTATATTGCAACACTTTGAAATTTGACACAAGACATTTTGTAATATTGTATACCTTCTTACATCCCAGTGCTTCCTCTCTACAACATTTCAACATCTTGTCACAGTGTTTGTTATCCGTGTCCTTACAGATATGGCATTTAAACTGCTGTCAGCTGGTTGGCATTTGATAAAAGATTTGGGATTTGCATCTCTCATGGGGAGGGGCTTTCTGCAGCTATCTGTGTGCTTTGTGTGTGCTGATCTTTTGCTTCTCTGCAGGTCCGCAAAGAGTACAGCAAATGTTTCCGTCAGTCCCAGTGCTGTGGCTCGCTGCCGTCCGAGGGCCCCCACAGTGTAGCCAAGACGGCCACGTCTCGATCCACGGCCCGCTACTCATCTGCGACACAGGTGTGCATACACCACTGGGATATAGATACATTTGGGGTTTGAATGTAGAAAAAGCATGAAAAGAGTTTGTATATAAATTAATTCCAGTTAATTATATGTCAGTGGAGTTATTTATTGATTTACTTATTTTAAGGACTCTTTTGGTTTCTTAATGAAAAAGCATTTTTTCTTTACAGGTTTACTTCTTTAAAGTCTGGTGATAATATTTAGTTTTTTAATCATCAACAAATCCCTTGAAAAAGTCAAAAAACAACAATGAACTGATCCTACTAACAAGTATTTGTCTGCGTAGCCAAAAGCTGATATACTGTAGCTTCTTCCTCTGTGCCATCGAGCTCCAATATTCCAGCCATTACCAAAAACTCAACATCTAGGAGCCACATCGTTTAATTTTCCTTCATTTCAATGAACGTGGGAACTGTAGTTTATTTTGAGTCGATCCCATATACACAAAGTCGGCGGTCTAAATACTCACTAGCACCGAATGTGTATTAATTCGCACCATTAAATGCACCATTTACTCCTGCTTTAGTAATGTTTGTTAAAAACTACAATTCCCAGATGTTTAAAAATATGAGCATATGAGCCTTTTAATAAATAAAAGTATATATTTGTGATCCGACTTTAAAGATGTACATATGTCCTTAGGAACAAATGTTGGATAGTATTGAGAAATTGATTAACGCTCAATAAGAAAAGCAAAGGTTATCAACTTTGTAAAATTGTAAAGCAGAGTTTCTTTACTTTATCAAACAAATGTACAGCTTAAACATTTCAATAGTGATGTTGGTGCGGTACTTGATGTCACAGTTCAAGCTTCGCTTTGTAATGTTAGGCTTTGTTATGTTAGGCTTTGTTATCAAGCTGTGAGACTGCAAAGGTTATGCCGTGTATCACAGTATGGGAATTATTTGTTTTACAGTACAGTGTGTCTAGAAGACAGACGGCTCTAATGTATTTAAATTTTCTTTTCAAATGTTCTTCAATACCTGTTACCATGACCCTTGTTGGAAAAGAAAGAAGCCAAAGACAATTGTGTAAAAGATGAGAATATATTGTTGAATTTGTCTCTCATCTTTTCTATTGTGACCATGTCATCCAGCAGGGGGTTAGCTGAATCATATAAACAAGTGTAGGGTCACAAGAGGCCCCAGACGCCTTGAATAACACCGGCACCATGTTGAGTCCTGATCAATGGCTGTTTTTCTCTCCACCCAGAGCCGCATCAGGCGGATGTGGAACGACACTGTGAGGAAGCAGTCAGAGTCCTCCTTTATCTCAGGAGACATAAACAGCACCTCCACACTCAACCAGGGTAAGCATCCGTTTCTTCCACCGCCACCAGATAAGACACATACGCCATTCACTTTGTGATCTGAGTTCACAATAAACACTTCAATGGAGCTTACACGGCTCTGCGGCAGCTGGGGAGAGAGAAAGATAAGACTCGATTTAATGTTGCTTTTCTCTTAGTGTTAAGCAATAAAAATAAATCGGCGTCTCATGCTGCCTGTGTACCAAAAGTTCACGGCATTTTTCCTGCACTTTCCTGCTCGGTTGGATCACATAAAAGGCGAGAGAAGCGGAGACGGAGGAGGCGTGATATTCGTGTGGCACGGACGAGGTCTTGAGTTTAAATCTCAGCGACTCTGACTGTGCAGCGGCGTACCTGACTCATCTTCAGTCCAGAGTGGTCATCAGGATGGAGGTAGTGGAGATGAGCAAAGTCAGGCTGAGGTTAGAGCAGATTCTGGGAGTGATCCCAACATCTCAGGCTGCAGACTGTGCCAGTGCAGATTTGGCCGTAGCTATGAATTCATTTCAATTTAGTTTTTTTCTAAACACATGCCAGCACAAAGTTTCTCAGTGATCCATCCAAATGACTGATATTACATTCTTAAGGATTTACACAAGCATGCTCAGGATGATAGGGATACTGTATTATTCATGGCAGGCCACTTAGACATGTTTTGTCTCGTGTCTTGACTGGATACGTTTGTTTAGATGGATTTGTTTCACATAAACACTGGAGTTGATTGTGTTGCTGTGCTTTGGTCAACACTTGTCTCCATAATATTGTTTGTCAGTTACATCAGCTGACTGTTTGGATAATGTCTTGCTTTTGACCGATGTTTCTATGGCTGCTTTGTGTTCATAATAGAAGGCAGACGGATCGGAGGTTAGAAATCTTGTGCGGTGTCAGATTTTTGGACAGCGAATGTCAGTGTTTGTTTATGTCGACAGCTGCCCAGCGCACCACCACAGATCATGCAGTACAGTACCGTGGGCTCTTTTCCTCAACTGTTTTTTTCCCTCCCTCTCTCCCTCTCTCTCTTTTCCTGTTATTTCAGGGATGACTGGCAACTACCTCCTAACTAACCCTCTCCTCCGAACCCACGACACTAACCCTTATAACAACCTGCTGGCAGAAACGGTGGTGTGCAACACCCCCTCTCCACCGGCCTTTCACTCCCCAGGTGCACATCCACCCTCCACTTTTATTCTTACATTAATGTGTGTGTGTGTGTGTGTGTGTGTGTGTGTGTGTGTGTGTGTGTGTGTGTGTGTGTGTGTGTATGTGTGTGTGTGTGTGTGTGTGTGTGTGTGTGTGTGTGTGTGTGTGTTGGTTTGTTTTAAGTCAAAACCGTTTTTATAGTTTGGGTAATACACTAATTCGCTTTCTGAGGGAGAGTAAAATGAGATGATCAATACTATTACCATGTGCATGTGTTAAATACAAGGCTACAGCCAGTTAGCTTAGCTTAGCATAAAGACTTGAAACGGTGGGAAACAGCTAGCCTGGCTTTGTCCAGAGGTAACAAATAAATAAAAGCTCAATAATTACCCGTTATATCTTGTTGATTTAATGCAGTGATTCCCAACCACGCGAGATGGAAATATTGTGGCGTAACTCAACTCATTTGAAAACAAATAATAATGAATATACAGTTCAAATACTTAGCTAACTAGAGATAATGGGTAAATAGCTTAACGTCTGCCACTAGTAGTACAAACGCAAACTTGACCAACCTAAACATTACATATTGTAACACTAGTGTAAAATATTGTAACAGGCGTATGATTAAAAAAAACATTGTGAATAATGTTTAATAATAATATCCAGTTAATGATGAATTCAAATGAGCACATTTGAAGGAAGGAGCACTTGACTTCCTCTCATAGGGCTGTGTGGGTACATCTTGAAAAGAGGTTTAAAACTGAGAGTTTTACGGTTTACGAAAAGAGGTTATGTGCTGGACTATTTCTTGGATCTGACCAGTTGCTAGGCAACCTGCGTAAGACTCAAAGACGTTAATGATCACATCCAGCACATAATCCCTTGTAAAATGGCAAATTATTGTTTTCTTTACACTTTTTGTATTAAACAAAAAGATTTTAGGTGTTTCTGAATGGCCAGCAATATTTCCAGTCTTTGTGCTAAGTTAACAGGTGGCTGGCTGTCGCTTCAGTAAACAGACGGATATAAGAGTCGTCTTTATCTTCTCATTTAACTTTCTCCTTCAAGTGTGTTAGATTTATAAAAATAAAAAAAATAAATCTTGAGGTTGCATGCACTGAAAATGTTGAGAGTAATTACTCTCGATTTCCCCGTTTGTTCTTCTTCACTTACACCTTCTCTGAATTTCCACTAGTTCTCATCTAAGTGAGTTTCTCCTTTGTAAACGCATACGGAGATAATGCAATGCAATCTTATCTCTTCCACTGAGCAGTCACATGGGAATTCCTCTCTCTGTTGAAAATGAGCTCCACACATTACCCTTTTTCACATGGATGATATTTTTATAACATGTTTAGATTGTCTTTAGTTTACTTTGAATTAAATATATTGAAATCATGTCAGTGTTTATGGTGACCTAGTTCCTCACTGGCAGAGCAAAAGAAACCCAATCAAAGAAAAAGAAGAAGAAGAAGAAGAAGAAGAAAACAGACGCTCATGACGCAATGCGGGCAGAGTCATAGCCCTCAGATATTCCCAGGCATTTGATGATAAAAGAGAATATACAAAAACAGCAGTATGGCGAAAGTGTTACGGGTAAGATATGCAGGCAATGTATAGCTTTAACCCGCTGCAGTGTTGCGGTCTTGGTTTGTGCTGCAGCACAATAAACACTTCACACTAAGAGATAATGAAGCAGTGTTGGGACCAAACAATGTCGGCAAACAAAATCAAAGACAAATTTCTTTTTTCTGTCTCTGAGCTCAGCAGCAAGCGAGCGGCTCAGATGCAGAAGTCAGTGTGTGTTCAGACAGCTTGTGCTTTATTGCCCTGAAATGTTTACCTGCTTAATAATTGTAGTAAATGCATCTTAACGTTGGAGCACCAGAGACGGATAACAAGTGGTGATATTTAATTAGCATGTCATTTTGAACGTCAGTATAAATAAACATCTTCTTTACCAGTAGGAACACTTTTTCTCCCCCTGAGGCGAAGCGCTGCACTATGTTCCTACACAGGAGCAACAGGAAGCAGTGACACTCAGGATAAAACAATATAACATATGGAAACCCGTTTGAGGAGAGCATGACACACAAATGTCAAAACCTGGTGTGAAGATCACCAACCGAGTATGAAATAAGCGCTGAGAGACTGTCAATTTTAACATAAGCTTTTTCAAAAAGTTTGCCTGCTATAGTCATTACATTTAGCTCCTGGAAAAGGATGAGCGTGTCTTCTATTATAAGTGTATTAATGCTAAGTAATGCTCTGCAGATGTTCATCCGATGCAGTAAAATCAGTAAGGAGAACATCTTGGATGAATCGCTGCTGGAACAGTTCCCAGAGTGCAGCTGTCGCCGCGTCCAGTTGAATTCTGTTCACATCATTTCCCCCCGCTCTCCCGGTGGACAGTACCTGTCTGCGATGAAATTACTGCCTGTGCATAAACAAATGCAAATTTGGGATGAGGGTCTATTCAGAGAAGTGCCTAATAATCTTCCACCCCCTCGTTTTGCCCTTTTGCTCTCTGTGCTCTTTTCACTCTTTTTTTAGAAATGTCTTTGATGTTGTTTTTAGAGCTGGTTTTTTTCTTCACTCGCTGTCATGCTTTTTGTGACACGTTCATTTGAAACCCAAAGACTTTTCGCATGTTTTTTTTATTCCCTGTGACGAAACCCCACTCACCCTGTAAAATGTCAACCTTTCACTTACAAACTCACAGTGTACCCAGTAAATAAAATCCTCATATCAAAACTCCACTGTGTGTGTGTGTGTGTGTGTGTGTGTGTGTGTGTGTGTGTGTGTGTGTGTGTGTGTGTGTGTGTGTGTGTGTGTGTGTGTGTGTGTGTGTGTGTGTATTATGTTCACATAAAATTGATGTACACTTCAAAAAAGGGCAAAAAAAAACTAAGTGACATTCAGAAAGAAATATTTTCTTTAGGAAATGTTCCTTTTATTGTAGACTTTTTTTTTCAAAGAGACTGTGCTTGCTGCTGAACCCTTTCACCTGCTGAGTCCAGGATTCAGTTGTCCTTGATTTGTCCTTTAGCTCTCTCAAACTGTTAAACACATAATTTCGCTGTCATTCTCCATCCACCGACAACAATTTGAGCTATGCATCGCATGAGCTAAATTATAGTTAATAGCAAGGACACAAAGAGTTGGATCGACTGAATCCAGGCTGGATGTTACAAGCTTTCCACTTTGGTCTTATTTCAGTGATTTTGTTGTTTCTGCTGCAATTGAAAAAAAGCATCTGTTTTACTTTTTTTGCACATCAGCTGTTCTTAGGCCAGATAGCCTGAGCAGACACACTTGATGTGAGTGTTGGCAAAGTGAGTCATTGCACCGTGCCTGTCTGTCGTGGTGTGTGGGGGTTGTTGCTGTGCTTGTGGGGCCCCAGTGCAGAGAGGTGGCTGGCCATCTGTGTTCGACATTACTCTTTTGTCTTGCCTTCGTTAAAACAGGTGGAATGTTTTATTCATTGTTAATGTCACAACACTTCCTCATCAGCTTGTATTCATTTATTTATTTTACTCTCATCCTATACTTTTGCTTTTTTTTGTATGCTGCTATGTTGTAACCTGGTCCTTAGCTACTTTTTAGCGTGTTGCTGTACTATGTTGTTTAAGTTTGAAGTCATCTTTTGTTCTCATTTCTCCAATATTGTTCAGGATAATCTCTTAGATTGGCTTTAATGATATTCAGCCGTAATGAGGATGGACACAGTGGAGAGCTGATTGGGTTCTCCTTTGAATTTTAACATTTTTTGTATTTGCATAAAATTAAAATGAACCCAGAGATCAAAGAGTGAAGTGTCCTGAGCAGTATCAATTTGTATGTGGATGGTGAAGTGGACACTGTTTTGTTATACATAAAAGGCAAGGAAATCATATCTCACGCACTCTTTTTGCCTTTTCCTGCAGGACAGCACTCTCTGAGCAACAGCAGGGACATCAGTGCCATGGACACCCTTCCCCTCAATGGCAATTTCAACAACAGCTACTCCCTGCGAGACGACGATTATGAGACCGTGGCCGTCAGATCCACGGGTGACCTGGGGGGCCTCCACCTTGATGATGCCGCCTTTGAGAAGATGATCATATCTGAGATTGTCCACAACAACCTAAGGCCCCGCGGGGCCCCCAAAGGCCGCGACGCCCCTAGGGAGCAGGACAGAGCCTTGCCTCTGCAGACCAGAGTGACAGTGGACCGAGGTGGGGGTGGGAGCGGCAGCGAGGATGACGCCATCGTGGCGGATCACGCCGAGGCCTCATCCCCCCAGAGAGGAAGTGGAAGAGAAGGCCACACCACCCTGGAGCTGCTCCTGCACCCACACCACAAGGAGGTGCTGGAGGCCCCCCTCCTGCCCCAGAGGACTCACTCCCTGCTCTACAGCGCCCAGAAGGCCCCCAGGTGCCTGGAAGGGCAGGACGGCCATGGCTCTGAGACTGTTACTGCAGTGGAGGACATGGGCTCACCCAACAATAATAGAGACTCCCTTTACACCAGCATGCCAAATTTGAGAGACTCACCCTCGCCCTCAGCTTCGCCGTACCCCCCGGAGGAGGAAGAGGAGCTCTCCCCCTCACCTCGAAGCGAGAGCGAGGACGCGTATCACAAAAGCATGCCTGAGCTCGGCGACGCACCGCAGCCCATGTCCTACTACCACATAAACCGAGGCACCAGCGACGGATGCATCATCCCACCCAACAATGAAAACTTCGCACAGGAAGGAGAGGCACCCAGCGACGGACAAATGCAGCTCATTACCAGCCTCTGAGCCGGCCCTCTTTGTTTGCACAGGTTTTAACAGATGGCTGCTTTTCGGTTGATGTCAAGAGAACTGGCAAGTCTGGCTCCTCACTCCACATGCCCTTCCTCTTAGGACAGGAAGGGAAATGTTGTTGGGTGGGAAAAAGAATGAAGAAATGACTTTTGCACACAGAAATACCATTAACACACAAAACACATTCATCCCAGGCCAGACAAATGTGGACTGTGAAAGCTCTGCTGTTGGACTAAAGAGGTGCAGAGAATAACACGTTTTGTCAAAGATAAGTCTGGCATTTCTGTTGTACTGTAATGTCGAAGAATAAGGGATTAAAAAAAATACTCCAAGCAAAGAACTATGGAACTCCTGAAATATCCTTTGGGGACTTTGCAGAACCAGGGTCTTTTTAGTCATGAAGTACAGAACTAGAACTCGTGTAGCCTCACTACACGGTCAGGACTGTAACGTTAAGAAACCACTAATTCAGACTCAGGCCTTATATTTTCTCTATTGCACATTTACCTGTTGTCAAAGTAACAGCTAAAGAAAATATATTTTGCTGTACCACTAGTGTAAAATGTCAAAAAAAAAAAAGAAAGAAAAAAAAAAAGGCAACCAATAGTTATGGCCTTTTTAACGTCAATAAGATTCTTCAGACAAGGTTAATCAAAATGGTGGAAATGTTTTCCGTTGACAAAAACTCTTGACTCATTGTATTGTTTGAATATGAAAAAAAAAAAAAAGTTTTGAGAGATATCAGTCCATATGAATCATGCTCACGTCTCTGCTTGTGAAGTGCTTTTGCTTTCATGAATGATGAGTTTTTGCCAGTAGTATATTTGTTAACACGGGGCCATGCACAGATTTGGAGTGAATTGGAAACTTGTGTAATTTATTTTACTTGAAAGTAATTGTCGGGTTTAAAGACTTATGTTCACGTTAATGCGATATTGCAGTTTTTGCGGACATATTTCATCCTTTGACACTAATTAATTTATTAACTGAACTATTCAGAAAAAATGGAGAAAAAAAAAAGAACATGGTTGGAAAGTGTGAAAAGTTGTTGCAGCACTGGTTAGGTTCATTTTATTTCTTTTGTAAGAGCCCATCATCAGCTGATATTTAATTCAACTCCTGTTTGATATCAAATAAATGTGAAATTTTTTCTTGTTCACAGATGTCTGGCTGCTTATTCATGTTTTGCATTACATGTTTTGCTATGATCCATACATGTGGGGGATATTCTATATGTTCTGTTATTGTCAACAAATCCCATGAAAAGACTAAAACTAACCATATCTTAGACAATCAGCCCCAAACCCATCCGTTCCTCATGAAGACTTAAATATTTAAAAACTTATATACAAGTTTTTCTGTGGGAATAAATAGTGTTTTAGTTGGGGAATATTTTCAGCTGTGGATTTCTACACATTTGTGAGGATTTACAGCAGCAGGACAAAATAAAATAAAATCTAAATAAACTACAGTCACCCAGTGCAACAGGGTGTTAAACAGTTAATTATTTTATATCTGTTATTAGACATTACAGTTGTGATAACTAAGTCACATTTGTTTGTTTCACTCATTCCCTCTCTTGCTCAAATGAACCTGGAGGTTTTGCAGTGCAGTTTGCGAGCACGAGGGAAAGGTTGCGATGTCGGGAGAGTCGATGTGTTGAAGTAGTCGCAAAGAAGTTGAGAAAGAGTTGCAACTAAGTCAAAACATTTGTTTAACTTGAGCAGTTATCAGTGACATGGCTTCCCTGCAGAAACCACAAGACAGAAGCCAGAAAGTGACGGTTTTATCTTGATTAGTTTCACTTTTCATGCTTAGTGATTTCGTTTATTAAGTGTAGAAAACCCAGTGGGGAAGATCCAACGGTTCCAGTAGACGACGAGCCTCCCTGCTTGATCTCCGTGAACCCGGATCTACACAGCTGCTGAAACAGCCGGATGAACTCTCTGCTTTGTGGTAGGATTGTGCCGGTATAACTTAACATAACTTAGAAATACAGACTCAGACCTACATCTGATCTGAACTCAAACAAAGTCGACTTTGACCAATTTTATGGTCAAACTGGTTTTCTATGATCATCGGACACTGACTTAGAAGTAACTTGAAACTGAATAAATCCCACATAAGAACAAGTATGCTTAAGGAGATCACCAGACCGAGCGTATTTAAAAGACCATTTTATTCCAGTTTAAACTTTAAAGGGCCCAGTTTCTTTCTTTTTTCATATCCATGTAAATATTTGCTATTTATAGTCAAACTAAAGCTGCACTTTATTAAATTCACATGTGTTGTCGTATTTATGGTTATTGCGCTCAAAACTTAGCTCCTTCCGAACCTAAACCGAGGTGTACTTACCCAGGAGTGTGTTACGCTGCCTTTATTATTGCTAACGCCAAGGTGTTTAAATGTCCAGGGAACTGTGTCAGGATGACAGAAGACGTTACAGTTGTGTTTCTTTATGTCATTTCTCATTGAGATTTTAACCCAATAATTAAGTCAAATATTCTCTAAAGCTAATGAATGAACTCATGACACACACACACACACACACACGTTTTAAAAGACTGTTCACCTTAATATGCATTATATGTAACAGTAAAAATATTCTAAAAACAAGTCACAAATACAATAAATTCATATAGCCTAAATCAGGAAGTGATTTTCACCCCTTTGTCGAGTAAATGTGTTTTGAGAAATGATAGCTGAGGAGTTGTTCCTGTAAACCAAACTTGACAGCTTGTGATAAATTGCAGTAAAAATTGAATTGGTCACTATTTGAATGAAATGATTAATCTGTTATCAATATATTTTTTGATGACGATACTAAACTAATTATACCAAGGAAACAAATAGTTATGACAGTTGGCTCAAATATTTAGCCTGTGAGGATTTGTCGACAAGAAGTCAAATGTGTAATAGCCTCATCCTTTAACTGCCACTGTAAGAATACACTTTGACAGTAATTATACAAGTTTAACAAGATGTTCCGTAATCATTTTTGATCGGTGTCTAAATCATTCCATGTGCTGAACTGTAAGCGCATCATCTGAAGAGAAGACAGAGTGGATGAGACTCACATCATAGATTTAGCAGATTTAGCGCTCGATATATCTTTCATCCGTGACATTCCAGGAGTGTCCCGCTCCAACTGACCACACACACACACACACACACACACACACACTCAGCAGACATACAGTACATGCAGTCGCTGTAGGATATGGGTGGTGCACTTTATTAGTCGGAGCTTGGTGCCAGTTTGCTGTCAAGAGGCTTGACGCTGAGGCCAAGTAAAAGCTCTGAGTCCACTATGGCTCTCTGCCTCGATGTTTGAACATCAGCCTCTCTGTTTACACAGAGCCATCCAAAAAGGTCCAGAGAGACACCCCAACCGGTCTGTAAATTATAAGGAAACTTGGCCTCTGTTCAGATATAAATAAAAAATAATACAAAGTTGATGACCCGCTCACGCTTCACGGAGACTTGGCCAGGCACTGTGTGTGAAAGCTTCTTTATTATAAACACTGAAAAATGGACAATCAGGTTTCTCATGAGACTGTCCCTTCTGGGGGGGGGGGGGGGGGGGAAGTGCGGGGATGGGAAGTTTCCTCGTCTGCATTTTCATAAAGTTGTGATGAATGAATTGTGCTGAGCTCCATTTGTCAAGCATAAGGATGGGTTTTGTATGTTTCATATATATTGGTTCATTATCCCTGAGTCACCTGTGTGGCCTGTATTAGCTCTCTCTTATCTGCCTATTATCTTAAAGAACATTGTATTCTCAAATTGAACGATATCTAAATGATCATGTCCTTTCCCCAATAACTCTGGAAGGATTCTTGATGCAAAGATCAGCATATCCTGTGCTCTCCTTATCCCGCTGTGATGATTGTCAGCCATTTATCCTCTTCAGATGCTCCTTCCACCTTTTGACTTTTCAGACATTACCATCTGTGATTATCTGATTATATTATGATGCGGCATATTAGCCATGCAGTGTTTGCGCTGCAAATGAAAAACTTGTCAAAGTTTGCCGCAGATGAAAGTACCTCATTTATCAACTCATTTTTTATCTGTGCGCAGTCTAAGCCCAGTTTCCATGGGGTAGTGGCAAATGAAGCAGCAATAACGCTCGGTCCGAGAAAGCATTACCGTGTTTTCATTTGAATCTGTTTGATGTTCCAGCCTCTGGTGATTTGGACATTATTTCATGTCCATCATCAAAAAGACATCAAACAAGACGTTACATTCAAAGTCAGATCACAGAGCCTGGGCCAAAAAGTGTGTGTGTGTGTGTGTGTGTGTGTGTGTGTGTGTGTGTGTGTGTGTGTGTGTGTGTCCTATCCTAAGCCTAGCTCAAAACTGGAAAGCTTTTTGACCCGCTCCACCTAGGTCTTACTTTAAAAAAAAACAAAAAAAAACAAACATAATAATATCATTAAAATGAAAAGGCGTTCTTGCAGACAATGTTTATATTCTTGGATTGCAATCTTTTCTTTAGCTAGTGCAGGAACTATGCACAATTACATTAGCACAGCCACAATGCAGAAGGAGTATTATATTTCCTCGGGGCCTCTGTAAATGTAGAGCTTACATTCCTCTACATTTCACTCTGCAGCAGGAAGATAAAGAACATCTGAATCGCTCCCGCTCTGCTGCCACCGTCCCACCGAACAACACTGCACCGCCTTGGCTGACTCGGCTTCTCTGTGTGAATTCAAAGCAAAGACAGAAAATTCCTGCCTGCGAAAAAACAGCTAAACAAGCCCGAAATCAGACTCCCTCACATTTTTACAGCTGTAGCGCATAAAGGATATAGCACTTATAGACTGTGTTATAGGGTTGGATGTAAATGTTTGAGGAAAAGCTGCACGTACCAATATAGTAACCACACAATGTTGCCCTGGAAATCCTTCTACGCTGTTAGAATGAGCTTTTGTGTTTTCCTTGCATAATCTCCTGGTGCAATTATTGCAATTTAAGCGTTCTAGAAATGTTTTAATTTTAGTCTTATGGCATTTGTAGTGTGTTGTTTGAATGCTTGTTATGATATCACCACAACTAGCCCCCTTCAACACTAACAGAGAGCTGTTGAAAAATGAAATATGGGCTTCCGCCTCGACTTCCACAAAGAACCCTATTATGAGAGATTAAGACTTTCGGCTTAAAATATGCTCAAGAGTCCTATTTGAGTCCGGCTGAGAAAGGCTTGATATAATTTCTTGCATGTGCGTGTGCGTGTGCGTGTGCGTGTGTGTGCGTGTGCGTGTGCGGAAATGAAAGAAAGAAAGGAAAGGCGAGTGTTTCAGATAAAGTGTTGGAGAGGCTGAAAAGAAGAAAGTGAGAGAAAACGAAGGGGAGAAATTGCGAGACAGACTGAGAGCAGCAGCAGCCCAAGATGTCAGAATCTATCCAGGTCTGAGCCCCTGCAGTTGTTAAACTGCCATACCTCGTAGGAAACACCAGCGGTGACCTCAGCATTGGACTAAGGTAGCCTGTCACACCCATTATACAGTAAACACTCAACAGAGGCCAGTGTTTTTGTTGGGTTGTCTCTGTTAAAATAATAGCAATGCATTCCCCTGAGACACACACATACTATATGAGTGCTATTAGTCAAAAGCTCTGGAGAGGAATTTTCCCTTATTTAAGCAATTGGTCCAATAGTTTTTGTCCATTCGAGACAAATTTAAAAGACGCAGTGAACGTGATAATGAATTCCAGTCAAGCATGTCCAACACGACTTCAAAAACACATTTGAACATAAAATATGCATTTTTACTGTATGTCCCACTTCAAAGTGCCTTTTGATATGACAATTCAGACAGTCAGTATTGTCAAAAACCACTTGGACGGAAATATCTTTGATAAATAAGAAAGAGATTTATCTTTTCCAGCCTCAAACTTGTATAGTATAGAATATAAATGTTTTATTCAGTGGGGTTTCAGAGTGATAATTACAGATCATTCTCGCAGATGTTTTTCATATATCTCTGAAACAGTATAGCCATTATTTACACGAAAAAAACCACCATTATACAAACACATCTGTAGGTATTTCGCATTTCTAATTTATCAAAAAGGAAGGAAAAGAGACTTTCAAATGAGGCACTGACTACTGTTTTAATTAATTCAGTAAAATCCTGCTTCAATAATGCAACACAGAAAGTTAAATATTACAATAGCTTTGTTACAGAATAAGTTATTTTCCATCTAACAGTGTGGCTGTCATTGTATGTGTTGAAACTGACTTCACAGTCGGACCACTGAGAACATGTATAGCATTAAACTACAGGGCGTTGATTAAAGATTTATTCAAAGGTTTTTATCCACAGCTAATTTACTTACAGTTGATATAATCACTCACCCAGTGTGTGCCGAGCCTTGTCTGAACGTGAAATACAGTGGTACAGTTACAGTAGCATGTGGAGATAATTATAAAGCTAAGATAATCAATGTCATGGTTGAAGTTGCATTCAAAAGATGCCCAAAGCAATGTTTTTTTGTTGGACCATTGGCTAGAAAATCAAAGTGACAGGTTAAAGAAAGAAAGAAAGAAAGTTGAATAAAGGTTCAGCTTTGAAACAGCGATGAACTGAGCTACTACACATGGTGACATGTTTAATGTTGCTTTCTTGTAGTCGCTAAATGACCTTAAATGCGGACTACATCAACAAAGGTTCATATTTCATCAAAATATTTGGTTTAGGAGTTAAGACGGACACATGCTCCAAACCACCCACAAATACACAAAAACTGAAGAAAAACTAGAACAAAATAACTAAAATGTTTCATTGTGACATTTGTTTGGGAAAGCTTTTGCTATCTAAACAATGTCGTAAAGAAACAAATCTCCGGACTCAGAGCCTCACTGAATGTGCTTTACTGTGATGCTCTGGAAGGATTCCTGACACTTTTATAGAGGTGGAGATCAAATTTCAGAAAGAAGCTCCTCAGCTGTTTCAACTTCCTATTATCAGCGTGCCCTGAAGGCATCTTTCCAAGAAGTTTCTAACTGGGGACCCCTGGTATGTGTGCCAATGGTAAAGACAGTAGGGTCCCCAGAGGTGAGACGTGTCACTTCCCTTTCTGCCACAAAAGTATAAAAACAAGTACTACTTTTACGGTTAATTTAAAACCGTGTCGCTCAGAACAAGAGGGTTACAGCATTTACTTTTCTTTTCTTTTTATCTGCTATAAATGTAATAAAACTGAAAGAAAGCCACATAAAGACTGAAAAGTATTTTCAGATGTAACTTTATCATCAGGCTTTTATAAAGATGTTTATAACTATCATTAGCATTTTAAAATTAGCATGGTGTGGAAAAAAAAGATCCAACATAATGCTGATATTAATGTCTGCTGTAAAAGTAAAGTAAAATTACTAAATGACTAAAATCACAAGCGATTTCATGTGTTCAGTTTTACTCCTGAGGTTATATTATATTTCAACCTACCTTCATATGCTCGTATAAGGCTAACATAAATGTCAGCTTCTGCAATAGGCCAATATTACATGCTTGTTAACAGCAGGTTGTTTTTGTTAGGTAAGTTAGCATGGTATAACCTTCACCCCCCTAACACACACACATACAAGCAAGATTAGCTAGTAGGAAAACTAAGAAAAAAGACCGCAGATGGAAGTGGCGCACCTCATTTTGTGGGGACCCTTTTTTCTCCCATTGGCTCGCAGACCTGGGGTCCAGAGACACAAGGTTCACAGTTGGAGCCTCTTGATTTTTCCTCCAACTGCTCCAAACTTTGCCCTGGTTGTGAATGACTATATGAATACAAATCAGAGTGCTGGTAAAAATCCAGCAAGCTCACACAGACTCGCTAGATTTCCTGGATAGAAAAGACTTTAAAATGTAAGAATTGTAATGATGCGAAATAAATAATAAATACAAGTGCAAATATCTGCTTCTGTTCTGTTCAGACAGAATTCTCCTCTCTTCTTTTTTGCAATGTTAGAAGAAGAAAAAACATTCAGAAGTCGACAGAAGAGATTTTGAGGAAAAAGTGCTCTCAGTTCTGTGAGAGATCAGATTATAAAAGCTCCAGGCAGCAAAATAAATGTGTAAGTTTTCACCCCACACCTACATATGTCGTTCACATTTGACTTTATGGAGTGCACAGTGCAACACTTGTTTTATGCTTTCCAAGGTCGAAATCTTCTGTCTGACGTTGGAGGCGACCGACCAGTTTAGTAAACACAGACCCAGTTTTCAAAAAACAAGTGACTGACAGAAGACAGGATTGAGATCATCCTGCAGCCTGTTACACTGACACAAAGTAACACACTGACTTATATTTAACATGTGAATGCTGTGATTTAAACAAACTGTTTGGCAGACCTGTGTGATCAACTGTGCATGCTTGTTGTGTTTTCTGTTGTGAAAAATTAAGCAGGAGGAGTTTAGTGATCATCCAATGCATTAACTCTAAATATTAAGGGGAGAAAATAAGCTTTGCAAAGCATTTGCATCATTAAAAATACGACAACAATTTTCAGCCTTGGTTCACATATTCACTGTACTCAGTGCCTGTGTTGTGTACCATCTTTCCTTTCTTTATCCCTTTTCTTTTTTTACATTCAGAAAGGTCTTGACTTAAGACTGCTTTAAGAGTTTTGAGAATGTGACATTGATTGAACGAAACTTCAAATGAAAAGATGGCAACAGTAGGGATTTTTCTCTTTGTGTTCATACCCATAACAATGAAGATAAATAGTATTTGGTCTTGGATGTGAGATGTTTTCTCTGAGGTGTAAGAAGAAAATAGCTTTCTGCCCAATATAGCAAACTAGGAAATACAACAATGTACAACATTGAGTAACATGGGCATGTAGGTTGTTCCACTATTTTGGTAACGTTACTGACTAAAATATCTGATTTTTACAATATTACATTACAGTTAGTTTAGCTGACGCTTTTGTCCAAAGTGACTTACAATAAGTGCAAACGATCATGAGGATACAACTCCGAACAGCAAGAATCTTGCAAGTACATCAGCTTCAAATAGGTACAATCCTTTAAGTGCAGAACAATAGCTTCAAATAAGCCAAATAAAAGTGCAACATACAGAAACATTAGAATACAAATTCAACTATTAGCTACAAATAAGACAAACCAATAAAAATGCAACATACAAAGAACAGTATTTTGTTTTTTTCTTCATTCGCCGAGGTTTCAGTCTGCGACAGAAGGTGTGAAGACTGTCTGCTGACCTGACCTGATCAATCTAATTATTGGATGAGTTGCTGTGACATGTTAGCCGACTTACTTAGCTGTTAGCTGTTGGTTGACTTTGTATTTTGCACTTATTAGAAAATGTTAGTATGCAAAAACACTTAAGTAAGAGGGTGAACATGATACATAACAACAGCTTAACATTAGCATGTTAGCATGGGCATTGTGTGGCAGTCACTCATTCTTTGGTACTTGTTGTCATTTTTCTAGTTTCCCAATTCATTTGAGCTAAATATCACACGTTGATTGGAGGGTTATTCAGATCACCTGTTGTGCAGGGTGTGGGGACTGACTCTTAATTAAGAGTTGAAAGCAGCTTGGAGCATTTCTCCCTCAGGAGTGACGACGCCTTTTCTTTAGGGCTTAAGAGATTTAGGGAATTGCACACCCAGGGCATTGTGATCCTTCTTTGACTGAATGCACCTTATTTCAGCAGAAATTGCCAGCCAGAAAATCTTGTCTTTAGGCCCTTTTTGAGACTTCTTTGCTCTCCTCTTTTCTGATTGAGGCTGATTTGGAGCATTTTGAAACCTAGCTGCAGTGAATATTAAAAAACATCTTTCCACTCAGGTCATGTTTTCAGTAGAGGAGAGACTGTACGAGGGTAACGTGGGACACAATCCGAGTGTCATTTTACCTGGAAAAGTTGTTTTGGATCACCAAAAGTACAGTCATTTTTATTTGAATAACAAGTTGTGTCAATGACAACGTTTCATGTGTTATAATCATGATCATTTGACAGATAACAGATAAACACAACCATGACAGAACTTTTCAGTGTAGAAGCAAGTCAGGAGTCATTGTCAAAACAAGAGTAACAGATGTTTCTTTCGTCACTCTACAGCATTTCTTTGCCTCGCCACGGATGTGGTCACACTGTGTTTGACAGCATTTATTAAAACATGTGTATGTCATATTTCACTAACAGAAAACGCCTGAGAAAGTGGGGGTGCAGTGTCTCTTTTGTCTGCACTTGGCCCATGAGGCGTGCACTGAGGGTGTAGAGCTCTACATCTGTCACAACTGTGACAATGAATGAAAAAAAATAAATTTGGGCTCAACGGGTGAAGTTATCGCAGCGGACTCTCTCTCCCGCTTTCCTTTCCATCTACAGCTATACTAGCAATAAAGGCAAAATGGCCAAACATATCTTTCCCTGAAATGAATGTGTTATTATCACTAAAGCTGTCTGAATCTGAACCACTGATACTGTAAACATTTCTAATCAAATCTCAAAGTTCAATTTTCAAAACATGTCTGTTTACTCTATTATTTTAAGGGTGTACATTTTCAGCGTTAAAATTACATAATGCAAGTTTTGTAAAGAAAAACCCACAACAAAAGATGCCTGGGCAACACTTAACTTTAACTCTTCACATTTAGCAGTACATCAACATTAAATTCATGGTTTATAACACTATAATGTAGTAGATATAGGTGTTTTTGTATGTATATAATAAAGTAAGACACAGTTGTAATAATATAAATATGTCCTCATAGGATATATTTTAATTGCTGATAAATACTGTACATTAATAAATATAAAAATGTAATTAGCTAAAAGTGTTGAAGAGGTAAAGCTGCATTTTATTTTCAGACGATACTTTCTTCATGACTTGGGGGGGTTGAAATAATCTTTCCTAGCTAAGACGGCCTTAAAAGCTTATCTGTTTTTTCTATTTGCACATTCAAACAACTCCAAAAAATAAAAAGATTGAATAGTCCAAAAGGATTGTTCTTGACCCTCCCTTGATTTTCGAACAGCATTTCTTGTTTTCCCTGGTGACTTGTGCGGGGGTAACTGTAGTTTAATGCACCGTTAAAAGGCTACAGCTGGAAAAGTGAACAGGAACATTTTTAACAACCTCGCAAAGCCTCTAAAGCCCAAACCCAGATCTGTCTGTGACCACCTCACGCAAAAGAGGAAGCAGTCCTTCAAACCAGAGCCTCCAAATGCTGCATGTCAATCTTCCGCGTGGGACAGATGCAACGGTCATTTCACTTTTATTTTTCTGACAGAGCCTATCAAGTATTGATTTTGAAAACATCTCCTGACCATGGTTGAATTGTAATAAAAGTCGTTCAAATTTGGAGTCGGGTGTGTGAGATATAGCCTAGCGGAGACCTTGAAGGCATCGAGGAAAAATAGGGAGGACAGGGCTTGTGTAGCATATTTCCAGAAGGGGGAAAGAGGGATCCATCCTGGATGTACTGGACATATATTTCCGGGAGAAGCAGCAAATCTTGAAGGAGAAGTCATACTCAAAAGAGATAAATTTCACCATAAAGAAGATATACGGCCAGGCCGGGTCCTGGAGTACAATTCGATAATGTGTCTGAAAAAACAAGTTCTATTGCTTGTCCTTGAGTATGAGAGCACACATAATCTGTCCCTGACGGTCGACGGTCCGTGGAATTAGGGACCGAGCGAGTGAATAAAACATGCACACACACACACACACACACACATGCACACAACTTAATAAGAAAAACTGTGTAAGTATGCAAGTCATGAAAGAAGACAACAGGGTATTCCGCTCAACAAGGGGTACCAACGTTCATATTAGATCCAGGCCCTCGGGCGTCATTGTGTGTTATGAGTTCAACATTAATTGCTGCCTTTGGGAACGTTTGTTCTTGACGTAATTACTTGTCAGAGGGAACCCTGAATCTCTATCAAGCATGAGCTGTGGAGGAACATGTTTTGTGACAAATAATTTTGATTTTTAACAAGACAGAATTGATTCCCAACACTATAAAGAACAAATATGTCCCTCTGTTACTGGTGCTTCTACAGTAATTGCAGCAGCATTACAAGATACGCCACAAAAATAAATCTTGTTTCACGCATTTCTTCATTCTAGAGCTGAAACAATTAGTTGATTAAAAATACAAAATTGTCTAGTTGCTGCCTCTCATTTGTGAGGTTTTCTTTCTTTCATGTCATAGTAAATTCAACATCTTTAAGTTTTAGACGGTTGGTCCGACCAAACCGGACATCTGAAGAATTTGTTACGTGCAGTTTTGACTATTTCCATGACATTTTAAAGGCCAAACCATAAATAATCAGTTAATTAAAAAGAATCAGTGACTACATAATGAAAATAAGTTGCAGCACGACTGTATTTTTACATTGCATGCTTTGTATTCAACTCATGTCTGTCTAAAATTGAAAATAAACAAGTTTTTGATTTATATTTCAGTGTCACTTTTCACATTTATTGCTCTGCTTGACCGTTTGACAGACACCAACACTCTGGAACAGGCACTCACACACATACAGGCACCACACACACACACATACACAGTACACTCGGGCACACATACCCTATTGGACTTCCAAGCCTTGCGACCGTCATGTCCATCTTTTCAAACACTGTCCAGACAGGAGAAAAACCTTAGCCATCAGCTCTCCTCTCTGAACCTGTCCATCACTGTCACTTTGGATCAGTGGTGCAGAACTCATCCTTCCTCTCCCGCTGGTCCCTGCTGGACTGGACTTGCTCAGTCTAGCCCCTCATATCGCTGTCAGGAGTCCCAACTGACAGCCTGCTGCTGCAGCTGATTCCAGTTTGCTGGTCCTGCTACGGGCCGATGCCAGCAATCTGTGCTTTGTCAGTGGGTGGCCGTCTGTTAAAGGAAAAAGCTTTGATAGGAACAATGATGGAGTTATTCATATGGGCATCTTAACACCCCAAAAGCACTATCATATGCATGAAATAGCAACGTGTTGGAATGACAATCCCTGACTTTGACGTGAGAATGCTCAAATCCAGCAGTTCACAGGGAGCGATGGCGGTGTGGGTAAAACACGCACACATGTCTCAACTGCTTGAGCAGACCGGATGTCACACCAGTCCTGCGTCTGTGCATGAGCTCAGGCCTTTTCTTTCTCTCTCTGCACCACATGTGTGAATTCTATCGTAATGGCTGGGGTTTCCAGAGAAGTCTGGATCTTTCAAACAAACCACAACAGGCGGTAAACCCAGCTTCTCAACCTCCCACAGAGACGGGGACAGTCAGTGGAGAAGTGAGAGTGGGGATTGGAATTTAATTACAGCCTTAAAGCCCTCAGAGTCCAATATGAGAGAGAGGGATGAGACATAAATCTACAGGGGTGCCTTTGTTTGTACGGTGGCTACAACAAGAAAATCATTCAAAACCCACTGCGGAGACACAAATGTCTGTAGAACAGCAGTTCAAAGTTTGAAGGATGAACAACTGGGCTTTCAAAGACTGACATAGTTACTCATTCATCCCAGCTTTCTTTAATTAAAGTGTCCATTCTTGTTCTATTGTGGAAAACTGCGCTGCAATAACAGGCTGGAAGTAACAAAGACAAATATAGATTTGATTACACCCTGGCTAGCATGTCAATCGGTAGCCTATGTTTGACTGTATATTGAAGTGATGGTAAAATTTCAACAACTGACAAAAAAAATTAGATTTGAACATGTTTTTAAGCTAAAGGACGCCGGGGAGTTCGCTGATTACCTATTGAGAAGGTTTACTCAACTATCTGTGTCTTGCAATACATCACTTTGGAAGTTGAGATTCATGGCTAAAATCAATCTGTCTTTTTCCACATTGCTGACCATAGACGCAATTCCCCTGTGTCTAACTGAAAGAACATGGATGTACTATTACAAGGGAACCTATGGTCTTGTGATTGGATTCAAAGCTGCTTTGGCCAACACATCAAGGGAATTCTCTGGGCTGCAGATTGGCCAGACTGGCGGCAGAGCGTAGAATCTGCAGAGTGAGTTAAAAGTCACAGGCCTGCTCCCAATCCATCGTATTTCAGCCAGGGTGGGGCACTGAGGATGAAAACCAGATTGGGTGCTCCACATACTGTTCCACATACGTTATGAAGAATAAGGCCAGAAGGGCGCTTTCTGTCTCGTTCTCACTATCGCTTCAACGTTTGTAACAGAGATCCAGTGGGGACATTTTGTTTTAGGACTCAACTGGCCGCTGCTCTGATAGGTGTGACAGGCAACATTGAAGGGTTACATTCACAACACTGAGGCTTGCAGTGTAACTCGAAGAAAGAGAGAGAAATCCCGCTTGTGGCTCTGAGAGAGGCTGACAGGGGGTGGGGCACCCTCTAGTGCAGAAATCCAGATGTAGGTCACTGCCAAAAAAATTCAAAAATCCTGATGTTCTGGCCAACAGGGAGGCTGCAAAACCTTCTCCATGTAAATAACGTCAGCAAATCACCCTGTACAATCCCTTTCATAAAGAATCTGGAGACATTTAAGCTGAGACAGCCATGAGAATACAAACCGCATGTCTTCTTCTGTTAGGGTTTCTTAAATCACCTCAGCTCTGCTAAAACAAAATATCAGGGTGCAATTTGACAGGGATACGTCAGGCAATGGATGTGGGGGGATGACGTTCGTAGAGCTTACATAAGAAAGAAGTTGGGACATCCAACACATCAGCTATGATTGTGTTTGACATCAATATCATGCTAATATATCTTTTCAAACTAACTAGGTTTGCTCAACAAATTGCTGTAAAATAATGCTGTCATTTTGTTTGTCTGGACACAAGTCTTTAGGAATCTATTTGAGGGATTAAATGAAGTCATGTGCTGAACTTTCCATTGATATAACTGGCCTTGTTCCAGGTCTAGGTCTCAATCCTCAGCGTTTGAACTAAGAGGATGAGGCTGCTATGAGTAACTGTTGTGCATACAGCGGGGAAGCTACATGGAGACTGTGCAGCTAAAGCATATGTGAATTCTTTGAGCGAAACCAAAAAAGAAGGATTGGCTGAGAAAACGGCCTGCAAAAAATTAGCACTTGCAAAATTGAGTGTCTCTAGTGGATGCATGCCGATTCCACCTGTTTTCTATTCATTTGTGTAATCGCAGCCATGCAAGTGTCATCATTCCTTCATTTCAGTTCGAGGTTCATTACAACAACTTTATATCCATTTTTCTGACACATGCAATATCTTTCAACAAATGTGATGACTTTTTTCTTTTTCCCCGGGAGTTGTGAGGTGTGTTACCCGCCAGATGTTTCATTCTCAGTCCACTCATAGAGACGTTAAGATTTGGAGCTTTTATCTTGTCGAAATGTAGCTATGTGTGTGATGGTTGTGGAAAACATGGAAATGTTCCAAACCAGGAGAGTGATTCACATAAATGTCTGTGTCGCACTGTGGACTTAATAGTTACTTTGGGCTGCCACCTCCTAGCTTGACATTTTTTTCTCCATAAAATCCCAGCAAAGTGACATCTGGACTTCATGCAGCAAACCACTGTAATACTTCAAATGTCAAGGAGGTTTTCACTACCTATCGGCACTAAAACTGCTCTCCAACAGAGTAATGCAATAATGTATTCACTCATTTGCCATCCACAAGTAATCTAAAAAAGACTGCAATAACAATTATTTTCATTAGCAATTAATCTGCCAGTTCTATTCTCAATTAACAATAAATAGTTGGTCTTTAAAATGTCAGAGAATAGTGAAAAACTATTTACCAGAAGTTGACACATTCAAATGTCATGTTTTGTCCGACAAACAGTCAAAAATCTAAATATATTCAGATTACTTTCATAGAAAGAACAATAAATATTTACATTTAAGGAGCTGGAGTCAGACAACTCTTATATATGTACCATATTTAGCTCTTTTATCACAAAATGAACAATAGGTTAGCTATGCCGCACCACTATTAGTGGTATGTAAACATGCATTTTGGTAGCTAACACTTAAAACTTGATGTCTGTGGATTATCGAGACTAGAGTATTGGGACGCTGTTTCTGAAAAGAGATATGATGCTGTTTAATAGCACTACAAACTAATGTACTTCACCTCCATTATATTAATGAGGTGGCTAATATCTTAAGACCTAAGAAAGTAAAACCAAAACTAACTCCATGGCTAAATACCACTATAGGGAAGTGACAAAATATGTTTTTTTGTCATTAGGTGAACTGACCCTTTAGGTGTAGATTCTAAACATGTGTTAAGATTATCCAAAATGAACAAAAAACATAGGTATCACCAGTCTACATAAATACCATTTTACAAACTACTTGGTAATTATGGGCAGAGAGGCTTCTGGTACATTTGTATTAAATTACGGCTATGCACCGTTCTTCCCTCCTTGACGAAAATACCCCGTGAACTCAGCTCTAAACAAAGTGTTGAAGCTGGCAGTGCACATATGACATGTATGTACTGTGACATGTCAACATGACTGCTTATATTTATCCCTGCACACGGTGTGACTGACCAGCCACGAATGACTGCTGTACCAGTCACTAAGGTTAATTAACTATCTGGAAACTATTTTGGCCCTGCCAAGTTTGTGTCACTTCAGGTATGTCTCCATTTAATGTCTTCCGCTTTAAGTATAGGTGGCTGGCACGGGCTCAGAGTGCTTTTCCGTTGTGTGGAGTTATAATGACAGGACAGAGAATGCAGTATGGGCACAGGCTCAAAAAGGTTTCACTCACAGGTTCCCCAAAGAACTGTGTGTTTTGCCAAAGAAATGTTACGACAAACATTATTTGATGAAGACTCTCTTTGTATTAGTTTTTAATCAAAATACTGGTACATCAATACTGCCCCCTTAAAAGCAAAATGCACTATCCAAATATTCAGTTAAGACTTGAATCTGACTTTTTGACATCTGTTTTAATATATTTAAATAAAAAACATTACAATAGAAATGCCTCATTTCTGTGAAAACAGCTACAAAACAGAGCTACGAAAGAACCAAAGCACAAGCACAGTAAGAACATCTAAAGCAGGAGTGCTATAAGCACAAACTAGCTGGTGAGATAGCCACATCTTAAAGGGACAGTTTACCCCAAAATCAACTAGAGACCATCTTGCAACGCCATATCAGGCCAGGGGCTTAAGGTGTGGAGGCCGAAAGCCCCATCCACACTTTCCTTCCTTCTTACTTCCGGCACCTCAACTACACATCTGTGAAGTGTCGTGACGTGCGGTTGTAACGCTATCGTGGTGACAAAATCTAAACACTGACCGACAGACAGACAGAAATATAAACGCCCATATACACCCCGAACTGATTTAGTGGTAGTTCCTGTGGCAGTAGGTGTCTCCAGGAGCAAATGTTTCCATGATGACACACACACAGACTCACAAGCTGAAAACAATACAAACGTCACTGTCCTATCAAGAGCTCGTGTGCAGCTGAGATAGCAGCTCGTAAAGATACATATTTCTCCTCTTGTGTCTTATGTCTGCCTTCTCTCGGATATAATGAAACTGCTCTCAACAAGGTCTGTGGATTATCTTCAGTAACCGGGTCATGATTTCTGCAAAGAGACTTTGCCGTTTGCTGCTTTGAGCGCACCTGCAAGCGGAGTGCCATCTAAGTTCCATTATATTTGAGAGAAGGCAGACAATCTCCACGACCGATATCTCCAACACTCGACAACTCACACCAAGACAATGATAAATAGCACTCCTCGCTGAGTTTCCTCTTATATATGTACTTGAGATGTATCCATTTTTATGAATTTGGTTGGCTCGTTAGTTATTCCACATAACTAAATGGGTAAAAACTGAAATAAAACAATAACCCAGCTCAACTCTTCTAAATCTATCTGCTAAATAACTAGCTTAGCCGATATCAGTGACTCTAGTTGTTGGACAAAGTTCTACCCAGCAAAACCGTGATACATTTAATTCATAAGATCTAAACAGTAAATGAAGAAAATATAACAGAACAAGCAATTAAAATAGGCAAAAAAAACCGAAATAATTATATTTTGTTTGCATCAAAAGCAGTGTCTGCATTCTTTTAAATGATTATGTCAGTTCTGTGGCAATTATTTCTTAAGTAAAGTCTAAGAAGACAGAAATTGAAGGCATTTCAACCTTTCTAGGCTTTATGTTTTCGCTTTGTTCCGAAGCCTAAAGACATTAAACCATTTTCTCTCACCTTAACTGTGTATGCAGGCGAGGCTCTCTGCCTTTGGGCAGACTAGTTCATAGTACAGCTTGTACTATCCCATCAGGGGTTTCGAAAGAAGTTGGGGTATTATAAGGTGAAAAGTCAGGATATGTGTTCTTTTTTGTAAGGAAGAAATCACAAGAATAATTATTGTAGCTTCTTGTCTCAGAAGCAAAAGAACCGACATATTAAACTGCTCTTTGGTGTCTATATTCATGCCTTGGCCTTATTTGTTTGTCGCGTTAGCATAATCAAATATTGCATGGAACGCAATTGCCATATTGTCACATTGCTTGTAGCCTACCTGCAATGTGTTAATGTTATCGCTTCTGTAGAGACATAGTCATTTCAGCACAATTCATTGGGGGACATCAAAGCCTCTGTTCTCATGTAAAAGGCTCTAGGCAGCTTCGTATCTGTATCTCAGTCAATTGCCACTTCAGGATGGATCTGGGATTTCTGCCACACAACAAAATTAATGAACATGCCATATTGTCAAATATATCCACCGATACAGCGAAGCTCTGCACACATGAATTTATCATAACTACATTAAATGAAGAGAAATGCATAAAAAAAAGTATTTGTGAGAAAAGCTTGTGGCCTGTCATCCTGTTTGTGTTTGTGTATAGTGAAAAGGCAATTTGATATTGCATATATGATGTGAGCGCACATTTTAATTCATCTTTGTATGGCATTGTTAATGAACTGCAGAACTTTCACGTCTAGCATTACACGAAACATTCAAATGCAATAGGCAGTGCATCAACATTCAGGGTAATATGATCTTTAGAGTGTAGGATTTATTCAACCAATTGTATTTATGCAGTGTTCAGTTAAAGTCCCTTTACTCAGTGTACCATTCACTCTAACATCCAGAAATAGAGGAGCGTCCACAGTGAGATTAAAATCAAGGAAACAGCAAATCTTTTTGCTTTCTGTGAAATCATTTCAATTGTGCGTGTGTTTGTGTGTTTGTGTGTTTGTGTGTCTGTGTGTTTGTGTGTCTGTGTGTGAGCAGACCTAGAGGGGGGCAGATACATTCTGGTACATGGGTAGTAATGGATCATTGCCAACAAGCTCAAATTGAGGAGTTGGTTCACAGTGAGTGATTGCTGAGTGTGAGGCATTAGTTATGCTGACTGCAGAGCCATAAATAATATTTTACTGTGGTGAGGATGTATGTGTCTGTTAGCATGACATCTGGGTTTTAATTCTCGGAGAAAAACCCCATATCTGCATGATCCTACTAACGCAAGCCATCTGAATAGAATACAGATGCGAGATGGTCCCTCTATTCTCCCACAGCCTCCCTCAACAACAGTGCATGGCAACATTCACTGACCTTGGCTGATTAAACATTCCTTTCTGGTCTGTATTCTGAAAACCCAGCCTGCGGTATGTGTTTGTAGTGTGGATGTACAGAGCACCTACACAGGTGCTGCGCTGTAGAAAGAGATTAGAATGGAAATATTTTAATGGCAGAGTGGAGATTAGAGTTCATACTGCTTCTGCAGGGGCTTTTATTCATGGATTGATGTGAATATGATGGTGGGATATGCATATGTGTGTGTGTGTGTGTGTGTGTGTGTGTGTGTGTGTGTGTGTGTGTGTGTGTGTGTGTGTGTGTGTGTGTGTGTGTGTGTGTTTGCAGATCAATATGATTTCATTGCACGTGGCCTGTGGGATTTATTATCATCACTCATTTTAATGAGGTAGCAAGTTGATAGGACAACAAGATCACTAAGAGTAATGTTCCACTGGGAGAGTGCAAAGACCGCCACCAGATGGCTCAGCTGGGAATGACTGGAATACCAAACAGGCTTTACAAACAGAATCGTTTCACTTGCAACGCTAGGTAGCATAATTTCTGCCATGTTTACAGAAATAGACTTGAAACAGCCTATTAGAGAGCTTCAGCCAAAAACAGGAAAGCAAAATGGATGATTTAGCACATTCCAGTCCATGCCACTGAAAAACACATTTTGATTTATATACAGTATGAATTAATATAACTATTTCCCATGATGCCACAGTGGACAAATAGCTTCAAGGAAATAATGCTGTTAAGGAGGGTCTCTGTTGTGGCCATTTTAAATGTCTGCATCATAACATTTCACATTGCCGAGCTGAAGAGATACTGTATCCTGTGGTCCACACTGATCCCTGGTTTAATTTCATAGCAAATTGCTGGCTCTTTGATGCCTTCAGTTACCACATGGTGACATTGGAAATGGTCTATTTAATACCTGTTATATTGTCACTAGTCCTTCAACTGCCTCAAGCCCTCTGTGAGATGGGAGAGGAACAAAGGGAATATGAATTAAGTCTGTAACTGAGCTGGCCCGTGGCATATCGAATACTGAATTCAGCGGTGCCTTATGAGCCTTTCATCTGATTCTGGTCTGCTGATTCTTGGTCTTAATTACAACGGTAGCAGACAGACCTAGGCTACAAAAACATGTTGAACATAGGAAGCAGGGCTATTAGGAGAGATACTGAGATGAGCTGAAAATACCTCTGCTATATTCTAGATATATAAAGGGAAAGTTGGAGTCAAACCGAATACTGAAAGATGAGAAAGTACACCTGGAATCGCCAATGTGTTGAGCAGCATATGTGAGATGCCTGTGCAGACTCCTAAGCTATTTAACAACCTCATTCCCTGCTGAACACTGGTATCTATGGCCAAAGGTGCCTCTTATGTCCAAGGCAAAATGTAAAGATATTTGAAAAATGTAATGCATGTGAATGAAGTTTGAATCCATCTTATTAAAGTATACGCAGTGCAGGTCTGCAAATGCTAAATGTTTAGAGCAGAGGCAGCAGTTGTTTTATTTGCTTGAAACACACAACTGCAGTCTGTTCTGCGGATGCCAATAAGGTCTCTGAAAACAAAGGTGTGTGGGGGGGGGGGGGAGGGGGCGGGGGAACAGAACAATAGAACATTTATAAACTAAACTGCACAATTGCATTAACTCTAATAGTTGAAATAACTCAAGGCCTTGCTAAAGAAATACAGAATATAGAGTAATGGTTCCAAGATTTACCCTGATAAAACCACTATCATCTTCTACACAGTCATTTTCAGTTTAACCGTTAATCTCTGGAAACATCTACACAAACCAGCCAACAGACCACTTAACCTGTGGCTCGGTTTAATTGAATCGTACATGTAGATAACATAGAATGTCTGGTAACACCATCGCCATGAAGAGCTGCCAGCTAGCTTTAATCCGAGTTGGTATAAGATATTTAAGGAAAGCAAAAATATTGCTATGAGTCATCAAGCTTTTTCAAACCAAGTAATAGTCCAGCCAATAAATTGAAGAGGGACCAAAAGAAAAAACTTCAAACAGATTGATGAAACATTATCAAAATGAGAATTTCCCCTCAGCGTGCTCATCTCTGCTCTCACAGACATTATAGGCACTCCACAAGCAGCTGTCTGTGGAATTGACAAGCAGTGATAGGTGGGTTGTTTGATCTCTGTCGTAATAATTGCGGTGCTTTCAATTGATACAGGTTTGTCCCCAAATGCTACAGGTCCAGATGAAACATTTGATCCATGTTCCCTGATGTAAACCTGTCCCTGGGAGGTGCTTCTGTCTACCTGTCACCTCTGTCCTTGAAGCGAAATCAAACAGGCAGTCAGAAAGAAGAGTGTGAAGATATTTCTACAGGTATGTACCTGTGTTTTTGCACCTTTGCCTATTTACTTTACATAGTGTATATTGTCAAACATTTTCTCAAAGCACACCTAAGCTTTTTAGATTAATCAACGTGTTGTTCATGGTTTCTAGGGAGCCACTGTTCACTGTTTGCTGCCAGTTCAATTTGAAATTCATTTGCAGAGATTTGAGACTTGCCTCAGATAGCTCATCCATTACAGCACATACTTTTTAGACATTAATCATGAATTATTGAGTTAATGGTAACATTGCTGGGTGATACAACTGTGAAATGATGGATTGCTCTGAAGCGTACTTCAGGAGGTGCATTCAAGTGCTGGTGGGACTTTCTGATTCAAACATGGAAGACAAATATTTTGCAAACATAAACACATCCAGTCCTCATTAATTGAGTTGGATCCTGGGAGCTGTGGCTACCCACTGCTACTAACCAGTTAGAATAACTCAAAATACAGAAGAGAAATTGCCCTGAGGGGATCGATAAAGTGCAACCTAATATTTGCTTTTTATTGGTTTTACACTATCAGAACATTTTTTGATATTATTAAGGCTCTGCATGTCCTACTAACACTGCTGTTGTTTTTGCTGAAATACTGAATGCCTACCTCATTCATATACAGATATTTGCTATGTGTCAAAAACATGTCGACATACAATTCAATCTCTATCTCTATCTAATTTATCCTCAAAGTAACACTATGGCATGCCTAGATAAAATATAGTGAGTAAAATAAAGAAAGGTAAACTGAGCAAAAAGCCTTGGTTAATTCCTGACCACCAGGGGGCACTGTTCAGTGCAATACCTGTTTCTCATGTTTTGATGCTAACATGTTAGCATGTTATAGATCAAGTTGATTCGCCACATAGCAACAATGGTATCCAACTGGAGTTTCCAGAGACCTGAGCAATGTGAGTTAAGTATTCAATCACCTTTTAGCTTTGCTTTTGTCCACAAAACACATTTGTATTTTTTAGCTTACTAGGAGCTCACATTTCTTCTCCAGTACATCAGGTATCTACCATTTAATTATGATATCACTGTAAAGTATTTTTGGCAGACGTTTTAGCTGTGAACAGCTGCTTATGGGTTTGTACAGAGGGGTAGATGAGAGCAGTGAGACTCAACCATTCAGTACTGCTGTGGACTGAAAAAACAAAACAATTAACTAAAAGTGTCAACAAGCTGCAGAGTTGAATCCTATTCCTAAAAATTCTAAAGAATATTTTGTATTTATTATTTAAAGTAATTTTATTGACTTCACTTCATGAAAATGTTAATTTGGTAGCGTTGTGCAATAAAACAGTTGCCGCTAAGCAGCTGACATCCCAGCAAGTCTTGGCTTCCTGTCAGCACTTGAAAACATTTTGAAAATAATCCAAGCCAAGTGCATTACCATGCAGCCATTAACATAACCTTGAAGTATGAAGATGACTACAAGTCCATTATGATGTATTACTTTTTTCATACCATACAGAAATGAACTGAAATCAGTAACTGTCTGGGAGGTAGAAAAAATGCATTCATCAATCTAAAAACATGTGGGCACTAGTCAAGGGGGTCAAAGGTCAAAGGCTGAAAAGTCAAGGAGGCTTGACTTCTGCGATGTATGGGGAGGTGCCATTGGATTTCCACAGCCTGTATTATAATCTATGTGAGAAAGTGGGTCAAAACTTCGACTTCACTTTCACCGTGCAGTGCCGTAGCCCTGTGGTTACACCCTTTCATGTAAAACCATACATGAGTCATGACAAGTCGTTTGTCATGACGATCTTATATAGCCTAAACCCAGCGCCATAAATGATTACGACCAGTGTCATGTCTTATCAGCACTGGCATTACATAGGCTTTACAGCAAGACGGTTCAGGTTTAATATTATCATAGGTCATTTACTGTGCTGTTTACATTGCTTTGAAGGATTTATGTCCGGCCTACTCACTGTCCAGTATTCATGCAAAAGGGGCTTATGTCGATCCCAGAAGTGGAAAGATTGGGGATGGAAACAGTTGAGTTGAGGGTAACTCTCTTGCTCAGTTGGGGCGGGGGAGGCAGACATTTAAAAGAGCTTACTGCTGTAGCTTTCACTCTGGCTTTGATTGTCTTTGCTTTGATCTGGTTTGGGGCGGCCATGTTGTGCAGTGTTATCCTCCCATAATCTCTGCCATCTCTGAAACGCTGCAGTGGAAAAGACACTGACTGAGTTTCTCTCTCTCTGCAATGCTTTGGCCAATATTTTCACCCCTTTCAGAAAGCATGAGTCATCTTATCTATGTATAAAAACTAGAGATAAATCTTCTGAGGTAACTCCGGATACATGAAAAAAACAAAAAACACATGATTCAGACTGTTGATGAAGAAAATAATACATTTCTTTGAAATGGAATATACAAGTATGACTCTGGCAAGCTGACCTGGACCTCTTTCTTACATTGCACTTTGACTCCTCGTGCATGCCCTGCTCGGTTAATGAATCAGCCTTCCACTTAATCAAATGCAACATTACTTACTCTTCAGCAACTAAAACAGTGTACTATAGAAAAGCTGTTATGTGCTGTTTTTATGGGGGTGATTTAGGGTGGTGGTGGGGCTGGGGGGGATTCTGAGCACTAGCACTAAAGCACAACTTCAAAGGGATATTGTGCATCTATCCCAAATTAGCTGCCTGTGCAACTGTCTGAGCACTTTGAGACCATCCTCTGTTAGTAAGAATACATTATCTTGTGTTTGTGTAATTACAGGCATTTGTGTTGTAGTGCACCACTGAGGCTGCCAAAAGACAAAAAAGTTGGATAATCCCCCCATGAAGTCACAAAGCAGGACCTGGTTCAGTGAATAAGAGACAAGCCCTTATGGTTTTCAGATCAACATTCCCAGACTGACTTACTGTATATATATATATGATACCTTTTGATGCCCAGAGCTCACCACATTTGGAGCTGCCACAGGAAGGGGGTACCGGGCTGCTAATACAAGTATCAATACTTGATGGCTACGAAAATAAAATTGAGGATAAGGCGTGTTCTTCATACTTACAGCTCATGTTTCATCCATTTCTTTTCTTTTCTGTCTCCAGTTTTGAGCATCATAATAAAGCCCATAAAAATGTACGACATGTTAGTTACGAAATCAGACTTAGGCCTTTGCAACAGGTCATTTGAGCCTCTTGTCCGGGATCCAATGTACATATTCAACAGAAATATATTCCCTGGGAGGGCCGTCATGCATGTTGACACACACTTGGAAGACCTTCTACAGTTTGCACATGATTTGTATCACCTGCATGTCATTAAACCGTGAACAGTTTGCTAGCGATATGAGCTATAACAAAGACAGAACCTACATCACACTGAAATATCTGATGGGTCTGCAGCTGAGGACAATACAACACAGTCCTTGGTGCTTAATTACATAAACAAATGCATGATTAAAAGTTGTGCTGAAGCTCTACGCCAGCTGTTTGAGGCAGGCTGACACAGCTGTATACATGTGTCTTTGCACACTAAATCAAATGTCCCATTGTGCTCATCTGGAGTGAATTAGGCTGTGGGAGGGAGGGGGACCTAGAGGCTTTGATATACAAAGGAGGAAATGGGTAATGTCCTGGAACCACATGCAACATCCTAATAGGAGCTGGTGACTGATAAGGAGGAGATAACCAGCTCATCTATGCACATTAAGGCAAAAGCTGCGGCGATTAGTTGATCGACAGAAAAATAATCACCAACTCCTTAATGCAAAAATGAAATTCTGTTTTCAGCCTCTCAAATATGAAGATTTATTTTCTCTTTTTTATATATGAAACTGAATATGTTTGGGTTTTTGGACAGTTAAAAGACATCATTTTTGCATATTAATCGATATTGAAAATAATCGTTAGTTGTAACCCTAATTACTTTTCGGCACAGATGTAATAAATCGTATTTAGCAGTAAAAGTCTTTATAAAGGCAGTGCCAACCCCACCATGCATGCCAAATGGAAAATTACATATTTTTAAGCAGAATGAGTCAAATAATTGTACTCTTCAGGTCTCAGTAATCTTAAAATGATAGAAGTACGCTTGCCATTGCAATGTTGTTGGTTTGAATCCCAGCAACAGGAAGAACATTTAGGGATCCAGTGACAACCAAAAGCTGGAAAGCTGCAAATATCACACACCCCACTACCTATAAATTCAGTTGATGTGCTGTGGAGGAAGGCACTCAAGCCCCAACCACTGGAGTAGAGTTGGTCAGTAGCCAACAGAGGAAATCTGTGGTTGCACTAGGCTGCTCCTGTGTGAATGTGTAGCAGGGTGTGTCTGAAATACAGCCACTGTACCCAATTTTTCAATTGCCTGGACAAATAAAGGCTTAAAATAGTGTTTGAGTTACGATATTATTTACACTAACCATCTTTGTAGAAAAAAAAGTGGACATAGATGTTTGGTTACAGCAAAACAAAGTCATTATAATCATTTTCATTGGTGTTGCTAAAACTAGATGACTAGATGAACATGACAGGCTGAAATAATGCAGCACAGCTGAAAACAGGAAAGATATGGCTTTTCATTCATTAATTTAAGGGCATATATCATTCCCTTTGAAGCAAGGCCGAGCCTGTTTGCAAGGAACACAAGAAAGCCAATATGGAGAGCAGCTGGTCAGCTGGGATGAACATGACATGCTGTTTGTTTGGGAAGAAAGTAGAAAGGAAGGAGAAATGAGGAGATAAAAGAGTGAAAACAGATGAGAGTCACATTCAATAACCAATCTATTCACAGTCGGGCAGATTTTCTGTGAGAAACAACATGAAGCGCTGCACTTTATTTGATAAGTTAAAACTCTGGAAAACATTGAATGCACAAAATATTTTCCTTGTTTTTACCATCAGACATACCACATACCCCCAAATGTTTGTCCCACAAAGTTGCAAACAAGAGAAATCCCTGTTTGTACATCTAAATCTCTAACTGACACAGTAGACGACCAGCAGACTTGCATCAGCCAAATGCAATATAATTAGGGAATAAAGAATGAAACATTGACCACAATTAACTTAAATCAAGAAATTAAATCAAGTCCCTGTGACTGCGGTCAAAGCAAAAACATCACTGAACACAGAACTGGAACAGGAACAGGCTTTCAACACAGATTATGCAACAGAGATCAGCTGCCATCTAGTGTACGAAAGTATCATTTCAACACATACTTGAAGAGCACCCAATCATTCATTGGTTTGAGTTTCTTAAATATGAGGATAATCTGCTGTTTTATATCATTGTAAATTGATTACCTTTAGGTTTTTGCTTGTTGGTTGGACAGAACAAGACTGCAGATGTCCCCTTGGACTCTTGGAACTTGTGGTGGCCATTTTTCTCTATAACATTTTTAGAATACTTGAAAATTATTAGTGTATTTAACACTTTAATGTAACATATTGGAACATATATCAAGGGGAGAATCCATAAATAAACCTGCATGGGAACAGTGTAATTACTGATTGGGCTTTGCAAGCCTGTAGTCAAACAGGAAACACCAATTATCAGAATCCTTATCAAAATGTGACAGCTGGATGAGTGTGTCAGTGAAGGAGGGAACCTCCCGTCCCACATGCTGATGATAATTAGACGCATAATATCTGCACAGGGCTGAGCAGTGAGTTCTGCCATTCCAACCACTCCAGTAACCTGCACTCTATATTACCCTCTGAACACACAAGCTTATCCCCTGGTTATCCAATCATTTCCAAACGTGCTGTTGGCTTTAACGACACTGGCCTGATGGGACATCTGAACCTGAAACTGCTAGCCAGTAAACACAACTACAGTGGTAGAAGTATTCAAAGTATATCAAAATGTACTCAAAGAATCAAAAGTGAAAGCACTTGCTAGGCAGAATGATCCCTTTCAGAGTGTTACATTATCATTTTTATTTTTATTATTGTAAAGCGACTTTGAGTTCTAGAAAAGCGCTATAGAAATTCAATTTATTATTATTATTATCATTTATTTCTGGATATTCATAATTACTTGTGCGATAACATGTAAGCAGTATTTAAATTTTGTAGCTGGTGGAGTGGGACATACTTTTATAATAATAATAATAATAATAATAATAATAATAATAATAATAATAATAATAATAATAATAATAATAATAATAATAGTAATGATGATAAGAATAAGAATAAGAATAAGAATAATAAGAATAATAAGAATAATAAGAATAATAATAATAAGAATAATAAGAATGATAATAAGAATATTGATAATAGTTGTGTTACTTGAAACCTGAGAATACAAAGTGTTTACAAGGGGGAAAATATATATATATATATACTATCTATATATATATATATATATAGATAGTATATATATATATACTATATATATATAGTATATATATATATATAGTATATATATATGTATATATATACTATATATATATAGTATATATATATATATATACTATATATATATATATATATAGTATATATATATATATATATATATATATATATATATATATATATATATATATATATTTAGAAAAAATACAGCTACAAAGTAATACATGAGAAAAATAAAGCGTAAAAAGTTTGATTAATTCATACATACAAACATACAAACACACTACATACGTATTACAAACATACATTACATATACATATACTAACCTCAAAAAATTACCCCAAATATATAAAGTGGTTTAAAAGAGAATCTCTATTTTGCATAATGCAAAACAGAAAAAGTGAAAGAAAAAAACGAAATAAATTGTTCCCTCTTGCACCAGCCAAGTTTCTGTCGCTAGTAGCAACTCCTATACCGGCACTGTAGCCATGGCAGTTACAGTTTAACCGAGGTTGTTACCCAGCAAGCATCTATTCTCTAGAAGTCTTTGCTGGAACATAATCTGCATGTGTTTTTATTACATCTGTCTGTAAACATTGTCCAGAATTTAAGATGTTAATTGAGTTTTTCTGTGATCAGACGACAGCTAACTAAGCTATCCCTTCCCTTATGGGGGTCATCCCTGTGATCCCAGTCGTCCCTAGCTCTATATCTTCATAACACACATATGACACACTCTACAACTGTTTTTATAGTGATTTAAAAGATTTACAAATATTTAAAAACATATTTATGTTAAGAGCGACGTCATCTCAAAGTGGTTCTGTTGCTCTTGTATCTTGCATGTGTATCTCTTGAAATAAACTACCATTGTAAGAGATTGGTAAGGGCTTACGCACAGTCCAAAATGCAAAAAAAAAAAGGGAGATGGATGTTTCAAATGCAGTTCGAATGGTAAAGATCAATTCAGCCAATGTGGAGATACCAATGTTTAAAGTCAAGAAACCTGTCTTGCCTGCAAATTGAAGAGTGTAGGTTTCAAGGAGTATATCAATAGGCTGTAAACTGTAGGTGGGTGATTTCAACATATTGACCCATGGAACTACACATTGAACAGGCAAACATACAGTCAGTGCTGAGAACATAACATTTGAAAAGTGTCCTGATGAATCATATTAAGAGGATATTGAGCTGGGGGACATAGGACCCTGGGAATATAGATACGCTCCCCCACTATGCTAACATTCGCAGAAACAACATTGTAAGTAACTGTGATGATGTTATGTAGCTATTTTACTCTTTTTACTTACTCTTGTGGACTCTGTACTCTATATGTTTACTTGATAAGCTACTTGGTTTCATTCTTGGAGAATGGTACATTCACTAATTATTAACAGTTATTCTACTTTTGTGAATCAAGGTTTCTTGTTACTGCACTACCACACATTCATTTTGACAATACCTTGGTCTAAGTCTTGTTTATTTTATCTCATCTTTTTCTGATGCGTAATAACTAATTGAATGTCTAGTGCTTTATCTATAGTCTCATTATTGCTTTCAAAAAAGGCTTCAGAAGCTGCCTTCAACCTTTATCGGGACTGCTTGCAGCATAGCTGTGATCCTACATGCATAATAAGGGAGGAAGTAGCAAACAATTTGAATTTTCAAGTAAAGCACTTTAAAATTGAACCTCATTACATAAGGTAGCCACTTTAACACAAAAAAGGTTGTAGCGCTGTACCTGTAATGTACAATTGTGGTTGCTTCAGTGATTTAATGCTGCCATTTAGAACAAATTATTACATCATGTTGCAAACGTATGACATTATGTCATTTTGACTGCATGCAGTTAAATGAGTTTGAATTTTGAGAAAGTTAACTGTAGCAAAAGGAGGAGATTGAGACTGTGCTTTATAAATAGAGTCCACCAAATGTCTGGATACATTTTGGTCATGTGCGCTAAGATTTTTGCATTTTACCTTGAAAATGAAAACATAATATATTGCGTTTATTGCATATATTGCATTTACTTATTTTATTTGATAAATTCTAAAAGTATTTTACATATAACAAACTCTGAAGATCTTCATTCGCTACTAGTTCTGCCTCATTTTTTGTCTTTGGCTAGTTTTAAACGTGTTCTATCTAAATGTTTCTCTGTCTAACCCTTTATGCTTGTCATATATAAATACATACACTTGAAATGTTTGATAACTTATTATGTTTTCTCAAGTTATTTATATAAGTGCAATTCTGAGGTATTTACTTTACTCAAGCATTATCGTGTGATCTTACTTTATACTTAATACAGGATATAATAAATCAACAAATAAATGATGATGTAGGCATTTATTATGGGCTAAGCTACACAGTAGCATATAAAGTATTTAAAATTAGCTTCACCTTTGGCAATTGCAACATTAAAGTGATGAACACATGAATCACTAATTATAATCCAATTATATAATATATATGATTCTGAAATGGGCCATTTTGCATTTGGAACTTAAATTAAATTATTACTTTATTAATTATTATTATTATTAAATTACATTTTGATGCTAATACTTTGATACAAGATTTTGAATGCAAGACCTTTACTTGCAACAGAGTATTTTTCAGTGGTGGAAGAAGCATTCAGTCCCACAGATATTACTTATGTACAAGTACATAAGTGTTATCAGCTAAATGTAGGCTACTTAAAGTATCTAAAGTAAAAGTAGAAATTACAACTGTTTTGTGTGTTACTCTTGTATTATTGTACTATTATTTTATTGTACGTACACAGCATGATGCATTATCTTTTTTTTTATTATAAAGTCCTCATATATAGTCTGAAAAATATTTAGTTACTAAAGCTCTCAAGTACCTAATATGTGCACAATACTTCAGTAAATATACTTAGTTACACCCCATCGCTGGTATTATTACAATGTGGTTATATTATTAATTGTACTTTAAAAATCTACATCCAACACTGCATAGACTACTGGCCACAGGTTATTGTAGTCTTATAAACACTCCTGAAGATGCAGTTGTATCCATTAACATCTGGATTAGTAACTAAATACAAACAAAGAAGACGCATTTCTGCGCGCCTAAATTATATTTAGCCTCAAATGTCATCCCATATCTTTGCATGCAATCATCATGCTCCAAAACGGCGGAAGCAAGACAAGTTTGGTATCTTGACACAGACATCTCTGGCCAACCCGACTCCTCTCAGCATACCGTGAATGCAGCTGAGTGTTGAGGGTAGGGGGGGGAGCAGCTGCAGCAGCTGAGTCCGAGACAGAAGTGACCGCTAGCTTCATGTCAGCCACAGACATTACTGAACTAGCACGAGCGGAAATCTTTCACAGGGAAGAAGGAGAGGGACAGACAGAGGGAGAGTGAGGGGGGTCGCTGGAAGGGATACTTGACTGTATTTCCTTACGTTTGAACCGACTAAACATTTATATCGGTTCGGGTTTGTACCTATTTTTTTTAGGGAGCTCGGGAATACCAGCTGTAGGAAGGTTAGCTAGCCACCGCCATCTCCTCTCAGTCGGAGCGACCGCCGTGTCTTCCACACCATGGGGAACGCTGCCACCGCCAAGAAGGGCAACGAGCTAGAGAGCGGTAAGTCCGAGCTCCTGTTTGCCCTAAACTGTGTTTTATGTTACATTTGACACTTATCAAACCTCCTCAAAGTATGTAACGTTAGCTATCCTGTTATAACACTCTCACAGTAACGTTAAAGCAAGGGAGGGCCGTCCGTCCGTTATCACCCGCACTGTTATCCCACCAGCGCTGCAAACACTCGCCCTTTTAGTTGTCGATAAATGACCATGCAGGGAATTGTTTGTGTGATTTTTGCACGTAGAATTAGTAAAAAAAAAAAAGGCCTAGCTAAGTTAGCTAGTAGCACGAAGACCCCGTGGATGTTGTGTTTTTTCTTGGCTGCAAGGGGGTGGGGAAGAAGGGGGAGCACTGACAGTGCTAACAGCCCATTATAGCCTGTTACAGAGCCGTGAAAGCAATGCTTATCGATAAATTCCCCTTATTGATTTCACGCGTTAAATGGCTGTTTGCATGCCAACTGGAGCACAAGAAGGATCAAGCTTGATGGTCAGCTAGCCTGCTAACTTTAGCTATGAGGGGGGATTAGCCCTCAGAAGGCCCCTGTCATTTCATTGCCTCTTGATGGTGGGAGCTGTTCAGGCCTGTACACATACACAGTTAGCCGTGGCGTGAATTGTTGCATAAATAAATACTTAAATAATGACTAAACGTCTCCAGGGTAGTGTCACCCCATCATCTCCTCCTTAACGTTTTTTTTAATAACTATAAGGATGGTGGTCTTACTGTATGTTTAACTGCAGCCTTGGTCAGCACAGCTAGCTGTGTCAGACAGAAACTGTGCACTGATGATGTTAAATCTGCAGCAATAAACCACAAACCCATGAGTTATTGTTATAAATAGCCAATACATTTCACTTGAAGGCAGTGTGGGACTGTTTCTGCCTCGGTCTTCTGTGCCATATTTTATTCTTGGCTACATAAACAAACCTTTCCCTCTGTACAGAACTCTGACCAAATATGGTGAAGAAATGACAAATGCCCTCTTTCCATTCATAAAACTGGGACCTACTAGTGTCTTCCCAGCATATGCACGCACACGCAGTCAAAAACACTTGGATTGTGTTTATTTAGAGCCCCTTCTCTAATCTTGCTGTGGTAGAGGTCCATCAAGGCTCACTTCTCACATTCAGCTCGTCATTGACTGGAGCAGATTGTCATCAGACCTTCGTCAGAGGATAAGGGGTATTACAAGCTTTGAGAGGTTTGACGTAACTAGGCCTACGCCAGTGTTACTTTGTGCTGATATACTTTGATGTGTGCAGCTGGCCATCATTTACCCTCCTGTGTGATAAATCACAAATGCTTCCCTATACCTGGCTGTAAACATAAAAGCTGTGGGTGTGTATTGTTTTTTGCAGAATTGATTGCATGAAATCAGTCACTTACGCACTGAAATTGTCAACTACTTTCATTAATTTTTATAATCTTAAAAACATGCAGAGGACTGTCTGTGTTCAGTTACACGCTGAGTTTGTTTAAAGTAGCGTCACTTTATGATGCAGTGAAATACCTTCCTCTGAGATTTATTGAACTGTTGAGAAAGACCAGGCAGGCACGGTCAACAGTGCCAACCAGAGCCACTCAGAGATGATCAGATCAGCAATAGTTCCCATACTGCCAAGCATTTCTTTTGAGTGTAACTATGATCCCTGGATCCTGCACTTGGGCTAACTGTTAAACCTGTTTAAGCTGACCCTGAGCTGCAGATTTGACTAGCATGTACTCGCTCTGACAAGACGACCCGGGTACCTACAGAGCTGTATATATACACCAGGGTACCTGTGTTTACTGTATATAGCTGCCATTAGCAGTTTGGAACAGCGCCAAGGCAGTCACACTTGCACAGGGAGATTAAACAGCTGCTGTCATGACACCTATTTTATTTCACTGTGCCCATTGTATTGTGTTTCACTCTGTTGTGTAACAGAACAGGCCGACATAGCTGAGCCATGTTATGCTTGTCTGGATTTTAGCATTGCTGTCGGTTGGTTGGACGTCAACATCTTTTTCTTCTTTCTTTTTTTTCAACCTACCAGGGTGCCAAGGACATCATTATCTTGAGTTCTGGAAAATAGTGATAGGCATTCTGACGTTTCATAGACAAGCGAATAATCAATACGATTAGAGTCAGGTTAATCAATAACGAAAATGATTTGAAGCAGCAGATCCTAACAATCGAGAAGTTGAAACTAGGAAATGTTTGGCGTTTTTGCTTGAAAAATCAAAATAGTTACTTTTCTGTCGACTAGTTATTGTTTTAGCCTTATTTTTGTCAAAGCAGTCTTTAACATTTCAAAGCTATTATCGGGAGAGAAGTCGTCAGATTCAGGCGAGGAATAAATCCCGTCATTATAAGATTCAGAGAAGTTTAAATCTAGGTTTGTGAATGTTTTGTTCTCTAGTATACAGTGTTATCATGTCAATCCGACCTAATATGCATGACTGAATTTCTGCTACATGGCATTTTGGTACACCTGTTCTTGAAATACCACAGGAGACTGTCAGTCTGTGTTTAAATTCCTCAGATGAATGTCAACTCTGTTTTCATTCCTATCGCTTTTACTCACTACATATGCTTCATGTTTGTTGATGTGTTATACTTGTTTTTATGTACATGAACTCTATCTTTCTCTCTGTCTTCTCTTCCGTATCATCCCATCCATGTGGGTGATTGTTCCTGCAAAACCTTGGTGATCAATAGAGACTTTTGGTATGCTCATTCCTCCAAAAGATGACCAGAATGGCAGAATGACATTGGTCTCATTTTGACTACTTGCTAGTTGTGCTTGCTTTAATTGTGTGCTTTAATAATAAGTCAGTGTTTTTGTTATCCACATTCTCTCAATCTGGATTTTCCATACATTGGTTTGTCTTTGCTTACCATTTCTTATGCTGTGTTTAATAGCCTTTTCCCAAACTGTATTAAGTGATGCACAAGATGCTCAGAAAAACTTCCCCTGTAAGTGTTGTGTTTCCCCCCCTCCCTTTATTTTTGAATAAGGCTACTAAATAACAGAAACAACTATACTGAGCGTCTTGGCATGCATCACTAGTCTGCCTGTCTTGGATGTCGTTGTTTTGTGTTTGTGTTTTGTCTTATCTTTAGAGCAAAGTGTTTGTAGTGTTCCATCAAATGTATATCCAGATGAGAGTTGACTTTGCCCATGTTCTTCTCCATTGACTTACAGTTTGATTTACATTGTCCACATATGTCTTCCTTCTATTACAATAGCATTTGGTCTTTTTGCCAGTTTATTCTAAAAACCCAAATGTGTTTTGATACCAATAATCCTCTGTGTTTCACCAGATAAGAGCTTCATGCTAACTCTATCTCTCTGTGCACTTTTATTTTGTAGTAAAAGAGTTTCTAGCCAAAGCCAAAGAAGATTTCTTACGGAAATGGGAATGCCCACCACAGGTAAGAATGGTGAAAACTTTAATTTGATATGTTTGGTAGCTGCGGCCATGTAAGAGGCTAACACGCTGTTGTTTCCACAGAGCACAACGTGCCTAGATGACTTTGAAAGATTAAAGACTCTGGGTACTGGCTCATTTGGAAGAGTCATGCTGGTGAAACACATCGGAACAGAGCAATACTTTGCCATGAAAATACTGGACAAGCAGAAGGTCAGTGGACGCATGTGTCGAGCCTCATGGAACATTTCCAAATAGATAATAGTGTTGACACATGCGACAACGCTTAATACACATTCCGTCTTATCTCCCTAAAGTTACATGAAAACTTGTTCTTGTTGGTTACTAGGGGACACAAGTAAGATACATATCGAACTAAAAACTGAATTTCCTCTCAGTGCCTGCTATCTCTGTTGCTAGTGTAAGTCAGATTTGCCCGATAAGTTCATCTTATCTCTTCTGTTTTTTTTGTCAGGTGGTGAAACTCAAGCAAATAGAACACACGCTAAACGAGAAGAGGATATTACAGGCTGTGAGCTTCCCCTTTCTCGTCAGACTTGAGTATGCGTTTAAGGTAAAGTGCGATTTTTATTTATTTTATTTTATTTATTTAGTAACTGAAATTTTTCTGTTCAGTTTTAGAGAAAGTTTCTTTTTACTTTTCTTAGGACAACTCCAATTTGTACATGGTGATGGAGTATGTTCCAGGAGGAGAGATGTTCTCACACCTAAGACGGATTGGAAGGTTCAGGTGAGTTTTATTCTGTACTTGTCATCAACTAACTACATATAAGTACACAGAGTCTCACTATTGATTTCATCTTTTTATGTTCTGCTGCGTGTCGTAACATACATTGATTAGTTGTTGAGATTGCTACCAAGAAGTGACCACGCTTCTTTCCTCTTCCTCCTCTACAGTGAACCACATGCACGGTTTTATGCCGCCCAGATAGTGCTGACATTTGAGTACCTCCATTCACTAGATCTCATATACAGAGATCTTAAACCTGAGAACCTTCTCATTGACCACCACGGCTACATCCAGGTGAGCTAGAACAACAACTAATGAATACGTAACGCTGCTCTGTCTTATAAGTCGACACACTACCCATGTATTGTATATGTGCTCCTTAAAGGTGACAGACTTTGGATTTGCCAAGCGGGTAAAAGGCAGGACCTGGACGTTGTGTGGGACACCAGAGTACCTGGCGCCAGAAATCATTCTCAGCAAAGTATGAATGGTTGTATCAGACATTTTCAATGCACAAATGTTCACTTTTCTTTCTCTGTACTCAAAACAAAGACTCCACCTTTTTCAACATATTGCATTTTTGAGAACAGGTTTGTTGTTTGGTGGTGTAATTGTTTTCCCAGATGAGGTTTAGTAATGTTGAGATTTTCTGGCACAGCTACAAAGGAGTTTTAAAGCAGAAGAGATTTCACACTAATTCAAGTGTCTTATTAAAAGTCGGGCTTTTCTCCAGACTTGCTTATATGCCTTCTGAACAATCATACAGGACAAAATCAAAAGCGACACCAATTTTCTCTGCACTGTCAGACAACCGTCAATATAATGCAGCAAAATGACACATTGTGTCAGGGTTACAAATCCCACATTTTACCGACTGGAAAGACTCACTGCACACTATTTCAACAGCCCTCTCTACTGGCAAATAAAACCTACAGCTGGATCGTAGAAAGAAATAGAAAAACACTCGCCAAAGCAAATGAGTCAGGTTGAGAAAAAGTAAATTAGAACAGACCAATGTACCCTACATATATTATACCACATACCATGGAAGGGTGGATATTTCCTTCTAGTGCAGGGGTCGTATTAAGACATTTAGGTAGAAATGTCACTTGCAAGTTTGTGTTTTTTATACTGTACATCATAGTAAACTGGCTTTAGCCAGTTGGGAGTGCATTTGGAAGCTCAACTATAAAAGATGTCTTAACAATGAAGTTACAGCGGTATCTGTCCCGACTCTTTACAGGGCTACAACAAAGCCGTGGACTGGTGGGCCCTCGGAGTGCTCATCTATGAAATGGCAGCTGGCTACCCTCCATTCTTTGCCGATCAGCCTATTCAGATCTATGAGAAGATCGTGTCTGGAAAGGTAAGCCGGTGTTTTGGTTTTGTATATTTCTAAATGAAGCCCTTTCATTTGGATTGTGCCTCCTGAAAACTGATCAATGAGACCAATCTGTCGGTCACCGCTCACGGCCGATAAGCTGACAACGGTCCAGTTTCGACCGATGGATGGTCGATCGGTGCATCTCTTAACTTCTACTGGTAGAAAGAAATTATTTAAAAAAAAGTATTTCTTCTTCTTTCTAGGTACGATTCCCGTCCCACTTCAGCTCCGACTTGAAGGACCTGTTGAGAAACCTGCTGCAGGTGGATCTCACCAAACGTTACGGCAACCTGAAGAACGGAGTCAACGACATCAAGGGCCACAAGTGGTTTGCCACAACAGACTGGATCGCAATCTACGAGCGAAAGGCAAGAAACCTTAGTAGTGAGACCAAACACTGTTACCCCTACAAAAAAAACAAGTTAATTAAATATTGATTTGTAGATATAGATTTTTCCCAGCTATAATGCTCCAACAGTTTTATTTTATACTATTTTGTTTCTGTAAAGTTATCCGAGGACGTTTCGACCATCGAGTGTTTTTGTTTTTTTCCACTTGGAAACGACCCAGCTCCGCTGCTGGCTGTGAGCTTCATGGCATTTTGCAGGATGACAATCATAATGGAGTTCTTCGATTAATCAAAGTAGATATTTAGCTCAGGCTTGAATCACATTGATCTGTGGATTCTGTTTAACCATATCATTTTACAATCACCTTCTTTATAAACTACATTGGCTGACGATTGAAGTTTTCCCCCTGATGTAGTGTTGCCCCCATGCTTTACAGAAGGTACTGTGCAACATTTAGCAAAAAATCTCTCCATGAAATGACATTTAAGGGTTAATGATGGCACACTTGGAGTTAATCCTAGTTTCAAAAACATTGTTCTGTATCCAGGTGGCTTGGCCTGCACACAAACACATCCCTGTATGTTTTGAATCCCATCTAAAGCCATATCTCTCTGTATCTTTCCACCTTCATTGTCTTTTCTCTGACACCCATGTTTAGTAAATACAGAGTTGAGGGAGGTGGACTGACACCTTTGCAGGAGCAGTAATGGATACTTTTGAATCCTCTTTTAATGGTCGCACACATGTACACAGCGTGCATAGTAACATTTAGACATGCATTTAACCCATCCTAGTATTAGGAGCAGTGGATAGCTACTATACAGCGCCCGGGGGTCTGGCGCCTTGCTCAAGGGCACGTCGACAGTGCCCAGGAGGCAAACTGGTAGCTCTCAAAGTACCAGCGCACACTCCATACTGACTGAGCTACTACTTCTACTAACATAGCCCCCAATCCTGGCGGCTGTATGGTGCGGGGGACATAGTCTCACACAAAGCATCTCACAAGAGCTTTGTTTAAGGACTCCTTTAAGCTTCGATTCAGTGTATTTTAACATGGTGCATTCAGCTTGACACCCTAAGGTAACTTGCTGTAAGGTAAGTTTCTTCATTTCTTTTGACAATTTCTCTGTCGGACAGTCTGTCTCCTTCCTCTGTTCCTGGCTCTTAAAATATGTATTACTCTTGTTCTTGTTCAGGTGGAAGCTCCATTCATACCAAAGTGCAGAGGCCCCGGGGACACCAGCAACTTCGACGACTACGAGGAGGAGGAAGTCCGCGTTTCTTTAACGGAAAAATGCGGAAAGGAGTTTGCAGAGTTTTAGGAGTGCGATAACATGGATATATCAGGGAAATAAGGGGATCTTTGCACTCTTCTAAAGACTTGGGATGGAGCAGAGACCATCATTTTTTCAGATCTACTACATAGTCCCGTCATTCCATAAGGCTGAATGAGGTCGCCATGATCCTTGGGTGCCGATAACCTCTCACTGTCACGTACACCTGCGCATTAAAGCAGACTCACCACCTTTTTCTTTTACTTTTCTTTTGTACCTACCCACTGTTTTTTTGTTTGTTTTTTACTTTGAAGCAGTTAGTCTTGGATGTCGTTATCCCCTTTTAAAATGTGATATTTTTCAATTTATGAGGAAAAACTGAGACAATGGCCAATAATACACAGTTTGACACACACTTGGGTTGTAGGCTATTCCATCTAGTCGTTAGCGGTATATATTTTATGGTCTGTTACAAGTCCACATCACATTGGCTATTGTAAGATTCTGGCCAGCTCTCAGAGGTAGCATTCATCCTATGTGCATATCCGTCAGTTTTGTAAGACATTTGAACACATTAAGTGTTGAAAGCATGACCAAATAGAAAACATTGGGTGACACAAGAAGAGAGGTCCGTTCCTTTCTTTGCTTTTTGCCTAGAGAGCCAAATCCCCCCCCCCCACACAAAAGTCTCCAGTCACTGTCTTCTTGGTATTCTGACCCAGGCACAGCAAGCCATCGCAAAACATGAGAAACCTTGTTACATTAGTCGACTGCAAATTTTTGTTTGTCTGATCCTCTTGGATCTGTTAATTACATGTAAAATTTGTCATTTGGTATCTAACTATTATTTTGTCGCTGTGTCTAACATTATTAGTCATATTGTCCCTAGATTTCAGGTCTGCTTATAAAGACCCTTTGTTATGAGTCTGTGGAACAGTGTGACTTCAGTAAACGGAAAAGAGTGAAATAAAAATCTTTTCAGGTTTTTATTGAGTGTAATGTTGAGTTGAGAAGGTCGGTGTGAACAGTGTTGGGGCTTTGTGCCTCGACATTATCAGTGAAACCTAAAAAAAAGTATAGAATTTGTAAAGTATTGAATCAAAGATGTTTTAAAATCTTAAGAAACAGGAACGCAAAACTGCATATTTACCATATTCTCCCTGTTACCACCCCCTACATATTTCTTTGTTTCATTCTTATCAAAGAATGTAGATTTGCAACTTATAGGTATGCATATTTGAAGGCTTGATTTCAAGGTACAGTTTTCCTCACAATACACTGGCTAAAATAAAGACTGCTCCTTTGTATCACATGTAACCCTGTTATTGTTAAACTCATTACATCATACGTATATACATTGTTTCATATATGTTTTTATTTATACACATTAGAGATGCTAATAAATTTTATTTTTAAAAGTGTTGCTGTTGTGTTAATCTCCATGCATTGTGAGACTGACTGTAGCACCATTCTGACTCACACACTTAGTAATTGTATCCCTAGGTCTGAATTGAACCACATAGTAGTCCAGAGTAGTTGGTAAATGTAACAAGGACACATGGTTTACATTTTCTTTGTTGCAGGGTAGTGGATCTTAATGTGTGGTCCAGGGATTTCCAGGGGTCCCCAGAAAAAACAAGCATTTACATTTGAGACAATTACCAACTTTTCAATTACACAATTCACAATAAAGTCACATCACAGTGCATATATCCATCACATGAGGAGGAAACATCCCGACAAAGCAAAACGTTATTGTTATTACAGCTGTACGTTTGTCCCATTTGGATATATCCAGTGGTCCTTGAGCAGGTCACTTGAGAAGTTTAGTGTAAGCAGCAGTGTAATAATAATAGTGTGTAAAAATGCAAAAATAGTATAGATAAGAACATTAGTTGAAATGTATATCAAAATATGTATTATACTGAATGATAAAACTGCATTCATAATCACAGACTGCATATATAACAATCACAACTTTTTGGGCCTTTTGTTTTGCCGTAGTCTTTCCAGTGAGTTGGTCTATGGGTAATGTAGTACAGCGGCAGACACGTGGGGCGTTGCGTTTCGAAGTTTGCGGAAACATGGCGGGTCTGGAGCTGCTGTCGGACCAGGGTTACCGTTTAGATGGAAGAAAAGCCTCTGAGCTGCGGAAGGTTCAGGCCCGGATGGGTGTGTTCGCTCAGGCGGACGGTTCGGCGTATTTAGAGCAGGGAAACACTAAAGCTCTGGCTGTGGTTTACGGTCCACATGAAGTAAGTAGCAATGGATGGACTGGTGGGTTAGGGTTAGCCAACATTAACAGCAAGCATTTATAATAGCGGTAAAGCAAGACAGTCTTCATCCGCCAGAATTGGGTTAATATACTGTAACGTTACATGTGTTAGAAGAAGCAAGTTTGTTATTAGCACGTGTCCAAAAGAAAATTAAATTTCAAGCATTTTATTGTTGTTGTCTTGGACAGTATGTTTTCAACATGAACACTTCATCATAACTTACCAAAGCCCAAATAATGCCTGTCTGACTGCTTCATTTATCTTACCACCAGCCCAATGTATAATACTGAATAATGTATATACATGATATCCAGGGCTGGACGATATGATTAAAGTTAAAATCACAAGTTTAATAAAAACAGGCACTCCCTGGCCACTTTACATCTACATAGTCTCGCTCTGCAAAGTTTATAAAAGTTTATAAAAACTTTCCGAGAGGTGTTAATTCAACAATGTTTTTTGTTTTTTTTATCAATGAGGTAGTTAGTGTTGGTGTAAAACTGGACTACATTGAAATGTTCAAATATGATTAAAATCAATCAATATTAATTAATCCAGTTCAACACCACTGCAAATTACAACCTTGAATTAAAAAAATCAAATACAAATACAAAATAAGTTATAAGTCTGACTGTCATCTTGAATATTATTATCTTTGTTGAGGTAGAATTTATGACTGAACAGTTTTGGATTGCATTTTACAGGTGTAGCTAATAATGTAGCCTCCGAGTGTATATCACTATATGGTGTAGGAAAAATGTTAAATGCTCACATTGATATTTAATCCAATGTACTTTGTTCCAGTTTGTAATTTGAATTTGCTTTAAATCTTTTTTTTGTGGGCAACAGATTTTTTATTTTATTCTAACATGATATAAACTACGATTCGCATAAAGCTGATAATTGAAAAAAATATTGAATTAACAACCAGTTCATAAAGTCTTGTTTGATACGTTGAAAGGGGAGGCAAGAAGAAATTATGTGTTTGTCACCCATAGGTACGAGGTTTACGCAGCCGGATTCGTCATGATCGAGCTGTTATCAACTGTCAGTACAGCATGGCCACCTTCAGCACAGCGGAGAGGAAGAGGAGACCACACGGGGACCGCAAGTCCACTGAGATGAGCCTCCATCTCAAGCAGACTTTTGAAGCTGCTGTGATGACCCAGCTCTACCCACGCTCTCAAATAGACATCTATGTCAAGGTTAATGTTAAACAATGAAGGTGGATTTGATGTGTTGGGATCACTATCTTGGAGAAAAATACTGAAAGCAGAAATTTATGTTTTTGTACTGAAACCTGAAAACTTTACTTTCCAAACAGATTCTGCAGTCAGACGGCGGTAACTACAGCGTGTGTGTGAATGCTGCCACTCTGGCGGTGATTGACGCCGGCATCCCCATGAGGGACTACGTGTGTGCCTGCACCGTCGGGTTTGTGGATGAGACGCCCCTCACTGACCTTTGCCATGCAGAGGAAAGTGGAGGAGTGAGCTCTCTGGCCTTAGCGCTGCTGCCACGGGGTGGACAGATCGCCCTGCTGCAGATGGACGCCAGACTACATCAGGATCACTTAGAGTCTCTGATCGAAGCCGCCATGACAGCTTGTAAAGGTGTTAGCAAGGTGCTGGATGAGGTTGTGCGACAACATCTCCAAGAAGTTTCTGTGCTCTCCGGAGAGTGATGCTGGAAGGAGGGGTCAACATCTAGACTGGTTTTAGTTGCAATCTGGAAAGTGTTATTGGACTGAATGGAGAGGTGTGATGGGAGGATCTTGGAGTGAATGTTTTTTTATGTATTCATGACAGTTATACTTTTGTACAGTATATGTGTGGTGACGCTATCAATAAATATGTTAACCCTGGATCATTTGTGTGTTACTTGTTCATTTGTGAGTGGTTGCAACCGTAGTGAACTTTTCACGTTTGAATTTAGTTTTGATAAAGTATTTAAAGGTATAATCCTTAACCTTAAATCAAACATAACAGTAGGTGCCATGGAAAAAAAAACCTACAACTATAACAAAATATATGGAGTTAATAATTAAGAGGCTGCATATGCATTGATAAGTTATAAAACAGATACATACATAACTTGTACAACTAAGTTTGAAAATGCTGAGTTGACATGTAACTGGTATGTATCCAAAACACATTATAGTTTGTTATTTAAAAATATATATTTCTATTTCAGTCCCTATTTCTTTACCGGAAGTCAGTCCGCTGCAGTAATGTTTCCGCAGGAACAAGGAAATTGAAAACATTTAGCAGCGGTTGCTGTGAACAAGCCCCACCTCTGCAGGTGGATGTGACCGGTTGTACACTGGAAATAGGTAATAATTCATACATATTATGATGAGATATTAAAGTTTTTTTTTACCACGTAGCTTTGAATAATAATAACCATCGTAGAGGACAACAGTTTAAAACATTTTACCATCTCGCGAAACCTGCAGCCTAGCTAGCAGCAAGCTAACCACAGCTGTCAATTGATGCTATGACAATGAGTGGAAGGAAATGTATTTCTCAGCTCGAGCTGTATGTAAATATGTTGCATGTGAATATTGGGTCGACAGATATTAATAAAACTTATGACATCCAATTTTTCGGTTGTCTGCCTTGACAAAATTGATTTGTCATCAAGTATTTCAAGTGTGTAGTTGATATGTAGCGTTACAGTGCGTGTGTTGCCTTCAGGATCCAGTGTCTCCAGATTTTACGTTACAACGGACAACAACATGGGACTGCTGTCTGACCCAAACAGGAGACGGGCTTTGATTAGCCTGCTCACCCGCCTCAATGCCCCAATCTGGTGAGTCTTTAGTTACTGAAAGATGAACGTGTCTAAATGAAATCTCAAATGCACCTGTCAAAAGCAATGAAAATGTACTTCATTACAATACTCAATGTGCAAATAAACTGAAGACAAACTGCTTCAATTGCTCTTTTTGTTGATGTAATTGATTTATTATCCAGGTCATTGTCATTATTTTTCTTGTACAACAGCTGGGGCTGTGGGTGGGTTTCTGTGTATTTGCAATGTATGTTATGCTGTTTTTTTTTCTGGGTTGGTTTTATGATGTTGTATTCGTGTCTATAGGACCCTACTCGAAAATGAAATGCTACATCTTACTTATATAATTTCTGTTTTTTTAATTCCATCCATCTTAGTGTGGTCTGCTACATGGCGGGTGTGGCCTGGTTCATGGGGTTAGCATTTGAGCCGTTCACTCTACGGACATACATGTCAGAGAATGCCATGGGGTCTACCATGGTGGAGGAGCGCTTTCCAGCGGGGGAGAGGGCACTGGCTACGGGCAGAGAGTTTTCAGCTCATAAGAAGAAAGCAGGGTAAGAAACGCAAAGCTGGAAAACACAAAAAAAAGGCTTACGTTATGAGACTGATTTGGATATGATGACTGGTTTTCAAGAGCACTGATGAATCCTATTGCAATATCAGTCAACAATAAACACAATTAGATATTTCTTCCAAATCAATAAAGTCCAGTTGTGCCGTCACACTATCTACACAGTAGTACTCTGAACATGTGGGTCTTCTCTGCAGTGGGATGCCGGTGGACTGGCTGGTGAAGACCATGCAGTCTCAAGGGCTGGAGGTGTTTACCCAGAGGTTCTCTCGCACGCTGCCCTTCCCTGATGAAAACAAAGAAAGATATGTAAGTTTGTGATTGAAGTATAAAAGATACATTTCTGCCGTCATTTATTTCTATGCATATACCATGGTTCTTCTTTATCTCACGCTTCCTCTCAGATGGTAAAAGGCACAAATGTATATGGGATCCTTCGGGCCCCGAGAGCTCCGCGGACTGAAGCCTTGGTGCTGAGTGCCTCCTGCATCCCGGGCGATAACAACAACCAGGCAGTGGGGCTGCTGCTTGGCTTGGCACAGTACTTCCGAAGTGAGTACAGAACCCACGGCCCTCTCCACTATTTAAATGACATTCATTTCCTGGTATAATAACTGCCGTGTTCCTCAATAGATCAGGTTTACTGGGCCAAGGACATCATCTTTCTCGTGAATGAACATGATCTGATTGGTATGCAGGCCTGGCTGGAGGGCTACCACCACACCAACACTACAGGTAATCACCAACTTTCACCCAGTTACAAAACACACCAAATAGGCCTGTCACAATAACTACTTTGTTGTCTACTACCTCAGTTGACGTTTTCTTCTGTTATGGTGCATCCAGGTATGGACTGGTCTCCACTTCAAGGCCGCGGTGGTTCGATCCAGGCCGCTCTGTCCCTGGAGCTCAGCAGTGATGTCATCACCAGTTTGGACCTGGTACTGGAAGGCCTCAACGGCCAGCTCCCCAACCTGGATTTAGCCAACCTCTTCTATGCCTTCTGTCAGAAGATCGGAGTCCTTTGCACCACCCAGGGCAAGGTGAAGGCTTGTGATGAGATGCAGTAGAAACATTTTCTGTGTCTGGTGAGCAGAATGGTTCGATAACCCAGGGTTTTATTGTGCTTTCCTCCCTGTGGATGTTTCTACAGCTGCAGAGGAATGACTGGGACAGTGTGTCCGGCTACAGCCACGCAGTTCAGACCATGATGCTCATGGTGATGAAGCAGGCCAGTGGGCGACCCTGGGGGGATCACGGCCTTTTCCTGCGATACCACATCGAGGCTGCCACCATCAAGGGCATCAACAGTTTCCGTCAGTACAAGACTGACATCACCACCATTGGCAGGTCAGAACAAAGTGTTTGTATTGCAGTTTGTATGTAGAACTCACCTTCATGAGCTGCGACTTAATTACTTGTTTTGTTTCTTTATCGATAGGCTCATGGAAGGAATGTATCGTAAGCTGAATAACCTACTCGAGCGCCTTCACCAGTCCTACTTCTTCTACCTCATGCCGTCCCTCTCTCACTTTGTCTCCATTGGTTACTACATGCCAGCCTTCGGCCTCCTCGCCGTCATCCTGCTGCTTCGTGTATCCTTTCACAATTATTTCACTCTGTTTAATTTTATCTAAAAGAATCCGACGGTGCTATTAACATGCGATTGATTGTCAGATTTGCCCTTGACTATGATACAGGCCTTGGATCTGTGGGTTCAACTTGCGTCTCCTCCACCAAGAACAGAAGATGGCTTCGTTGACCCTGAGCAGGTTAGACACGCATTACACCAAACGGGTCTGAAATAACACTTCCTTATCTTGACTCTATTAAATCAAATCTGCTTCCTCTCAGATGTCCAGTCCAGGAGTGCTGTCAGTGCTGACTCCTCTGGTGATCAGCCATCTGACTGGAGTGGCTCTGTATACCCTGCCGATCCGTTTTCAGGAGATGGCTGTGGAACACTTCCCGGTTTCTGAGACCGAGGCTGTGGTCCTGACGGCTATTGCTGTTTACACAGCAGGCCTGGCTTTGCCTCATAACACTCACAGGTAGCTACTTACACCTGCCACACATTTCTTTCTTTTAATGTACCTTTTTAATGCTGCATTGTATGAGTCTAAAAGACAGAGGACATGTGATCCAATAGAGTGTAATATACCATTTTTCCACAGGTTTATAAAAGGTGATAACTCCAGGCTTTAAAAAGTATTCCTGAACATCATGTCACAAGCTGCAAATAACCATAAAGTTAGCCGAGACCAAAATGACCAAAACGAGTTGAGGCGGTTTTGTTTGAAACTTGTACAATTCTCCGAGCGCTGTGATGCAGATTCTGTTTGTTGTAGGCTCCTGTCAGGTGGGGGGACGGAGCAGGGCTGGAAGGTGCTGAAGATGGTGGCTGTGCTGTACCTGGCTGTGCTGCTGGGTTGCACCGCCCTCATCAACTTCTCCCTGGGCTTCATCCTGGCTCTCACCCTGGTGCCTGTGGCTGCTTTCGTCACACCCCACGCACCAAAGTAATACACCTGCACAGACACTTTGTCGCTCTGTGCTGCCTGATGTTTGTCCAATTGAAGTAAAACCCTTTCTCTCCTCCCCTTCTCCCCTTAGGGCTCTGTCAGCCTTCGTCCTGGTCATCCTCAGCCCAGCCTGCACGCTCCTCTTTTCTGTCTTCTTCTTCCAAGAGCTGCAGGAAATGCCCATCAGCTTCCTCGATGGGTGGATGCTTTACCTGTCAGTCATCTCGCAGGGCATCCTGGACCACTGCCTGTACGGCTCTCTGGTTTACCCGCTCATAGCCCTGCTGGTCTATCCTTGCTGGCTGCTTTTCTGGAACATCCTCTTCTGGAAGTAAATGCCAAGTCATACAGGACTACTGAAGGCTTTTATGGGGAGAAAACAACCCTCTGAGGTTTGTGTTCACCGGGGGAAATGTGAATGACAGTTACATCCACTGGAGAGATTGGGAAAGAAGAGGATTGTGTATAGTTGACTTTGAAAGAATGCATCGACTCCCTTTTGTTTGTTCTTTCACTCTTAAAAACAGTTGAAAAAGCTGACTTTCTTTATAAAACTAAGCAGAAGAGACTGTTTCGTACTGAACATCTTACATAATCAAGTGGAAGAAGGGACGATCTTTTCACAAGTAGCTATAAATGTCATGGTTTAAATGCTTTCGGTAAAATAATTTGTTTTATGGATTTCTTTATTTGTGATACACTAAGAAAATTACATCGTTTTCTCATTTAGCTCTTTGTCAGGCAGGACGGTAATAGATCAAAGACAACAGTACCAACATGTCAAAGAACAGGAGACGGATGTTGCAATGGATGAAACTACCTGGTTGAGCAAGCCGTCACTGCAGCAGCTTATATTTTTATATTTGTTTTGACAACTTTTTTTGAAAACATGTTTATGTCATATTTATAAATGCCAAATTAAAAGACTGACAAAGTGACCTATGTTTCAAGCATAATACCGTTTTTAATCTGATCAAGACGGAGTAAGATTAGAGTTCAAATACTGACATCATTTTGGGTTTAATTACACTGAATAACAAACTTTGAAAAATCTGTTTCCTAGTCAGAATTTTGACTTAGATGTTGTGGTATACCGGTTTTGACAATAACTAGATATTTACTGAGTTCCTACGCAGTACGGAAAAGTATTGGATTCGATTTTTAGTAATTCTAAGTCTGGATGAGTACAGGGGGAAAAAAGTATGGAAATATTTGTGTTTCTAGACTATTCTGATTTCCAAATGTCTAATGTAGTGTTTTTAATGCCGAGCAGGCAACCAGCACAGACACAGGTTTACCACAGAGGGCAGGCAAGAGCAAGCAGGACCGATGGTGTGCGAAGGAAAGCCGATGGACTAGTTCCCCCAGAACATGATCTGGTCCGTTTCTGTTATTGAACATTGAACTAGTTTAGGTTTGGTGTTAATGTATTTGTAATGTATGAGCTACAGTACCTCGCTACAAGCTAAGCCACCTGAACTATCTCTTTAAAACCTAGTGTACAAACAATCAATTACTACATACATCAATCATCTCAGAAGAAAGATCAATATACAAACGGAAAATTAGTTTAATTTCCATTATGTTTATTCGGGTAATGCAAGTTTTTACAGTATTATGTACTGAAAACAGATCATTCCATTGCTGTCACAGCTCACAGGGAATTGAGTAAAAGTAGAACAACTGATAAAGTGTGCATCAATTACTCAATGCATCTGGTTAAAAATAAAACACTTAGTACAATGTTATAAAAAAATAAAAGCACTTGACAACCCTGTAAACGCAGCACACCTTCTCAGCCATGGCTTTTGTTTTGTTTTTTCCTCTTTCTTCTTTTTAAACCCACCACACATTATGTTTTTTGGCAGACACCGCTCTCACAAACACACCAGGGTTACGGCACAAGGCTTCACCTTTTCTCTCGCTTCACAGTTGGCAGAAACTGAAAGTATGACATTCCCTCAACTTCAGCTGCGATCAAATGCAACAAAACGTCCATCACGTCTCTCTCACCTAAAATAAATATTAGGCCGTCTGTGTTGTCTGCATCACACACTCACACACACACACACACACGCACACACACTGTAAAATAAATAACAAAGAGGTCAGGCCAAAAATTCAGATGTATGTCATGGTCATGCCGAGATAACTGGTCAAAGCTGACGCTCTCCGTCTGCAGTTTGTAGTCCGAGCCTCGACCGGAGCAGCTCCGTGTCATGCTACAGTGCTTCAATCGCTCCAGCTGTCAGACGACTCTCAGTGCACTTGACAGTCTTTAAGTGAGTATTGTGTTGTTGAGCATCCGCACTCATGAGTGTGTGTGTGTAAGTGAGTGAGACATGGCGACCTGACGGCGACGATGTGCAGTCAGCTGCTGCTGCTGCTGCTTAAACCGGGCTCTCCGCGATCCTCTCTCCTTCCTTTCTCCTTAGTGAGACAATATGACACACAAACAAGAGGCGACTGTCACTGGGGGGGAAAAAGGTTACGAAGAGTAGTAAAAAAACAAAACAAAAAGAAGAATATTGATGTCCAGATATGATGCAGTACCTGCTGGATGTGTGCGTCAGGTCTGTCTGTGGCACAGATTTCGCAGCCCGGACGCGACGGCTTGTTGATGAAAGTGCATGAGGGACACGCCCACTCTGTCTGCTGAGAGGAGGGGATTTGAAAACAGATTTAGGAAGGAATCATTTTTCAGAACATTTAGCTAAAGTCATACAGGCTCATAGATGCATTTTGCATATCCTATCTTATTTGTGTCAGCATACTATTAAAATTCACACAGATATCCTAACAAAAGGCAGCCATGATTTCTTCCCAAGTTACACACGAGCTAAACTTTCATTTCCACTAAAATCAAACCATTTTTACATTTACTCTTATTGCGATTACTAACATACCTGTGTTTTACTGGCTTTGCTGGTGTGATCGTTCAGCTGCAGGTTCTCAATGTCGAGAACATCTTTGATATCACTTGGTCTGTCGCTGGCTCCACCGGTGCTCGCTGACGTTCACACAAACAGAGAAACACGTTTATAGAGCTGAACTTGTAGTATGTAGTATTTACAACAGAGTCAGAAAATATTTAGACGGTGACTTTTTGTTTGTTTGTTGGCTTTTCACATGGGATTTGAAATCAAACAATGACTACAAGGTAAACATCAGATTATGTAGAAAGGAAGTTTCAAACAATACTACAAAGATCTTTGTGTTAAAAACTCTTACTTTGCTGCTCTGGCCCTCCTGCAGTATTGTTTGGGGGACTATGAGTTCTACTGATCACCCAATATGGATGTCAACACCCTCAAACACCCTTAAAGCTGTAATTCAGCCCCTTTAACCTCGTATGTATAACTTTAACTCCAACGTGGAGTCCAAAATAATGAGGAACGTATCACTGTTGTAATACTTTCTGTGACAGAAAGGGTACGCTTGTTGAAGTTACCCTGGTTGCTGTGGGGTAGCCTCGAGGGCAGGGTGCTGTAACCCCTCCAGACTTGGGAGGTGGGGCCGTTGCCTGGTGGGAGAGGTGGAGCGAGGAGGGCGCTCTCCAGGTCCTGCTGGAACAGCTGGCGGGTGATGCGGGCTTGTCGGGCGGAGATCAGGTAGAGGTACGCCGTATCGCCGTCCTTCTGCACCCCGTAGGAGGCCAGCGACCTCGGCTCGGTGCACAAGCACTGACCAATAACCCATCGCTGCACGCGAGGGTGGAAACCGTACTCGAGGAACACCTGAAGAGCGAGAGTGGTGTCCGTTAGTGAAGAAACACTTGATACCGTTTCTTTTTTTTTTTATTGGTCTAAATTATCGAACCTGTTGCTTGAGTGCAGCCACGGTCATGTACGGAAAGACTTTCACATTGACACAACAGGATGACGAAACGTCCTCCACTACCACGGATAAACTGCAACACAGATACGGCACTATAAGTTGCAAAAACACACACAGAGCGGAAGCAATAAATCCTCAGCCCTCCGCAGTTTCTCTCTCACCTGATCTCTCCCTCGGCGTAGTTCTTTTCAGACAGCTGAATCGTCAGCACTGCTTTTTGCCGAGCCAGAGCGGACGCGTGCTGGGAAGCGGCTTGGGTGTCACCTGCTTCAATCGCCCTGACGAGCTCCAAACATAGCTCCTCTGAAAAAGAAAAAAGAAAAAGGTAGGTAGCATCCAAAAGTGACATTTTTAGAGCACGCTCTGAACACCCAGCTGTAAACAGAGATACACACCAGTGAGCGGCAGCGAGGCCGGGCTCCACTGCTCCGCAGCTTCTGCTGTGTCGTTGTGTCTGCCATCTGACTCGCATGTTCTAATATTTGCAACTGTCAGAGGAGAGAATTGAAAACTGTGTTATAAAAGTGCTTAAAACATGCGGTTATCAACACACACCATTATCAACCCATATCAGTGTGGATTTTAAAAACCCTGTTCTTTTTACTGTTTTATGTCTCAGTTGTATTCAGCTTACAGACACAAGGTATCACTTCCTTATGTGTATTAATACTTCCATATATATCCTAATGTCTCTGAAAGATTCTTGCCAAAGGAGACTTTACCTCCTCTTAATAAACACACTTAACGCTGTCCACCTGCAAAGCAAAGATATTTAATGGACAGTGATTAAAAGCCTAAAGAGCTAAAAAGGTACAATGCATCTGTTCTCTTTATTTTATATTCGAGGACACCACTTTGGTGGTGTCTTTTTATACTTTTTCACAAATGTCTTGATGTATTCCTTTTTTGGCATTTCTTCATTGGATAGCAAATAGCATGTTAGATAAGGAACCTTGAGAGAGACGGGTACAATAAATAAAAGGTCCTGGGATCGATGTGGGGACACGGTAAACATCTCGATCACCAGGCGGCTCCTGTTTCTAGTCGTTTGCTAGTTTTTAGTCACAATACAGATGAAATGCAACAGACATAATGTAACTCGGACATCTAGCTGAAGCACATTCGCATCAAAATGAAAACGCACAAATGGATTTGGCTTCGTTGGTTGAAAATCTACATATAAACGTGTAGTTAAGTTTAAGTAACAGTCATCATCAGTGTAATGCCGTTTATCAATAATTGATCTAATCTATAAACAGATACAGTATAATCTAAATCTCAGTTTTAAAGTTGTTATATTTATGTATGGACAAAGTAGGTTGAGGAATAAACAAAGTAGTTGTCAAACGGACCTCTATGTGCTTCTCTTAGCGATGACATCACCACGGTGGCCCACTCCTCGGCTTCGCGGTCGCAGCGGAAGTTGAAGCGGATGCAGTCGTGGGGCGGAGCAACGAGGCGCATCTCATGGCTGCGAGGGCATTTGACCTCGTACTGCACCGACCGCAGATCGAACTCTGCGATGAACTGAGAGAAAAAAAAGAAGAAAACAAACTTTTTACAAAAACAAACAAAACAAAAAGTTATTTAAAAGTAAATAATTCCAAAAGTTGTATTTCTAGTCCAGTAGGCATTGTAGGACTTCAATGATTAAACTGCTAATTATTTTCTCAATTATTTGATTATGGTTTAGTCTTTGACAAATGCCCATTAAATGTCTCAGAGCCCAAGGTGGCGTTTTAAAATTGATTGTTTTGTCAGACCGACAGTCCAAAACCCAAAAGATATTCAGTTTACTAGCAAATCTTCACATTTGATAGCTGGAACTAGCAAATGTTTTGGCCATTTTTCAAAACAATGCATCTATAATCAAAATGAGTTGCAGATTAGTTTTCTGTTCATGAACTTGTTTTAACTCTACAGCGTTAAAGGCAGTCTTTGGGGATTTGCATAGACACACATTGCTGACGACGTGACAACCTTTTCTTCATTATTCATCCATTGTCATAAACATGGAACAAAATATGGGTGCAAACGGCAATACACTTTGCAAGAGTATTAACATGAGAAAAGGAAATAATCCCTTGTAATACGGCAGAAAGCAGCCGAGATTACACTTAATCTGCCCTCTAACATTCACTGCAGCATCATTAGGGCATTGTAGCCTCTTGTGGGTAGAAAAAAAAAAAAGCAAAGAGGGATTTTCCTCCTGCCAGAGAGTGTATTTATACTCTGATGTGACTGTGTATGAACAGTCTGCCAGCTCAGGCTGACAAACTAAAAGAAGCTGCGATCAAAGTGAAAGTATGCAAATCAAAAAGCATCTCAATTGCCCAGGGGGGATCTGTCCGACTCGAGATTTCATCAAGATGAAAAGCCGAAACTGAGCCCGTCAGATTTTTTTTTAGGATAACGGTAAACAGTGAACTTGTCAAGAGGACAGATTTCAGAGTAAAGTTTTGTGAGATAGGCAAGAGTTCAAATTAAGTTCAACTTCACACATGATCTGATGTAGCCATGACAGCAATCGCCCCTAATACTGAAAGAGAAGAAGAACTCGTCCTTGTCCTGAAACGTGTCTCAGCACAAAGATCATCTCAACATATGTAACCTGAAGAAGTACATGATCAAAACAAACAAACGATGGGTGACATTAACAGTGTAAAGAGAAAACAATATATCTGGTTTAGCAATAGAGTAGGGCTGCAATTTACATTATTTTCACTATCGATTAATCGGCCGATTATTTTCTCAAGTGATCGTTTTATCTATAAAACATCTACAGTATGTAAATTGCTTGTTTTATTAGACCAACAGTCCAAAACTCCAAACATAACAAATGTACGACCAGATATGACAAGCAACAAATCATCCCATCTGAGAAAATGCAACCGTTTGGAATTTCTGCTGACAAACTAAAGTCTATTATAAAAGGTGTTGCTTGATTAACTTTCTGTCAATTAAGTAATTGACTTGTCGTTTTAGCAACTTAAGAGTACATTTGCCTCGTAAAGACATTGTTCAACAAGCACAGTACGTGTTCAAAAATAAACTAATTGTAAAGAATACAAAGAAGAATCCAGATGTTATAACCAAGACAGCAGCTCGACAATATTAAACCAACACAACATGCAGTGCAGACACAATTTAACTAATTAATTTTGGTTTATTTACAGAAAATATGACAATTTTGATAATCAAATCGATCCTTTTTAAAAGGGGGGACCAATGTTACAGATGAGGATTAGTTTACGTGTCACAAGGAGGACTAGACTACCACTCAAAGTGCAAAGACAGTTGTAAAACCTCTTCGGTGGCTTTGAAATATAACCCCTGATGACATTATCAGGGGTTAGCTCGGATTGAGCTTGACACATAAACATTTTTAAAAGGAAGTCTGCTAATGAAGTGTAGAGGGTCTGATGATATATAGTAACTAAAAGTTAGGATACTTCGGCCTCAGGACAAAACTCAAACTCAGCTCTTCAGGCTCAGCTCTACAAAGTCAAACTTTGCTCAAACTTGCTCAGTCAGATACAAAAGAAGAGTAAATCATTGTATCTTTATTAAGTTAAAAAGCACTATGTGAATGCAGAATATTTACCACAGTCTATTTACCTTTGTTGCTTCAAACAAATGTTAAGCCTTGTGTGACATAAGCGTTATCTTAGGTGGGGGCAAAGGATCAACTAATTGCACTTTTAAATTAAACTTTATGAACACCATCATCTTCATCATCATCATATAAAAAAGCTCTACTCACCGCCCCAAATGTGACAATGAAGCCACAGCTGAAACTTTATTGAAAGATCCACAATTTAACAGTTTAACCTTTTCAGGTTTCATAGTCTCATAATTATCTGGTAAGGAGAATGATGAGAGTTTCTGGGAACAATATGCCCCTCGATGCTTGAATTATCAAGAAGATCATTTGAAGCGATGAATAGAGACCTTCAACATGACACAGAGTGACAGGTGTAATAGTACATGCATTATAACCTCGTCATGCTGCTTATAACAAATACAAGGCTGAAAACTGGTAGAAAATTCCAACCTGTATTGTTATTAAGATCAGGAAAGTCTTACTGCATCTGTTTAACAGTGCAAAGTGTAAGGATTTCCCCTGATGAAAGAAAACTGAATGTGTTGTGTGGTTATGGGAAGAAGGAAAATGAAAGTGAAACTAGAAAAAATGTCTTAACTACACTATTGGTAACTAGATCATACAGTATATCAATATAACACTTCGAGGACAGTCTTGGGTGGTGTTGCAGCTGTATGTCTTTATAAACACGTGCGTTAAATGAGATCTGGTGTGATTTTATCCCCAAATCTGAAGCTATGGAGCTGCATTGTAGTGCTCCATAAAATGGCGTGAACAGGCCTTTACTGGTATAAAATATAACTGGGATTTACTAAGGTGGTTCATTACAAGCATATCTAAGCGGGTAACAATAGCACACTCTCTAAAAACACAGGCGTATGTGTGAATTCTCACCACACTGCGGTTTCCGCTCGTATCTCGCAGCGCCAGTCGGAACTCTCCGGCCCGGCTCGGGTCCATGCTGAGCTGTAGGCGCAGAGCCTCGCTGCCTGTTCCGGGGAGGCACAGGGGCCGGATCCCAGAATGGCACACCGAAACCCGGACTGACATTAAAACAGTACTGCAGCAAGGTGTCAGCGCAGGCCCGCTGCATGCAGCCTGTTGGGACGAGGCAGAGACCGGGGCTGGAGGAGCCCAGCCGCCTGAGCTGAGTGCCATGTCGCCGACACACAGAGGCGGAGTGAGGGTGTCTGAAGCCCCGCAGCAGGTGTTACGGCTGCCCGCTGCTTGTGTCTGGTTTATAAGGTCCACCGGTGTCTGAAGAGAGCGCGTTTCTTCACGGGCAGGCTGTGGTTGTCTCCTTGCCCCGCGAATTCTTCCATATCTACCCGACCCAAGCAGAGGAGTTAACGAAAAACAAAACAGGAAGTATAGGGGTACGTCTATCATTTATGTCCGTAGAGAAACTTGGACGTGATACATCCGGCCATAATAAATAACTTCTCAAAAGGATATAAAAAAAAATATATTTATTTAAATTTAATTACATGTTTTATCAGCAGAGTAACAGAAAAAAACAGCTGTAGATTTAATTAATTAATGTACATTAAAATAGTTTGCTGCTGTCCCTCAGAGTAGAGTAAAAAAGCAATGAAACCGTCACATTAATATAACACAAATATAACCTAAGCAGATATAGCAGAACACATAATCCTTATAATTATTATATATAAATTATTAAAATAATACATTAATGCAATACCAATAATCTATTAGTATGAAGGTCACCCTAAAATAGATAGTATGCTAATCCAATGATTTTGGACAGTCTCCTTACTGGAAATGTATTTTTCATTTGCATTTGATTATTTGTTATTAGCAAGAAATTCACCAAAGTAATGAAAAACAGTAGGCATACGAGCTGGTGTCCCTGACTCAGTTAAAAACTTGTTCTGCTGTCCCACACACTGAAGACAAAATAAGACAAACAATCAACAGATAATTAAATAATTAAATAAAACAAACACGTTCGACAGATGTGGGGCCCGTTGTCCTCTGCATATAGCAATACAAAATGTTTTTTTTCAATATATATATTTTTTGGTTACAGTACATTTCACAACGAAAGGTTGAACTAAGATATAAATATGTGTTGCATAATATAAATAAAATATATCTTATGGACTTTAGAACAGGACGAAGATGTTTGCTTTGTTCCAGTTATGCATGCGCTATAATTTATTTCTAGACTTTTTGCGAAAACCTGGGAACAATGTATTCCAGGAGCTGAGCCTAATGTAATGAGAAGTCTGAGACTAGCTACGTTTAGTTTCAGCCGGTGTCACGCACAGCCAGGACTGGAAGTTAATATTTAACAAATAAGAAAATTATTCTTCAGTTGGTGTTTTAGAAATAAGTGAAGGAATAAATGAATCCCAACACCTAGTTCTTAGATTAACTATTTATATAGTGCATCCAGTGTAAGATAAATACCCCGACAGAAAGCCAGGTCTTCAGAATTGACGGTGGCGTTCACTGTGATTACATCTCTGCAATTACTTGTATTGCTCACTCTCTGTTTTTCTTGGCTAAACTCCAATAAACCTTCAGCAAAAGAAGTCAAGTCGATCTCCTGCAGCTTCGTTGCTTTCCAGTTACAACGATTTCCTTCATACTATCTACTTGCAAAATTAAAACTTGCAGAAAGTTGGACAGCGACAGAAGTGAAAGAGGAATTAGAGAAATGTCTGTCCTGCAGGAGATTAGTCCAAATGTAAGGAACATGATACAGTTAGAGTCTACAGTCCTCGCCATACGAGCAAGACAGATCAAGGAAGAGCTCAGACAGGTAAAAACAAAAATAAGTAATCGACATATTTGCAATATGGTTTCCGTTAATCACTTTTCCAACCTGTGTTTGTGCTTAATATTCACCTGTCCACAGAAAGTGAGAAAGCCATACAAAGAAGTGATAGATGTCTCCTGGGGCGACCCGCACAGGGCAGGAGTGAAGCCTCTGTCATTTGTCCGGCAGGTAATCTGTAACCTTCCAAGACTACTCATCTTTAAACTGTATTAAAATGGTTGTCATCTTCTTTTGAATACAACTGTATGTCTTACTCTACTGTATCCGGGGCATCATCCCAGGAGTTTCTGTGTGTCTCATGTGGCAGGTTGTCACTGTTAAAGTTTACGTCAGGATCATGAATCGTGGCTGGTCCTGCTGCCCTGGTCCTGCTGGACACCGGGAAGCCTTTTTGACATTATCCTAGATTCATCCATACTTTTTCTTTTTCAATCACAATATAATTTCTGTCAAATCGATGTTGTATTTACATTATGTTTTTCATCCTGTACACACAGTATATTGCACGTCTGTCCGTCCTGGGAGAGGGATCCCTCCTCAGTTGCTCTCCCTGAGGTTTCTTCCATGTGTTCCCCCTTTTAATTATGGGGTTTCTTTTAGGGAGTTTTTCCTTGTGCGGTGCGAGGATCTAAGGACAGAGGGTGTCATATGCTGTACAGTCTGGAAAGCACACTGAGACAAATATATAAATACAAGTGATTGAAATGTGACTGTGTTTCTTCATATGTTGCAGGTTCTTTCAGCATGTCTTTATCCTCAGCTGTTGAACAGCGACACACTGCCAGTGGACGTCCGACAGAGGGCTCAGACGCTGCTTGCGGGATGCGACGCAGGGAGTGTCGGTAAGAGCTGTGCATGTGCTATTATTACAATGCAATGTTAAAGAGTCAGCTCATAGAAATGACTACCTTTTTATTGACTTATACTGGTATCTTTTGGTTTTATTTGCCCAGGTTTTGGGATATCTGTCTCCAAGATTTCTGGACCCTCTAAATCTAAGTGATTAAAATGTTTGTTTGTGTACTTCTTGGTTTGCATATGCGCTACGTTACTTTACGTTTATCGAATAAATAGCACCACAGTTTCTCAATTGTGAGGATGTGTCGCTTTGTTTGGTTTTACATCATTGTAAATTGAATATGTTGTGGTTTTGGTCGGGCAAAACAAGCTGACAAGGTCAAATGTAAACTTTTGCTCTACGTTATGGTGATCTGCATTCTTCATTGTTTACTGACATTATATAGATTGACCCGTTAGTTGTAGCCCTTTAAGACATTAAATAAATCTCATCGAATAAACATCTTAATAGGCTTCATTATAATAGACTAAGACTACATAAAGTAATTGTGAAATCCAGATATCCCATAAAAAATAGCCTATAATAAGTGTATTGTTTTACGTGTGGCGTATATGTAATATTCAAACACTAAATAAATATATTATAAGACATATGTAATTGAAATAGAAAATAATGATATAAAGATACAAATAAAATACAACAATATTAACTTTCCTGATTATTCCTCCAGGTTCTTATACTGCTGCAGCGGGTATATCAGAAATAGTCTGCAGAGTTTCTGAATTCATAACCAGACGAGATGGTGGTGTTCCTTCTTACCCTGAACACATATTCATCAGCCCCGGCTCACAGTGGGCACTCACGGTAACAATAGCTATTACTGACATACTGTGATATTATTCACTGTGTCTCTTCCTCCTGGAGGTAACGCAATCTTTTCCTTTCCTGTGTTTATTAGTCCATTCTCAACGTCTTGGTGAACAGCGAGGCTTCCCCCAGAACAGGTGTGCTGACTCCAGTGCCATGCTACTCCACTGCCACTTTGTCCATCATGGGTCTGGGAGCAGATATCGTTCCCTACTACCTCAGCGAGGAACAGGGCTGGGAGCTGCAGGTGGAGGAGCTGCATCGAGCGCTGGACTCTGCTAAGGGAGCCTGCAACCCTGTAGCTCTGTATGTCATCAACCCTGGAAATCCCACAGGTAGTGCAATCTAACTAGAATGGACATCATCTAAGCATATTTTTGTATGATAGAATGTGGTATCACATGTGTGTGTTTTCATGCCACGTTGCCTGTAGGTCATGTTCAAAGCAGGAAATCAATGCAAGAGGTGATCCGGTTGGTTGCAGAGAAGAGGTTATTCCTTCTGGCTGATGAGGTGAATGTCTTGAACCATAGTCGTCTAAAACCAGATGAATTTATAAAACCTCAACAAATAACGTGTAAATAAACGTGGGTTCTCCTCCACAGGTCTACCAGGACTGTGTTTATGGGGAAAATAGCGAGTTCGTCTCTTACAAGAGGGTTCTGGCTGAGATGGGTCCTCCTCTTTCAGACACAGTGGAGCTGGCATCCTTCCACTCCGCATCCAAAGGCATCATGGGAGAGTACGGTTTCAGTCCTCAAGAGTAGTGTCAATTAATCCAGCCGTATGCTCATTATACTTCCTAAACAAATGCAAACACATTTTCATAGTTTCAGTCATTTTGGAGATCGTGTCATTTGACCAAAAGCTCCAGAACAGCTGCTCATTGGACTCTTCGCACTTTCTCTCTCCCCAGGTGTGGTCTGCGTGGTGGATATGTGGAGCTGGTAAATCTGGACCCCGCTGTTATGAAATACATCTACAAACTGTTCTCGACATACAGCTGTGCACCTGTGTTGGGCCAGATTGCCCTGGATCTGATGATGAACCCTCCACAACCAGGAGATCCCTCATACCCACTTTATAGTGAGGTGAGAGCAGAGATATGCAGTTCAGATTACTACTTTAGCAGTTTCAAAATGGCATTTGCTTTACTCGCAGTTTGATTTTTTGATTTTCGTCCTTGCCTTTAACTTCTACAGGAGACACAACACATCAGGTCCACGCTGGCTCATAATGTAAAGAGGGTCTTTGAGGTAGTAAACAGTCTGCCGTGTTTCTGCTGCCAGCCAGTGGAAGGAGGAGCATTCGCCTTCCCCAGACTGCATCTTCCACATAAAGCCATTGAGAAAGCCAAGGTTACAATACTATCTCATAGAACTAAGTATATACAATGCAACATCTGAGCAATACAATCATTAAGAAAGCTCACATATCTGGTTAATCAGTTATACAATATTGTACACCTGGTTATGTTTGTCTTATTTTAGGAAATGGGAATGCAACCAGATATGTTCTACTGTGTCAGACTACTGGAGGACGCCGGTGTGTTGGTCAGTCCTGGTCAGGATCTCGGACAAAAGGAGGACACGTACCACATCAGGTAATACACATCATATAAACCAAAATGTAATATTATGAATACAGTACAAAAATAACAAAAATCATTGGGTTATACTTTGAAGTCTATAATGCATTCATAAGACTTATAATTCATTAGAGATGTTTATAATCATGCATGATGGCTGATAGCAAGGTTCATAACGCTTTATACCTCCACACGAAGTGATCATAGATTTCATGGTGTTGGTCGTCTGTTCACTGACATTAGGAAATATGCTGTTCAAGTTTCTAAAGAGATTGTTATTCTTTAACTTTTATTTACCCAGTGTAGGTTAGTGGAGCTCGCATGTTGCACATTCAGAACCTGTGATTGCTCAAAATGACCCCATTGTACTATTGGCCACTGTTTGGTTTGATGCCTTTTCATTACAATGTGAAGTTGTGTGTTTTGTCTTACACTTGCTCATAATTATGTTATAGTATCATACAACTGTGAAAACCTTTATCCCATGCTTTACAAGTCATGCTATAGCGTGTTTTTGATGTTTATAGCACATTATTTCATTTCAGAAATGTAGAATCTGTTAAAACACATGTCAGCATTCACACAGTTAGTGGCTACCATACAGGGTGGAACACACACACACACACACACACACACACACACACACACACACACACACACACACACACACACACACACACACACACACACACACACACACACACACACACACACACACACACACACACACACAGGGGATTGACCACTGGACGACCACTCTATTAATATATACTCTCATTAAAACATTAATACAATTATAAACATTAATAAAGAGTTTTTATAAAGTTATACATGCACTATAATGTTTCAGGAACATGTTTATCATGCATTATAGAGGCTGACCTTCATATAAAGTGTTATGAAACATGTATAATAAGTGAAATCTTTACCTTTAATTCTGCTTTCTTTCTGCAGATTTTGCATTATGACCTCTGAGGACACCATGGAAGAAGCGCTGAGGCGACTATCCAGCTTTCAAACACAGTTCATGAAAGTCTTTTCTTAAATCAAGTCCTCTCTTATGTTCAGTTTATCTTCTCATCTATGTGCAGTTCAATAATTCATTTAAAACAATAAAAAGGATCGGACCACTTTCCTCATGTTAGCGTGTGAATGTTTATTGCAATAAATATGACGGAATTTATACTATGCAGACGGTTATAATGACGTTTTAGCCAATGATCCTTCGAGGCAACATGTAACTTCTGCTTTTCAGAAAGCAAATAACCATGAATAATTAACCGCAGTCCAAAATCCTAACCAATGGATTTCATCACACCACGTGGAAGTTCATCATTAACTTCAACAATAACAGCAGCAGACAACAGTCCACTGTGGATTTCTGCTCTCCAAGAGTCCCGAGTTCAGCACATTAGGTATTGACACAGCTACTCACAACTTAAAAAAAGAAAAGACGACAACGACATACAATTGAGAGACCGTCGTCCTCTTTGCTTCCTCTGTACCAGCCAGCAGATTCAACATGCGCGCGTTCAAAGTGCTTGATGTCATCAATCCACCTCACTGTCACTGTCCTGGTTCTGAACAGAAGGGTTTGATTCTGTATTGTTGAGCAGATCTACAAGTAAGGAGATGAGCTTTCCGTCTTGAGAAGCGTAGTTCCCGGCGCTCCTGGGGTTGTTGAGGTTGCGGTACAGCATGGTCTGAATGGAAGTGCGTAGCTGCCACAGCAGCTCCCAGGTCTCAACAGACAACTCGCAGCACACCAGAGAACTGCCAGGAAATGAGACCTCCACTCGGCCTCTGCTCACTGGGACATGAGAGAAGAGGACAGAGGTGTTTATGAAGGGAGGAGGAATTACTGCGATGGTGATAATATTTAAGTGCTTCGGAGGAGCACCTCTTTATAGCATTTTGTAGTTATTGTTTTGAGCAAAATGTTTTTTAAAAAGTCTTAAAATAAATGAAATGATGTGCTATTAAAAACAAAAAGGTGGAACATGTGTCTCTGAGCACTCTATAGTCGTCACTACGGATCAGTTAAACAGACTTGATAGTTGATGCGGCAAACTTGTTAAGAAACGGCCGTCTAATTAAACATCCAGTATTATTATTATTGTATAACAATATTGAGTCACTTCTAACCATTTAACTTTTATGCGTCTACCAACTCCTGAGGGAAATATCTGGCTCTTTAGCTGCTGAATGCTCCACTGAGTTCAACAGCTCGTCACTAACTGCATGTTCGGGTGATAATTCTCTGTAGATTCATCACCACGAGCAACAACTTTGACATTGACACCTTAGAAAAGTATTGATTATAAATGTCTTACGGCGAAATAACAATTCATCTAAAAACGGCTAACATGAACACAATGTGAGATTAATTAATACAGTGAAATGAAATCACAATTCAGTCTAATTATCGGGGTTCTTTTGCCCTAAAATCCTCCTAAGCACCTACAAACACCAGTGCCTTTGTTATTAACATCTTTATTACCTCTCTCTGTGATATCACAGTCTGTGAGCAAAAGCAAGGCGAGTGGATGGACCGGAGAAGAGTCTCTGATGAAAACGCAGCCGTTTGACTGGACAGCGCTGAAGAAGGTCAACCAGCGACTAGGGAGATCATCCTTTCCCCTACAACACAACGAGGCAGACAATACGTTTACGTACGCACTGTGAAAAAGTAAAAAACCTAGTGTAATTTTGGAGCGTGTTCAAACCTGTTCACTGAGGAGCGGTGAAGCATGACTGGCCCACGGAGGGTGCGCAAAGATATACCCTTGGGGCGAAAGCGCCCTCCTTTGGTCATGGCACCTTTCTTCACCTGAGAAAAATGTAAGAGTTGTAAGTAAGTGATGTGATTCTGGTACATTTAATGCTGGCTTTGACCCAGACAACTTAGAAACTTAGAAACAACGTCACCACTAAAACAGACAAGACATGCCTCCTAATCTAAGAGCTCATATTTAGACATCTGACACTTCTGGCTTTAACCTTTGATGGAGCAGAGCAGGAAATAAAAAGACTGCATAAAGTATATATGGTATAATAGACTCCTCTGTTGCCATTTACCTGAATGAGGTTGGGATAGAGTCCAGCCAGCAGGACAGCTTTAAGCAGCTCATCCTGGTTGCTGTACTGGTTGTAGATCGAAGAGTGATTCTGGCACTCGTTGGCACGAGCCACCAGCCCGGCTTCCTGCAGGTTCGCGCTGAACTGACTGATGAGACCTGCAGCGCGACGTCACAAGAACAGAATCATTTTTTGAAAAAGTAAAAAAAGAAAAAGAAGGTAAAAAGTGATGCAAAAACGCCAACTATGTACCGAGACAACGTCTATATGAATGTGTGTGTGCTTCAGACTAACCGTTGATGAATCGAAGACTTAACCTGGACAGAATGTGGTTGTCCAGATATTCATCCCGGTCCTCTCGGCCCCCCTCATACTGAACTCTCCTCCAGCCCAACACGGCTCTAATTAATACCAAAAAGTCGCTGTAGCTGGAGCCGCTCAGAGACTCTTTCACCTGGACAAGCAGAACGTAGCGCAATGAACGATAATTAATAACTACATGACTTCCCCTTGTGCCGTTTTATAAAGTCAGATGTTATCTTCAAACCCTGTGGACCAACGGGTGGGTGTGAAAACATCTTACCTCGTTAACAAGAGCTCTGTTCTGCATGCTGTTGTAAAAAGGGTCTCTGGTCAGGCAGCCAGCTACAGACAGCATGGGCAGAACACATCTGAACATAGAACTCAGGACCAGCACTTTGCCCAGACGAGGGTCACATGACATGCGGGAGACACGTTCTCCTAAAGGCGTCAGGGTTTCAGTCTTGGCCAGAACTCCTACGAAGCAAACGTCGACAGTTTAGAGATTAATCTAATCCCAGATTGAACATGGTAAATTCGACACACACACACACACACACACACACACACACACACACACACACACACACACACACACACACACACACACTACATCACTCACCAATGTCTTGTAGATTTTGGACAGCGTCTTTCACAGCCTCTTGCTCGGGACTGTCCAACAGTTGGGATAAGGAATCTACGGCCTCCACAGACAAAGACATACTTCAATAAGTCAGAAACACCCGAAATAACAGGCAAAGAGAAAATCTAACAAAGCCATTGTTCTCTTATAATACCTTGCAGTTAGGACTGTGGATTTTGGCTTGCATTGCCAGATTCTCCAGCGGGGTGCGCAGGATCTCCGGGGTGGGGAAGGGAGCCATGGTTTCCAGCTGCTGTCGTGGAAACAGGTGGTAAGACTGTCCTGGCTGACAGCGCCCTGCTCTCCCTTTTCTTTGAGTGACGTTAGAACGAGATATCCAAACCGTTTCCAGACAGGAGACCTGGAAAACCAAAACGACAACCGATTTGATTATTCACAGAAAATACAACAAATCTTCAGCTTGATCAGAGTTTACAAAGAAACAGATACTAACCTTACTCCGTGGGTCATATTGCTGTTCTTTGTGAGTTCCTGTATCCACCACATGGACGATGTCATCTATGGTGACTGAGGTCTCAGCAATGTTAGTGGTGAGGACAATCTTCCTCTGGCCCACTTGGGGGCGCCGGAACACTACCTGCTGGTCTGCTACTGATAAACTTGAGTGCACTAAAAGGAAAGGGGGGAAAACATATTATAAATCCCATCTTCTCTACACTGGAAGGACAAAAGACCCGTCTTTGTAAATCTGTCTCATGCTCTCTTACATGGCAAGATCAAGTGTGAGGCTGAGGAAAAGTGGCGCTTCTCCTCCAGCTTCTCTTGAACAGCCTTGATTTCCTGCCATCCAGGGAGGAAACACAACACCGCACCTAAAGCACGAGGGGAAATCGATTAAAAAAACCTAACAAATATGACTCCGATCGATCATCTTAAAGCACCGTTATAAAAGCATCATTTAGAGAGTTAGTCTTTTAGTTACCTGGCTCTCCACGTCTGTCAATGTGATCGATTACATCAGCTACTAAACCTGCATCCGGTGTAATATCGTCTGTTCCTCCCTTAAAACAAGAGGAAATATATATTCATGAGACATGACTAGAGAAAAAAAACATATGCAGAGAACATACTAAAGTTATGAACAGAGGCTCATGTCTCACCTTCATCGTCTTTTGGACCGGCATTGGGCGTCCCATGTCTCTCATCACATCCTCCAGGTATCTGTCCTTCACTGGGTGCATGAATCCGGGCACTTTAACAATCGGGCAGCCCCCAAAGTACTCGGACAGCCTCTGCTTGTCACCAGTAGCGCTCATAAGCACCACTCGTAGGTCAGGGTTCTCCTTTAAGCAGGAGCGCAGCAGAGACAGAAGCAGGTCCGTGTTGATGTCCCTCTCGTGAACCTCATCCACCACCACATGGCTGATCCCCTTCAGAGAACAGTTCGACTGCAGCTTCTTCAGCAGGACGCCCACTGTGAGGAAGAGTAAGGCTCCTCCGCTGCTCTCTGGTGGTTGGCTCTCAAGTCTCACCTAGGCACAGAAAATAATTACTTAAAAATAGAACAAAAATAATGTGAATAATCATAATAACAAGAGTATAACAACAGGAAGGAACAAGCTCTTCAACTGTAGTCACATTTGTATTACATGTCTGAAAAATGTTTAGGGTGCTTCCAGCCACTAAAGTCACATATACAGCAAGCAGTCACAATCTGTCTGTATAAATAATAAAAAATGTTATCACAAAACTCAGGTCCATAACTGTTACTCAAATAACTCAGTTTTGCATACAGTACGGCAATTATTATTATTATTTTTTAAACAATCACTTAGAATTTTAGCAAAATGTTTCACATTTAAAATCAATAGTATAAAAAGGTGTCATTCATTTAGTTATTAAAAGGTTTTGATATTTCCCCTCATTTATCTCAGTACAGAACAGAAGGCGTTGCATCCAGGAGGCTGATTGTTGCAGTAAAAACATGCAGGACATACAATATTCTATAAACTTGTATCTACCTGATATCCCACAAAGTGTTTTAGACCTGGACCCATCTCATCTGCAACGCGGTGAGCCACGGACACGGCGCTGATCCGACGAGGCTGCGTCACAAGGATATTGCACATGGCCCCCTGACCAGCTCTCACACACTCCTCCAGCAGGAAGCGGGGGATCCGTGTAGTTTTCCCACATCCTGTTTCACCATCAATCACAACCACCCTGGACGACTGCACCGCAGAGATCACTTGCTGACGGTGGGCATCCACTGGGAGCTCCACGCTCAGTGCAGGGTTCGCTCTCTCCCACATCTTCTGCAGGTGGGTGCTGAGCTGCCTGACATTATGCTCAGACATCTGTGCGTACCGCCTGCCTGTGATGGCGTCTGTGAAGGCCTCCTCTTCCTCCTCCTCATCGTACTTGTTTACCGTCTGCTGTCCTCTAGCCTCTTCCTCCTCATAAAGCCTTTGTACTTCTGTGTCCACAGGGTACTGTTAGAAAGACGAGGCATTAGGTCTGACATAACCTTAATACATTACATGGCCAACAGTTGAACATAACAACCATAAGTGAAACATTTGAAGACAACATTTAAATATGCTGCTATTACAACCTCTACACTTCTTTAAAGGCTTTCAAGAAGGTTTTGGAACGTGGCTGCAGGGATTTGCTCACATTCAGCTACAAGAACATTAAGCTGAGGTACTGATGATGGACGCCGACAGCGTATTAAAAACACATCCACAGTTATACACACAATTATAATCTGTTATTTTAGTTGTCAACAATAGACGGCTGAACCGTTAACCTTATGTATAGTGCTCGTACAGGTTAGTTTGGTAAGGAGCCGAACCTGACAGCTTGGACAAGCAACAGGCTCGACGTCTCCAAATAATTGTTGCTGCATTAACTTTCCATAAATGTAAAATCCCTTCTTGTAGTAATGCAAACTGTTTCCCAGTGTTTCAGCATCTAATTAGCTTCAAGATCATGGATCTATTGCTCAAATTGTATTGTGTGTCTCACCTGATACCTGAAGCAGCAGGACAGTGTTTTAACACAGCTGCTGTTTCAATCAAGTTCTTCCAAGTCCACAGATGATGTGTTTATAAACTTTTGTCCATGTTGTTCAAAGATTCACATACACTCATGATAAGAACATCTCTTCCATCTTTCTCACATGAGGTGAAGACTGACCTGTGCAAAGTAAGTTCTCATGTGGTCCTCCAGGTATTCCGGGACTTCCAGGGGGAGGGGGCGTCTCTGTTTCTCTCCAGCCTCTTTCAGCTTCGCTCGAGTCTCCTTCAGCCTCTCTTTCTTGATGTAAGACAGCGGGCTGTTGTTTTCATCCAGCAGCTTCAGCTCCTAGACCATGATGCATCGTATAACACAGCTATAAACATGTAGGTAAAGGGTATAGTGTTTTTTCTTTCTTTTCTTACAAAATCATCCTCACCTTCAGTTTGACGCAGGCAAGAGCTGCAGCTATCCTCTCCGCTCTCACTCGGGTGTTTGCTGATGCGGAGAACGTCATCTTCTCTGGCCAGTGCAGCGTCAGGTCACACTTCTTAAGCCTTCCTCCGGTTGTTGTTCTGAACATCACCATCTCCTGTCAAGATGGAGAATGCCAGTTTATAATACATGATCGGTTAAGTTTAGCTTTCATTGCGCGATGGATAAAGAGCTACAAACCTCCATTCTTTTGAATGACGTGGCCATCTGCATGATGTTGTTGAGGAGAGCTTTAGGTTTTGGAAAGAGGGAAAGAGCCTCAGAGGTGTTTGAGGTGTTTTCTTCAGGGAGCCACTGTTTTTCTGAGTCCGCTATCGCTCTAGACAAAGAAGAGTCTTTCTTGCCATCATGAAGTTGCGATAGTAACCCTCCTTTCCTGCCAGCTCTCCTCCCAGGGAGCTGATTATTTGGACCAATTACACCCATTTCCTGTACACGAAAAGAGAGGGCAAGTGATCAAATATTACTACAGATTGGTAAGACAAAAGGGAAATGTGTGACTACTTTATACAATCTGAGGTCAACTGCAGCTTACTCTGAGCTTCAAACAAGCAGCAGCTGCAGCAATTCGTTCTGCATCGATCTTCTTAGATGCAGAACCCTCCTCTTCAATTTTACAGGGCCACAGCAGTGTGACAGTGGCTTTCTGCAGAAACAAAGTTACAATACAAAGCTGAATTATGTGACGCATTAGCCCTCAATGGACACATGATGTTTCTAGAAACCCCATGTCATTATGACTTTTGTTCTGACCTTGACTCCTGCATTTTGCGTGCAGTTGTACTGGATGAGCTGGGACGTGTCGCTGACTCCCAGTGAACGGGAGATGAGGTTATTCAAGAGACTTTTAGGATCTGGAAACTCCTTCAAGAGGTTCGGGCTCACGTTATCTAAACAGTCAAATCAAAAGGTCACACACACACAGCTAGAACGACGATATGTAACTTCCACCCCGAACTACAGACCCCGAAACACAAGCATGAATGTTGTTGTTGTTTTTTACATGATGAACGTCCTTGACGTTTAGCGCAGCTGGGAAATGTCACCGGTTAGCTAGTTTGGCTAACTGCTAACTCTTCACTCACCTTGTTTAGTCTGTAAATCTGATGTCCCGTCATCCTGAAAGCTTCGTGCTGTTGTACTGTACCACCGCTGTTCTCTGCTCCAGTTAGACGGTGTTTTGATTCCTGTATGAACACATTTGGCAACATTACACAGCGCTCTGAACCGCACGATTAGTCCACCGGGCAGCGCCATCTTTGAAACTACAATTTCTTCCTCTGCTCTGCGGCGGCAGCGTGCTGAAGTTGACGCCAGTGGTCATACCGGCTCCCTCTTCTTCTTCTTTTTGTTTAATGGCAGGTGGCAACCTAGCCTTCTAGGTGCATTACCGCCATCTACCGTGCTGGAGTGTGGACCAGAGACCTCAATTTCTATTTAGACTATGAGACAATCAATAAATAAAACAAAACAAAACAAAGATAAAATAAAAATAATTATCTTCATTAACCCAGTAGCCTACCTTTTAAAAACTCAAACAAGGCTTTATATTTTACTTATTGATAAAAGTATTATAATATTTTTCTTAAGATTCAATACTCCCACCCCACAATTCTTTAACTCTCCTCCTACTCCTTCTTAATTTTTTCCTCTGTGTTTTTCAAATATCTGGTAGTGACAGATAACAAGTCACACACACACACACACACACACGCACGCACGCATGCACGCACGCACGCACACACACACACATACACACACACACACACGCACACACATACTCTAATTAATCCCAGAATCGCTTTACTGAATATTCACTTCGCTTCTGTTTCCTCTACCATTACTTCCCTATCTGCATGTATTTGACTAAATATTGGGTAATGATCACTAACAACTGTTGAGTTTTCCCATAATCCTCACTCACATATCCCTGCCACCTCTCCCTTGATACCAGTGTCAAAGCTAGTGCTGAACCGTTGCGTGCGTGTACATCCTTGTCCCTCTCTCATCATTAAGACTCCAATAGACATACCGTTAAAGGTCCATCAGTGAAACCAAATAGCCCCAGCCATTACAAAGCCCTCTGAAATTGCACATTTATTTGAAATATTCTCTCCTAATTCAATGCTGATAACATAGTACCGCTGCTTAAAAACTTGGAAACCCTGTCTTGAAACATAGAAACATATAGATTCTACATTTTGGGCCCTGTTTAAGAATAAAACATTACCTCCTGTTTAGTAAAATTATCGGTGGGGCCTCAACAGCTGTGCGTCCCCAAGGATTGGTATCAGCTTTCAATGTGTGTATTGCATTGCATTACTTGGATGACTCAATCTGCACATATTGTATACAGTCAGATTTTGTTTAGCCCTTATCTAACTTATTTTTTTGCTCCACAGCTGTTTTGACACCTGGGAAATGTGATGAAAACTCCCAGGGCGGGAACTGATCTGCTGCCCATAAATAGCTCTGCACGATAAACTAGTTATTTCTTTACAAATAAGAGATGGAACGGGTACTTGTCCTCCTCCTCCTGCTTATTACAACAGGTGAGTTCACATTTAACAAAATCCTTGACTTTAATAATTTATTAAATTAATTGAAAATGAAGCAATCTCATATTTTTCTGTGTCTCCCTGTGTATTAGTGTCTGGGTGCGGTGTGACCAGCTACCAGCCCAACAACAGCCGTGTGGTGAATGGGGTAGAAGCCCGTCCATACAGCTGGCCATGGCAAGTTTCTTTGGAGTCTTTCTTCCCCACTTGCGGAGGAACACTTATTGCTCCTAACTGGGTCTTGACGGCTGCACACTGCATCACGTGAGGAGAATTTTACTCGTGGCATTTATAGCTCAGATAAACAGTTGATTTTAAATGCAAATAAATACATTTCCAAGTTCCCACAGCACTGAGGGAGTGCTACATGTACCCTTTTATCTATAATATAATTGATTTTTACTTTTAAAACTTATAAGCTTTTTATTTTCCAATCCAGATTCCACACATACAGGGTTGTTCTTGCTGAACATGACATGAACAAGGAGGAGGGACCTGAACAGTCCATTATGGTGGCAAAAATGTTCATTCATCCCAAATGGAACGACAACTGTGTGTCTTGTGGGTAGGTCACTATCCCAACTCCTGCGCTCCAGATCTGTGGTGGATTATTAAGAAACACAGTAAACATGTCCCTGAAAAAAAGACGTCTAGAGTGAGAGTTTCTATTGAACAGCAGCTGAGCAAATAGAAGTTTTATAAATGAAAACACATTCACCTGTAGAAAAGAAAACTGCTTATTTGCTGACATGTTTCATTTTGCAATTTTCATCCTGTTATGTAGGAATGACATTGCCCTGCTTAAGTTGGAGAAAAGTGCTGTTATCAATGACAAGGTTCAGCCGGCTTGCCTGCCACAGCATGGTGCTACTCTCGCCCACAACCAGCCCTGCTATGTCACCGGCTGGGGTCGTCTCTACTGTAAGACCTGTCACCAAATCTGCTCACACCCAGCTCATATGGTGTGTAGTGCATCACTGTGTAAATCAAATACATGAGTCTTGAGAAAAGAAGATCCGGCACACTGCTCTTGCTCAGCATCACAATTCATTCATAAATAGTGATGCAGATCAAGAGCAGTGTGTGGGATCTTTGTTTCTAAAGTGATGCACCGCACCAGTATTTGAGATAGTTGGATATGCAAATATCTTCTTGGAAGTCATTCAAATATTATTAAATTCAGTGGTTATGTAATTTTCCCTTTAGCTGGTGGTCCTCGGGCGACTACACTACAACAGGCCCTACTTCCTGTGGTGGATCACAATACCTGTAGTCAGGGTGACTGGTGGGGCAGCTCAGCAAAGACAACTATGGTCTGTGCAGGAGGAGAGAGCGAGGCAGCATGCCACGTGAGGAACAACCACGAAACCCCACGCTTTGTGTCGAACAGACGATAACATTCTCCATAGCTCTGATATCTGGCATTACCTTGCAGGGCGACTCTGGAGGCCCTCTGAACTGTAAGGGCAGAGATGGTAAGTGGTATGTGCAAGGAGTGACAAGTTTTGTGGATGGACGGGGCTGTAATACCCCTCAGAAGCCCACAGTCTTTACTCGTGTGGCTACTTTCATCCCCTGGATCAGTGAGGTGAGGGAAGCCGCATGAACGGCATTAAGCACCCTTTGTTATAAATATATGCTATTTGTGAAAAGTACAAACTTAATCTTGTTTTATTTCCTTTCAGACCATGGCCCGAAACTAAAGAGGTTCCCATAACTGAAGATGTGACTGGGCAATAAACTGTAGAATGACATTTTAATATTATATTTGTCTTGTAATTCATCAAAAATATATACAGATTATAAAGAAAATATATATTTATACCGTAAAGAAACAAACATTTAAATCAGTTTAAACAATTCTTGGCAATGTTACAAGGACAGAATAAAATTAAACCAATGAACACATATTTACCATAGTAAACATTTGATTACCTGTTATGGAAAAAGACTATGTATGTTATTTGTATTTATTGGAACAGATAAAGGACTTTAGTCCTTAAGTAAATTAACTGCTAATAATTAGTGTTTCCTATACAATGTATTAAAAAACAGACTAAAGTGAAATTGGACGGACATTTGAATATAACATGGTTAACTGATGGGTCATTCTTCTTTGCAAATAATCAATTATTGAAAAATAAACGTAAGTCCTAACTGTAACTTTCTTTTAGCAGCTACATAAAACTAAGATTATATCCCAACAAGTGATCATTTGACGGGATTGCAGCCTTGGTTTTAACCGATTACAGCAAGCTGCGTCATTCATAGCAACAGATCCTCATGTGTCCGAAGGTGTCCAGGTGAAGAAGTCGATGCCCTGCAGCTCGTCAGGTAAGTACTTCTGTTCTACAGGGCCGCTGAAGGACGGGTTGTATTTGTAGCCTTTAGCGTAGCCCAGTTGTTTCATCAGTGTGGAGGAAGCGTTGCGAAGGTGCAGGGGGACAGAAGGCAGGGGCCCTTTGTGGTTCCTCAAACAAGCTTTCACATTCGCATAGGCCTTGTAGATATCCACAGACTTGGGTGTTCGTGCCAGATAGACTACACACTGCGCCAGGATCACCTGTTGAGGAGTAACGGAGGTAAAGACACCGACATACAACTGTTGTAAAACTGGCTGAAAAAGCAGGTTGATACGACTCAAAACCATCACTGATTGGTCAGGTGAGCCTACCTCGCATTCAGGCATCCCAATGAAGTGACAGGCTTGGAAAGCTGACACGGCCTGAGGAAGAGCGGAGGAGTCCGCCATACCTGAGAAAGATATGGGACAATTTCTCTGTGAGCATTTAGTTGCAACCGTATTTTCTTTCCTATAATAAAATAATACAAGCTGTCCATGGTCCCCTAATGTTCCTATATAATGGTTAGGGACATTTAATAAGCAATCGGCCAGATATTATTTGAAGTCTTCAGGTTCACCAGGTTATTTTTAAAAAGTGAATAGTATCTCACACAACGGTACAGCAGTGTTGTGAGGGGGAAAGTGATGTACAGTAATAATTATACTATTAGAATTACTAGTAACTGTATTTTTTACTGTATTTTATCTTCAAAACAATATTTTTTTAAACTGTTGTTACTAGTACAATAAAAGCATAATAAAAAAACAAATAAAACTACATTACGCATATTAAAACTGTATAAACAGAAGATTAAATCAAAATAAACTGATAAAACAACAGAAAAAATTACGGCTAAATGTTAGAACAGTAAATTTATTCAATGGAATTTAAGAAAGTTAAGAAATCGATCGCACAAGACTTAACAAGATTAAAAGAAGTTACAGACTCAGCAAGTCATGAGCTGGGATTTTGGATGTCTGAAGAAAACAGTCTTCATTGCATCTCAAGCTACCGTCTGATGTGACAGTGTGTGCAGAGGCGCTACAACATGATCAGTAAACCAGCGTTCTAGCGGTCTCATCTTTAGAAGTTGGACGCTGCTTATTGAATGATCGTAATACAGTAAATGATCAAAAATAAATAAATGCTTAGATGATATAATGAATCATTTCGCTTCAGTCTTACCCACATCCTCGCTGGCAAAGCGGACCAGTCTGCGAGCCACGTAGAGAGGATCCTCGCCGCCCTCCAGCATGCGGCCCAGCCAGTACAGAGACGCATTCTCATCGGAGCCTCTCATGGACTTGTGCAACGCTGAGATACAGTTGTAATGCTCTTCGCCTTTGTGTAACACACACACACACACACACACACACACACACACACACACACACACACACACACACACACACACACACACACACACACACACACACACACACACATCAATACATGTGAAGACACATCGCTCTTCAGGTTTCATCATTCACACACAAACACAAAAAGGACTGATCAGACCATATAAAGCCACAACGATGGAAGGATAAGTTTTACCATGAAGGTCAGTAGTCATGCTGAGAGACAGTTTCATCACCCTGTGAAGCAGGGCACAGTAAATCTCAATCTTTTGGGACAGCTGAGGTTATGCAACAGGACAGCGTGGATGGAGAGAGGATGAAAGAGTGAGTGGAGAAGTGTAAATGATTGAAGTAGCTGAAACTATAGGAGAAACAGTAAAAACACATGTATTGTAGAAAATGTTGTCAGCAAATGCAGTTAAGAAAATACCAAATTATAGTACTTTTTAGATTTATGGATGTACAACATACCTATCTTAAGCAGAGTCATGGTTTTATTTATCAGAGTAAGGACCGTGGAGCTTTACTTTAATGCGTGTACCGTGTAACATGCAGCACTCCTAAGCAACCGTGAGCGCAGCGATAAACACCCCAAGGTTATATGCACCATTGAGGTTTCTTTTTATCTTTTATCATTCAATGAATTTGATAGGAAAGCCTCGTGACAGGATAGTTTGAGTGCAGTAATACGATAGGGCTGTTAAGATCAAAACCTGGAGTTATTTAAAGTAAAGATATTGATGGCAGGTGTTACACTGAAACTGAAGAGAGGATTTGAGAAATATGTAGCAATGTGTTAATGAGCAGAAATACTTTTATAATCCTGAAACACGCCTCTTGATTCTGTTGAAACATTGTTGTCCCAGGCGTAGTGTAGACAGATGTCCTCTAATCTGAAGCACATTTTGCAAATTAGATTCACTTCATACATTCAGATGTATTCTGAACACGCTCGTGCTCCAGTCTGTCAGTACATGTTTAAAATAAATAAATAAATGTAAGTCATAGTAAAAACTCATTTTCTTCCCTAATGTAAAGAATTACATTTTTTAAAATCTTTTCTGATAGGTGTTTCACAGTTTTAACCATCAATACTAATACTTAAATAATACCAGCTCGTAACTGTGTGGAAGCACAAGGCACCTCTCAGAGTAACTAAGTAAATCTGGGCTTACCAGCTTTATCATAGAGAATATGGGACCTCTGAAGACCTTCCTTGATGTGCTCCTCCTTCACCAGTATTTCCTGAGAACCATCTTGTCCCGACGGGTTGGGCCGGGCCAAGCTCATCTGAGCCTGAACAGCCAGCTGGAGACTATTGAGTCCTGCTCTTGCGTCACCATCACAAAAGTAGGCTGCAGTGTCCAGAGCTTTTTGCTCAATGAAAATCTTTGGCCTAAGAAAACAATGATGTACGTGAGATATACTGTATCAATGTCAATACTTTAAAATATATTACATTTTTGTAAGGAAGCAATACATAAGATATGACATATCTGAATATGTATAATGAATAATAACATGTATTTCATCACAGATATTAATGTTTTACTCATTTGACTAGCCGGACAATAATGTCACTGCAGACTTATTATATTACACCTGAGAAAGAATAAATTCAAGGATGTAATCTTGGATAGTTTAGTTAGTTTTAGGATTAGTTTGAGCTAGATCTACCTAATAAACATGTAACTGAGAGTACTTTGTAATTGTATTCTAAGCTGTATAGTACAAGTTACCTGTGGTGATTTATCCCGGATAAAAGCAAGCCACCTTCATTCTGGTTCAAACCCCAAATTAGCGGGCTAACCCTTTAATCTCACAACATGATACAGGCCCAGATTTCAGTGCACCCAAAACAAACAAAAATCTGACGAAGATATTTGATGAATATTTGAGTTCATCACATACCATCTGCAGCCAGCAGTTAACAGCTGACTTATTGTCTACAACTCATACGCAGATTCTTTTCTGTCAACATATCAGATCAGACCAGAGCTGAGGGGGATTGCTGTGGCTCCAACAACTACTAATACACTCCTCCCATATATTATCTAACTGAATCCACTAAGCCAGGAACAGAAGAAGACAACAGGCTCAACCAAAGGACTTTTAGTTGTCTGGTGACACCTGGTCATGATGTGTGACACTGAGGGTTCGGTCACCAGGGGCACACTTACTCATGTTCATCTGATTGGTCTTGATCTTTGGGATTTGCCGGGTCTTGTGCCAGGACTTTGATCCCTAGTGTGGCCACGGCCCTGTTTAGGATCGAGCCCATCGCTTCCACCGAGAGCTTCTCCAGAACCAGCACCCTGCACCTGCTCAGCAGGGCAGCGTTCACCTGGAAGGACGGATTTTCTGTGGTTGCCCCGATCAGTGTTAACGTCCCGCACTCCACGTGAGGAAGGAAGGTGTCCTAGAGATACACACACATATTGAGAGAGGGAAATGGAGAACACAAACAGTGACTACAATGACCATCTCTGAAAGGACAAGTCAAGAGTAAGTACTTGTTTCTCTACTATTGACTGAGCCTGCTTGCTGACTGACACAGATATTTACTGTCATGTAGCATAAGACTACACACACTCTAAAGATTGGTTTCTATCAGGTCTCTCTTGAGAATTAGACCTGGTGTCTCAGTAAGATTACCTCTCTAAATAAAAGTTAAATAAAATAAACACAATCAAGAGTTTCCAAGGTTAAAAAAGCAGGAAGCATCAGAGCCCTGAATGAGCTACTACATGCTGGCAATTTAGCTGAATAAAAAACTAACCTAAACCTAACCTATTTAAAATGTTGTGAACACGTTACAGTGTTACAACTGACACACAATTTGTGTTATGTTTTCCAAGAATCAAACAAAGGATTTGGTGGGGTATTTTATGAGAGGGGATTGACTGAGTGTTTATTTTGAGTGAGCATATTCTCGTAATGGAGCAGTTAAGGCAGGCAGTAAACTGTATTTTTATCTTTGGACAGTGCCAGGCTAGCCGTCTGCTAAGCTAAACTAAGCTAATCATCTCCTGGTTGTACCTTCATATTTGACTGACAGACATAAGAATCAATCCTCTTATCTAACTTTCAGCAGGAAAGTAAATATGCATATTTCCTAAAAATCTATTACTTTGACCTATTTGACACAGATATTGAGGGAAAATATAAACACTGGCTTAATTTAGGAGCTTAAGCTCCTACTATAAACACGGATCAGAGGAAAGTTTTCTGGCTTGATACTCCACCTGTTGGGATTTGTTGAAGCGGATGAATTTCATCAATGAACAGGATGGTCCTCCTCTTGCACAGTCGGAGCTCATTCTGCGCGTGCTTGATCACCTCTCGGACGTCATTGATGGATGCGCTGGTGGCAGACAGAGAAACAAAACGAGCTGTTCCCTTCTGTTTACTGGTGCTGGCAATTATGTGAGCCAGAGTGGTCTGAAAGACAACAACACACATATTAAAGCTATTTGATTAAAACACATGAGATGCCTTTTGGAATCTACATGTATTTACTTAAGCATTTCTAACAAGGTCTCTTTTGAAACCTTTAGAGAAAGCTACAATCATGCATTACAGAAGGGACATGAATTGAGGGTATGTTAGGTGATGCTGCATCATGCATGCTATAGTCCTCCCCAGGTGAGCCCACCTTTCCGCACCCCGGTGGTCCCCAGAGGATCAGCGACGGGATCTCCTGGGAGTCCAGAAGTGTCCGGAGCAGTGTTTGCTGGCCCACAACTTTACTTTGACCAAAGTATTCCTCCAGTGTGTTTGGTCTCAGTATCTCCGCCAGAGGCTTGTTTATGGTTAGCAGTGTCCGTGGTGATAACTCAGTGACATGTCTTCAAAGTATGTCCGTTTATTGCAGAGGGCTGGCTCTTCAGATGCTTCGGTACCCGCAGCTGGTCCTGGTTCTGCCTCGCCCAGCAAATTACGTTTAACTCCCTTGTTGACAGCAGTGACCGCAGATTGTTTACTTGAAAATAACCCGTTTCGTTCACCTTGGACTAAAACTTTACTCTTGTTGGTCTGAAAAAGAGAAAACACCGAAGACGACGGCGCACCAGCCATTGAGGAAGAGCTAGCCACAGTGTTGTTGGTCTCGGGGCTGGGTGGCTCAGCCTGCGCATTAATGCGAGATTTCTTCATTGGAGGCTCGCTTTCGTCCGTCGTCGACGGACTGCTGTCGGTAACGCTTTTCAGCAGACACACGTCGAGGTGTCCATTAATTGTGGCAGCATTAAAGTCTTTAAAACAAACGGGACATTGCACCGCGTCCAGCGCTGGAGCGGTCATCTCGTTCGCCATGTTGATTCCCGCAAAACTTTCGACCCGAATCACGTGACCAAACACTGATTATAATATTTTGAAAGTTGTTTTTGCCTAAACGTTATGCACATGTGGGACGTCCACCTTTTTGTTTTTTACTATCCGTTTCTAACGTTTACTCGGAAATGATGTTTATTCAAGTTTTATTTTGTCGACTTCCTTTCCTTCATTTATTTATTACATGTGTGCGTTCACGTGCTGATGGGACGGTCCGACATCAGGATGTTTCCTGTTACAAACGCTATGCTGAATATGAAAATTGACATTATGAAATTGGAGTTTGAGTGTTTTTAACTTGCAGGATGGTGAGTCTGGCTAACGTTGCAAATCACATTCATACATTAATGTGTAATCAAATGACTACACTTGCTAACCTAGAACAACTGTACACATTACACTGAGAGTGTGAGGAAGAGGGAGGCTAAATTTAGCCCTGGTAATTGAACAATAAAAAAAGATTTATAAAACTTAGTTTAATTTAATTGAAAAACAGGTCTCATTAAAAGGGATCTTTAAATAATGATATTAAACAATCAAAAGATAGATTAATAAATATACAAATACATTATGAAATTACAATACAGTTTGAAAATACAAATAGATGACTTTAACAAGTAGGAAGTTTAATTTGCATTTATATTTGATTTGCCAATAATTTCATTATTTACAAACTATTATCATTTGCATGAACTATCTGAGGCCTGTTCATCAGCCCCGACCGACCTTGTGTTGTCCCAAAGGCCACTTAGGATTTAACATGAGCTACTACTAAAACTCTGTTGGCTTCACTTAATCAATGTAAGAACTCAAGGTTCTCCATTCTACAAAGGCTACAGACATACAATATTGTGCTACTTTAATTGTAGGAAAGTAAAAAACAACACAATTAAAGTAAGTAAAGCTGAACTACTGTTATGCTGCTATTGTCTTAATACAAGGCTTCGAAATACAACACTGGAAGGTTGTGAGTAACCATTGTGCCCCTGAGCAAGGCACTTAACCCCGAGTTGCTCCAGGGGAACTGTCCCTGTCGTTAGTTCACTGTAAGTCGCTCTGGATATGAACGTTTGCTAAATTACAACAATTATAACTGTCCTTCTCGTGTCCTCTGCTCAGATAAAAGACGCGGCCAACAGAAACACACCAGAGAGGTCAACCAGGCCAGGAAGACGGGGAGAGAGCTCAGAAGGAGAGGGCTGGCAGCCAAGTGTCCCCCTCAGGGAGAATGGCCAAGTTGAAGTCAGTTCATCAGCGGGCCAACAGCCGAAACATGACTACGCCGGCTCACTTCCCCTACTTAGAGAAGGTGAACACCATGCGCTGCTTCTGGGAGATGAAGTTTGAACCAGAGGTATCCGTGCAGCTCATAAATTCCATGTGAAAGATACTCAGGCTATGTCAAGGAGTGGTGATATATTTTGTTTTTTTTCAGCCTTTTGAGGCTGCAGGAGTCCCAGTACAGGGTGATTAACGCCACATTTTTGAATAACAAGAATGTAGTAACAATGTTCTGATGCATTCACTATTATACTTAATTCTGAACCGGTTAAAAACAACCAACATAACATTTACCACCGTATTAAAGTGGCTAAACATGACACCATAATGTTGATCACCTGCTCAGCACAGTTCAGTGCCAAATGGTAAAGGCAATTTATATCTTTGAATATATCAATTTTATCAAGGGCATATTGCCAAATGCTGTGATAACCAAAGAGTGCCAAAAATATTGTAAAACATGTAGCCTGGGATTCAACTAACCACATGCTGCCGTTGTAACTTAAGTAGTCTAGTATAAAGCAAACTGAGACATTGTGAGTAATCGAAGACCAGTTTTTCTTTTCCTTTTTTCTTTCTCCATGGCAGTCAAGAGATTCATTTGAGCAGCGAGAGCACAGTGCCCATCCACAAGTGAGCTTATTATTGTATTTGGCAGAGCCGTTGGTGAAGCCAGAGGAGATTTTCAGACGTGCCGTACATAGCTGTGACCGACCACTGTCAGTCAGAGGATGCATTCTTGGACTGGCGGCCATATGGCTTTCACAGCCAATGTGTCGTTGTTGCACAATACAGATTATGTGGTTGAGTTTAAAAGTCCTCGTATATCCCTCATTTACTAAATAATCTATGCCTTAATTGTTCATTTGGATTGGCATTTAATAAGGTTGGTAGATTTGTATGTACACAATAATTCAGGATTAAAACAATATAAATTCATATTAAATTTGCCTCAGTTGAGACTGTTGAGTGCAGCCGCATGTGTCTGTGTGACATTTAAAATAGTAATCCAATAGCACAGGCTATTTATTTACACCACATGTGTCTGTGTTGACAGGGAGATGAGACCCCATATCACCATTTTCACACTTTTCAATGTCAGTACTGTGTTGAAGATTCATTTTGCTCTGGGTGGACTGTGTTTTACAGTTCAGAACTGAGAGGAGAATAAAAGTCACGTCTGTAGTGAAGACGGAAGGATTAGATGAAGCGAGAGAGGAAGGGTGTCTGTGATCTTGTCTCTTTGCTGGCACCTGTCACTCTTTTGTCATGAGGACAAGCTGCCCGTCCTCTGGCTCTAAGTGCTGATGAGAGTGGGGTGTTGAGGTTAGCGTAGCAATAATGTTTGGGCGGTCCGTACCGAGAGAAGGAGCTGTCATCTCTTCTTACTCTCCACTTGAGACTCTTCTCCCTAAGCTCCAAGAGGTCCTTTGTAGTTACATATAGGAAAAGCAAGGTTATAGAAGAAGGATGAAGAGTAAAGTTAAAGCCATGGAGAATTTTGTCACAGGCTGGGACATTTGGCTAGTCAACACCATGTGTCTGGTGGCCTCCTACCTCTGGAGCAGGCTCTGCGATTTACTCTGCTACAGGAGGAGGCACAGAGCATCCACTCCACCTGCCATTCAGGTATTTACAAGGCTGTTTGATTTGTTTAATAACGCTCAAAAACTAGCTGAGGAACATAACTACAATATTAACCTCGTAGCAATGATTTGATTTAGTAGGGATATCAATATATTACATCTTCACTTTCGTATTGTACGGTTTATGGACCAAGAATTCTCAAAACTCTATTTCATATTGTCAGTGATGTTGATGATTTTGAGGACAGTAAATTCATATTGTATTATATTCCATTGAAAATCTGCTTAAATCCCTACTGAGAGAATGCAGAACATAAGCTCAGTCGTGTCAGGACCTTTCTGATTCGCTAACATCTGCATATGATGCCTGTAAGATGTTAGATCTACCCTGGCAATGCTGCATAAAAAACACATTTGGAACATGTTGGCATTTTATATAGTAATCATCAGACAAAATATATACTGTAGAAACACTCTTAATTCATTGTGTTCAGAGATCTGTTCGCTTTTTCTCTGAAACAACGTGGAATAGTTGTGTGATTGTTTCTCAGTGGCCTTTAAACAGAATGCCTTGACCAGTTACTAATACTATAGATCTTGTCAACAATTTTTGGTCTGTGTTCAGACGGGGTGGCAGCAGCTGGTGGACCGCCAACATTTAATAACCTCCCTGACTTGATGATCTCCCTGTCCTCGTAGGAATGTCCCATTAGGCTGGAGAAATAGTCATTTCAAAAAGTGTTTGCTGAGAAGCATCTACAGTTGTAAAATCAGAGAGTAACAGTTGGTAAAAAGCACTTGACGTGTTTAACAGTAGAGCAATATGTCTTGACAGAAGAATGCAATCTTGAGGTTGTTAGGCCTGAACATAACGTGTTTAAAATGGAGTCCAGAGGCAGCAGTGTACTTGCTTCCCCTATATTTGCTCTATTTATTCTTATTGCTGTTATTTTTAGTTTCCTTGGACGAAGCTATGATGCACAGTTGGCAACAAATACATGATTTAGCGCTGATGCTGGACAAGACTTCTGAATTCTGTGGGCAATATCCAGCTCACAAGTTCCATTAAACACAACACACGAGTCGCCAGCAGGCAGCAGAGGTATGGTGCTGCTGTGGTGTGTTGTAGCATCAGTAGAGTAAGCTCTCAGACGCTGCTTATGACAGGGACACTACTGGTGACTGATGGAAATGAGTTTCTTCTTTAATCTTACTTTAACCTCAGACAACAAAACAAGCACTACAGATGCATGCTTTGCAAATTGAGATAGACTGTTTGTTTTTAATAGCTATTAATATTAGTAAACTCATGAGCTTAATAAGGTTTATTTGACAGGTACACTATATTCATTTTGTATTATACGTAATCGTGACCTGTAAGTCATTTATTCTTATTTCTTGTCTACTTATAAAAAGTTTTTACATATTACATTTTTTTCTAGAAGCACAATTAAAGCAATAGAAGCACAATTAAAATGTGCTTTAAAGACAACACAAGCATGGCCATAATGTGCAGGAGATAATAGTTAAAGCTTACAAGTTTTAACTATTATCTCCTGCACATTATGGCCATGCTTGTGTTGTCTTTAAAGCACATTTTAATTGTGCGTTAACTGCCAGTTAAGTGTTTACATTCACACTCACTTTTCCTACGTTATCCTCCTGCTAAATGTCACAGCTAATTGAATTAGTTAGCTCAGCATATGGTGGATAATCCTTCCTGCTGTAATGTGATGCTCAGCATCTGAGTGAAAGGTGAGAGCGGTAATTATGATGCATGTGTTTTATGCTATGTTACAGATAGCACCAGGAAGGATAAAAACACGAGGTAAGGAGTTGGTTCGTGTGTGTGAGTGCAGAGTTAAGAGAATCTGCTGTGAAGGTACAGTGAGCTCTAGCGGTAGATCCTGACAGCTGCACTGCAGTGTTTCACAGTGAGGAAACACACGGGCTTAAAATCCTGCTTTTGCTGCCATCTAGTGATTGTCACATTGTTACTGTGATGTAGCATTGCTTTAATCGTAGTACAATGGTGTCATTGCATGTGTTGGGAATAGCAACACACCTGGAACATTTAAAGAGCAGCGCAAGAGAGTTGATTATAGTACTCTCTTAAAAATAATAATATTTTATATATAAATATTAGTTTTTTCTTACTGCTGAGCTGACATGCTGTCTCTCTCAAACACATTTCATTGTTCCGTTGACCCTGTGTTAACCTACATATGACAAATAAAAAACTTGAAACTATTTAGCATTTCATTACCCTTTAATATCTGGTTGTTTCCATCAAAACCATTAGCTATGGCTGAATCTCCCTTTCCCTGTTTCACATTATAGAATACATCTTTAATGCTGAGAGATTCTGCCTCAGTGTAAATATACATTGCACATCTAAACGCACATACATGTATATACTGTGTCTTAATGCTGTGATAGTACGCCTCAGAGAAAAGCCGAAGCCCTCTCACCCTCTCTTGTTTCCATTCCTCTTTTGGCATTTAGGAGATCCACACTGACATTTACGGTTGTACATCCATGACTATGTGACTAAGCTTTCTTTGCATTCTGTCACTAACCTTTAATAACCTTTATGACATCCTCAATGTAAAGCGCTTCTTAAGTTTCCCCTCCGATAATAATAGTGCTTCTGGGAATATCTTCCTCAAGTAATAGGGAACTGTACTCGACTGAAATTGTTTCTCAAGAACAAGTAAGATTACCTGTGCTGAATAGAAAGATAAAGGTAATATAAGTATTACAGTAGCTCTTTTTCGAAATTACTCTAGTTACATGTGTCATCCATACTTTAATATGAATACATTTAATCTTTGTAAAACTGACATGTAGAGCTGACATGATTAATTGATTAATCAATTAGTAAATATTGTGAATATTATGTGAAAACTTGCTGATTTCTTAGTCCTCTGTGGGAATAAACAGTCGGTCGGACAAAACTGCCATATTAAACTGGCTCTAAGAAATTGTTATAGCCATTTTGACTGTTTTTGAACATTTTATGAACCAAACAATTGAATTAATAATGAAAAGGAGTGTTGATTTGAAGCACTAACGCACCAAAAAGTACCACTACTGCTTAATAATCATCTTCTCTGCTGTGCATGTGTATACTAATATGAATAAAAACACTACCCCTGTCACAATACTTATGCACAATAGACGTTACTTCTTTCTTGCCACAATTTTATAGCTACCTTACAAGCCAAGCAGTTGAGTGTTTTAAACTCAAACTGGTTTTGGATGGAGTATCATTTTAAATCTGACTTTCGTCCTTTACACAGACGAACATCGCCACCTGCTGTTCAAAATAATAGCTGAGTTAGTGAGTTATTGCACAAGGCACATACAGTTTGACATAAAAAGAAATTCTGAGCATGTCCAATACCAAAAAGCATCAGTGCATATCCTATGAAATCTCTCATCATTTGGATAATTTAGCTTGGATGCGATAACATCTACATTTATTCCATTTCACAAGGCAAACAGTCATGTGTGTTGTATGTACGTGGAGATTCAATGTATTGAATCAGCACAATGTTCTCAAATGTAGTTTTAATAACCTTTTATATGAACAAATCCAAAAAAGGTGCAGCAGCAGAATGTGTTTACATGCCAAAAGAAAACACGAGAGGGAAGGAACAGAAGAGACGTCTCAGACATTAGCACAAGGACTTGAGTTTCACGGCTGCCACACACATTTAAGCCCACAAGTTTCCAAGAGAAAGTATAGCCAGAACTGGCAGACTGTGCGATGTGTGAGCGGAGACTGGTGAGGTGACTGGACAGTAGCCACAGAACACAGTCCCTGTGCTTCAGGACATTGTGTTCTCTGCGAGAGGTGGTGCTCCAGTTTTAACAGTTCACCTTGTCCCGGTGCCAAACAAATAGCCTAATACAGAGGGCCATGCAGGTCACGTTATTCAACCAGACTGTATAACCTCCTACAAGTACTGACTGTTCAGTAAAAGAAGATAAACTAAAAACATGTGTGCATTTATGGGCTCCCCCCCCCTCCCCTTCCCCCCCCCCCCCTGGTTATATGGAGGTAATATCATCTGGCTCAACTACTTAATTTTTTTCTATAAAATGTGTGGCCTTCATTTATTTTGCAAACACCATGTCTTGGTCTCAAATGTTCTCAGAATTATGCATGTTATAATCAGGTGCACCATTGATTTATAACACTCACCAATGTATTAAAGCTGCAACAAGCTATTTTAACAATCACTTAATTGTTTGAAATTCTTTGCCAAATATTTTTTTCTCTGTCCTGTATCATTGTAGATTTTTGTTGGATTTTTGGGGTTGGTCAGACAAAAGTAAGGGATCATGAGAAACTGATTAGAATTCTTTGACATTATATATAGACCACACAATTAATCCTGTGAACATGAACATAATTGACAGATTAATGGACAACAAAAATAATCCGCCATGATAATGATAGCAGATAGATACTGGTTTCGTAATTATAGGGTTACAAAGGATGCATGTTGAAGTTTTACTATTTAAAGGAGCTAAGCCCTCTGCTGTATATCATTTTACCTTTACATTTTTTCCACTCTTGACGTCTGTAAATCAGTAGGAGATTAAACTGCAAGGTCAGACAGGACACGCACAAACATGAAATTGTTTGTAACATATTATATAGGCTTTTCTGAACATTAATTCAGCTGGCAATGCCTCCAAACATCCTGATAATTTTGCTGTCACATTAACTAAACAACATTTTAATCATGCACCAGTTGACAAGGCAGGGATTTCTCACCTGCCACATTGTGGCCTCAGTCTGTGTGTACAAATACTTGTGCTTGGCGAGAAGGGTGAGAGAGAACTTTGAGCACCGGTCATGATGCAGTTACTCTCTTTGGCGTCCGTTTCACTGTAAAGTGTAAGTGATATAAATACGATATTTACTTTATGTAATAAGCCTCAGAGGCCAAGGGGTCTGTTTATATCTCTCGCAGGGTCTAATAACCTTTAAGTACCCGCTACTTCTAAGCAATGAAATAGTCATGCATGCAAACATTTAACGCAAAATAACAACAACGCTGTGTGTCAGAATCCATTAATTTTTGTCTTTTGTATTATAAAGTAATATACGCTTTACGTTGTTGCTTGTGTCGGTCTGATCCACGCTCACCACTGCATAAAAAATTTGACAACATGCAGCAAATGACCTACGTTGTCTGTCATCTGTTGGTATCCAAGGACAGGTGTGAGCGTCCCTGTCTCTCTTCCTGAGTGATTGATGGTTGATTTCACTCCCATCTGTTTCTGCCCCGTCAGAGTCGCTCGTTTTTTTTGCTTGCAGCCATCTTGAATGAAAGAGAGTAATATGCAAGCTGGTATGGTGACGAACTGACAGGTGAACTCCTTCTTGTTTCTTTGCCCTCTCCTTACCCCACTAGTCTACACTTTATCTGCCAAGTTCACCCCCCCCCCCTCCTTCTAGTGAGTGAGGGGTTTTGGCTGGGGTCACTGTGGCTCAGTTTGCAGTCAGTGCCCCTGTTGTCAAAAGTATTTCATGGTAGCTCGAGCAAAGCTCTATCATCCATGAATGCTAATTATTTAAATAATCTCGACTATAGCATGGAGTTCAGTGTTTACTTAGGAGTTTCATATCTGTATATACCCTGTGTGTTGACATCGACACATGTTGTTGTTCAAATAAATCATACATATTTTGATTTATTGGGAACATGGATTACGGTCATATTACAAGAGCTAAATTAAAATGGATCTCCCCTAAGGGAGGTTATTGGTGGATGTTTTTGTCAGTGAGTAGGCATCGTATAAATCATTCGTGTCACCCATCTCTTCTTTCAGTGGAGGGGCTAAACATGTTACTGTAGTTCCCCTTAGCTAGGAGCCACATGCTTCTTCACGTTTCCCCGGATACTGAGTGCAAGTTACAGGCATTCGAGTGAATTTACATTGCAAACATGGTTCACATTCACAATTGTACACAGGCAGACTCTCATAGAAGCGGTGCCAAATAACCAGCAGCATTTCAGACTTTTCAATTCCATGAATATTATTTTCATTTGTCAGCACAACTTATTTTTAGAAATGACAATAAAATATCTTCTTTTATTTTGAAAATAAAACCACAACCTGTAATCTCCTCCTCCTTAGCCCACCTGTGAAGTCCACTCGAGACGTGTTTATCTGTTACGAGTTAATGCCATTGCCATTTGATTAGGTAAAACGGTAAAAATGACTGAGCATTGTCACACTTGTCTTACTCACGAAAGACGTTCCGTGTACAGTGATCATTTTGACACCTAGCAGGGGAGTGACGGTGGAGGGCTCAACACTTAAAGCCTCTCAAATGTCTCATAGTCCAAGCAGTGCCAAGCCCCCACCCCAAACACTTGACCCCAGCTGACGTAGGCTGTCCATTTACATTTAGGGACACCGGCTCACTCCATTCTTAATACCATTTCTAGTATGGAGGGAAGCAGGCGCCAGGGATAAAGTGTGAGAGAAACAGAGAAGGTTTCTTCTGGCTTAATACTAGTCAGAGATCGCTTTACTTTACTTTTTAGAGGTTTAAAATCTTTACCTGCATTATTGGTGATTTAAGAAAAATCTTGAATCACTTCTTTGTAGTGACACTTTTCTGTATCTTAATTAGTGTGCACACCAACGGGGAGCACTGAAGGGCAGAGCTGGCTACGATTTTTAAAAAAGTATTTTGGTCTGTTTCACGGACTCTATTGGTCCTATTTTTGTCTCAAGTCGGTGTCTTAACGTGATTTTTATATCACCGGAAGCCATGAGTTCCTTGGTACTGAACACAGTAGGAGATGCCAACGGCACAGGCTTTGACCTCATCCAAAACCGGATTGAGTCACTTAGCAGCAAGATGGACAAGCTCATCAACATTCAAGAAAAGGTCCTCAACCGACTAGATGGGATGTCTCAGGACATTGACGGCATCGAGAAGGATATGGAGAATCTGAAGGTTGATAAGGAGGAAATCCATCTTCCACCCAAGATGGTGAACCAGACCCAGGTCATGGGGCGAGAAGCCAGAGAGATATGCCAGGAGATGAGCGACATCATGTTGACGGTGAACCAGCGGTCCGAGCAGCAGGCTCACAAGCTGGACGGGATGGAAAAGCTGGTCCTCAACATGCAGCAGGTGATCAGCTTTATCGGGGAGACGGTGAAGAGTTCTAGGGTTATGAAGCTGATGTTCAAAGGCCCTGCGGCTCGGAAGGGCTCCAAACCCAAAGACAATAAAGCCAAGCAAGCAATTAAGAGGAAATCATCTACGGACACAATAAACAGGAGGCTTGACCAGGTGAGACTAAGAGCATAATGAAATGTGTTGCTTTTGCATAAAGTTTTGCAGAAATACACATTTTTATATGAATTAAGGGTTACAGATTTAGCAAGTTTAAAGGACTGAAGTACATTCTTGAGTTCATATCGCCAGGTATCTAGTTTTAGTGATGCAAAAGAAACTGTATATTTTCTTTGGTGACTTTTATTTCTTAGACCTCACAAAGATCTTGTTGTTCTTGGCATAACATGTGAAAATGATCATAGCAGCAAAGCCTTGACTATGAATGTGACTTGGCTTGCGTGTTAAATACCCCATATAATGTGGCTGCTTTTAAAAAGGTAGTGTCTGGGAATTGACACACACTTGCCAACTGCTGATTGAAGGTAAAGTAATTAAGAACGCTAATTGTATTGTGTTATTTAAGCTGTTGCATAAAACATTTGTCACTTATAGTTAAAAAATAAAATAAAAGCCCAATTTAACTCACATTTATACTTGTTGGATCTCTACCCATGCTGAGTGCAACATGGCCTCCTTGGCACGAGGCTCAGTCTGGGATCCCCTGGGAGGGCACGAGAGGTGAGGCCAGGGGTGAAATGTGAGTGGTGCTGTACTCTTTGTGGTATAAAAGGCATTTAACCCCTTCAAATCACCAGGACTTAGGTGTCAACAAATTGTGATGAGTCAATCTTTCTCCCCTTTTCTCTTCTCTCATTGACTCACATTTCTGCCTTGTATCTGTTGGTCTTACTTGTGTCCTATTCAGTGCTGTGCCAGCCAGTTAGGACATGGTGTGTTTTACATCACTAGTTTCGAGTAGGGTAACAGTGGGTATGGATAGTGGGTATGACGTATGATTCTCTGCAAATTACTTAACTTCCTGCAGTGGAAAATAATGCTTCATAAGAGTTTATTGGAAGTCCTGCTGATTAATTTAGAGGTTCCTGTAAATGTCTGTATTTAACACTGTATGCAGTGTTTAAGAAATTGCCTGTATAGGTTCAGAAAAGTAAATATGTACTTATGTAAATATAATCTCAGCGAGGTTACTGTCGCTTCACTGTGCTTTGCACCTGTATGTCAGAATCCAGAATTTACACTTTCAACTAGATGTTTTTAGCTTTAACTTTGGCTTAGCTGAATTAAACAGGTTTCTGTGACACTAAAGTCCCCTCCAAATCAAACCTGAGGTTTTTGCTTTTATTATACAATCACAACACAGACCGTGACCCTATATAAAGGTCACTAAATGCTGCTTGGCATCAACAGCGTGAGCTGCACTTACAGACACTCTAATGCACCTTATCACCACTCTCCTATCACTTGCGTAGCTGCATAGAGTCATATCTCTTTTCCTCTATGACCTAGATGACCACAGGGTGGTGGTGGTCTAGTGGTTTCCAAATAGAACACTGGAAGGTTGCGAGTTCGATGCCACCATTGTGCCTCTGAGCAAGGCACTTAAGCCTGAGTTGCTCCAGTGGGACTGTCCCTGTAGGTAGTTCACTGTAAGTCGCTCTGGATAAGAACGTTTGCTAAATTACAAATGTAAATGTACAAGCAAATTCACCTGAGTGGTTGTGACGTCAAGTTATCACATACTTGAAGAAGTATTTATGTCATAGTTCACAGTGTACAAAACACATAATCAAAGCTTGGGTAGGAAACATTGGAGAAGCCAGCTAGAGTAAAATAGATTATTTAAATGTTCTAACTGAAGAAACCCAGCCCGATGTTGCCAACTCTTTTTCAATGAGAGGTGAGCAAGCACCATTTATTACAGTCCTGCGACAGACACAGATACCGGATTATTTTCCTTTTTTGACAGAGCATTTAGATTGATTGATTGCTGTCGAGATGTAAAGAGTATTTCAACAAATGTTTCAAAAAAAGTTTCTAAAACACATTACCCACCCGAGCCTCAGGATATAATTTATTGCATTTAAGCCAATTCAAAGTTTTGGATCCAAATTTTATGGCTAGATTATATCCTGATGATTAATGACCACATACCAATCTGATGGCTTCCGTGTGACTCACATTTCAGGGAATTTCTGTGGTCGTCAGAGCCCTTGTCAGATGGTGGCTCCATCATCTTCCACCTCCAGAGGTGTGAGATATCGTACAAGCAACTGCTGTTACTATGGCGTCCTTTTTCCAGTCTCGAATTCCAGAAAACACTGCTGTCACTGCACTGGAAATATCCCCTCTGCTGTTTACCTTGCGACAGCACTCGGAGAACAAATGTGAGACACCCCCGAGTTCGAGACAGCTTTTTCCATGTTAACCTGATCAGAGAGTGTTTAGTGAGTTTCCTCAGCTGAGAAATTTGAACAACAGCCCACCGTCGCTTGTAATATTTTCCACTCAGGGTCAGCAATGCATTCCGTCGCTGAGTGCGACAAGTGATAAGCTATAAATTCACTGCCCTGCTGCTGTCTATCCATCTGCTATGAATAATCAAAGGCATGCTATTATACAAGGGAGTCTGCGCATGGAGAAGTGCAGGACATGTGCTTATCTGTAAAATGAAAACAGAGGTAGTGTTGTTTATATTTTGCCTTTTGTCGTTATTTAATGTCATTTAATTATTAATCTGATGTTTGATGCATTTTGTGTTGTGTGTTTTACATGTGACCCTAACTTCATCATATCATTGAACTACATATTTATTTTTTGATTCATGTTGTGTGCTTTTAATGCGACTCTAACTTCATCATATCAACTTCCTATCTCTCCTATTGACAGTCATTCCTAACACTTCTTCAATTTCACGTGCATTCATTTAACCCTACTAAGCATTACCATCTTGTTTTTGTTTTTTTTTACTAGAAACCTACTTCTAATAAAGCCAATAAAGGGAATCAAGACATAATTCCTGCATGTGAGCCCAGTTCTCCACAGACTTCTCACAAGATAAAGCTCCATGGACCAAAGCATTTCCTCGCCTCTCGCAAATGTGGAAACTTTGTAGGTTTATTGTGCTTATAGTCTGTATGTACAGGAATGTGTCTTTTTATATATGATATGTAAATATGTGCTATTGGAATTATCTCTGCAGGCTGCCTCGTTGTGCTTCATGTTTAAGCTCTTCTGATTTCCTTGACAAGAAAGAAGCTATGTATTACATTTGGCAAAGAAAAAAAGAGCATTGTTGCCTTTAATTTGAACTTTTGGACAGTAAATAGTACCAGTGTGATAGACAGAGTATACAGGAGTAATAAAGCAAAGTGCTAGTGAAGAAGTAAAACCATCTCAAAATCCTAAAAGTCAAAATATTCCTTGAATATTACATTTGAACTGAGATACTTTCTTTAAGAATGTGAAAATTTAGCGTCAATTTAATGTACTTTCCCCGATTTCTATTTCAACAATTTTTTATTTGTATTTCACAGTTGAAGGACCACAAAGGTAAAGATGGGACAGATAAGCCCTCTTTGAGTCCTAAGGGTCTGAAGGCTCAAAAGAAGATGAAGCCTCCGGACACAGCAGGTGCTTAAATCAAAAATAAAGTTAATTCTACTGAAATATGTCTGTAAATAATCAGCGAGACACAGCAGCAGCAACATGTAAATAAAAACATAAATTTGCCCTTTAGAGCTTTTATTAAAGAGAAACATCTTACTGTGTGATATTCTATTACGTGTACAGCTGTGGCCAACTAGCATTTACACTGTGACACATAAACCAAGATCAGAAGGTCAGGGGGAAATATGTGGCAGCCTCATGATGTACCATAACCTTTCACCAGTATTTAACAAGTTGCAAGAGATTAAATCCAAATCCTGTTTGGACTTCTTCTCGTAGAAAATATCTCCTTGAAGAAGCAGGTCTTGCTTTTCGAAGAGGTGCAGAAACTCAACAGGGAGAATGCAGAGAAATCAGGTCACCAGCCCACACCTGGATATCTGGACCTGGAGGCCGGAGTGTCCCCCGAAGATCAGCAACTCGACTCCCGTGCTTGCAACTTGTTGGACTACCTGCGTGAAGATTCCCAAGCGGCTGCGGGTGAGAAAGACGAGGTTGTTGAGGCGGTTAGTGAGGAGGAGGTTGTGGAAAAGGTGCATGAGGCAGAGGTTACAGAGACGGAACCAAAGCTCGATGTGGAGGATGTGGGGAAAGAGAAAGAGGAAGAAAAGCCCCCAGAGGAAAAGAAAGAAGAGGTTGCTTCTCCTGATGAAGAAGTAGCCAAAGCCCCAGAGTTGTCTGCTGCCCATGAGGAAAAAGAACAAACCGCTATAAGGTAGTTTATGTTTAACCCCATAAGAGCTGCAATGAGTTGTCACTAAATCAATTAGTCCATACATTAACAGAAAATGAGTCTGCAACTATGTTGATAATCATCTAATCCTTTAAGTACAAACATTTGATATGAGAATGTGCCTTTCTTTGTCTTACGTTATAGTAAATTGAATATTTTGAGCTCAATGAAGGAGAAATATTTGATGATGTCATCTTCTTTCCTAGGAAATGGTGATCTTTTAAAGTTAAATAAACAATTAATAAAGAAAACGATGGTAGATTACACAATTGAATACAGAAATATCGAGCTCATTTCCTCATTCATTTTCTTTAATGTTATTAACTTAATTAGCTTCATTAATCTGTTTTGATTACAGTTATATAGGCTATGTACTGTATGTATTCAATCATCAAGGCATATTATTGATCATAATTCTTAATAGTGTTGGATAAGTACATTTCTTTATATATACATTTTTTCAAAGATCCATTTAACTAAGACTTTATCATCTACAGTATGTGCTTGAAACTACACAAGTTATGAGCAAAACAAACAAATATAAAAACACAACCTTTTTCCAGCAGTGATGACCACAAAGATGCCTCTGCATGTCCGAACGCTGAGACGGACCAGATATCAGAGGTCAGCAGCACAAGTACCAAGTTCTGTGTGAAGGAGGAACACTTATCAGTGAAGAAACACACAAAGAAGCGGGTGGTGCTTGTGGAAGAGGAGGAGAAGAAGAAGAAGGAGGACAACGAGGAGGAGGAAGAGAAGCTTGAGTCTGAGGGCTGGGCCGTCTTCAGGGCGGATGGAATCGAATTCCAGTTGAACCTAAAACAAAGAGTGGAGAGAGAGAGAAAGGAAAATGATGCCGAAAAGGAAGATGATGAAGATGCAGAGCGGTACTTCATTGGTGAGTCAGGACTCCTCGACACTAATCATGATGGGAAGCTGAATGTTTGAGTAAATGAGCTTTAAGTTTAAGTCTACTGTAAGGCAGGGCCAGCCAGAATAAGTGAATCATTACAAAATGTACATGTGGTCGGAGACTGTGAAAGACCCTGTGTGTGTGGCTTGAATTCTCTATAGTAGTTTGAATTAAGTCTCAAATATAGGAGTCTATAGTTGCTTTAAATCACTTCATACTATAGTGAGACAGATTTGAAAAAAAGTATGTATCTGAGCACAATTCTTAAAATAATATTTTTTATTTATATAGAAAGAAATTCAGTCGTCAGCCGATATATTGTTACCAGAATCTTTTTTAAATCCTAAATTTCAATATCATTATCAGCCTCACAAAGCCAGTATTTGTCTTAGGTCTGGCAATATTTCATACATTTAATGCTTAACGTTTTCTTAATATCTTCATGAAGGGTCTGAGAATGCTAAGTACAGTACGGTACAGTAGTATGAAGTAGAATAAAGCCTGTGAAGAAGTCTGGCACTATGACTAGAAGAAGTGTTGAGCTAAAGCGTGGTTACTCTGTAATATAGATGTTTATCATAGCGTGGTAATTCATAATGTGCTAACTTGATTATAGCGACCATGCACTCTTTCAAAAGCCTCACTGTAGTTAATTAACACTGAAGCTCCTATGTTCTCACATTCCTCATAACTTATTAAAACAGATTATATCTTTTCTCGGGTTCCCCATCCTTACTTTAGATACCGGTCTTCCTCCATCGGCTCCTTTTAATCACCGCATTGTTTCTGCCAAGCCCAACCAGATCATCAACTTCTACTCCATCAACTGGCAGGAGGTCCTGGGCGGGTGAGCAACCGTACTTTTCAAATCTCTGTGTCATTTAAAAAATGAAAGCATTTGACGACCATTTGATCACAGATCAAAGGCAGTGTGAAAGAGGTTCCCATAAAGCCTAATTGCGTAACCCTCCCCCCCTCTTCTCCTCTCGCCCGGTTCATAACTCCAGAGTCACGGCAGTTATTTTTACTTCAGGACTTGGTGGTATGTGAAACAGTATCCCTGGTGCCAGCTGGTAGCTAATCACTAAGTGTTAATCCAAGTCTTCAAAGAGGAGACACAGGGCAGCTCAGATTTAATGAAATAACAGATTAAGCTCTCCACTGTCCTAAAACCTCTTCGTTTGACGGAAGATCCGTTTCTGATTTGTCATGGACACAGAAAACTCTCACAACTGTTTCTATGCTGCTAGGATGGGATACAGTTGGCTACTGTTACTATGCAACTATATATATATTTTTTCTCTCTCTCTCTCTTCCTGTCTTCAAGCGGTCGTTTTGGCCAGGTGCACAAATGTGTTGAAAACTCCTCTGGTCTCACTTTGGCGGCGAAGGTCATCAAAGCCAGGACCCTGAAAGAAAAGGTACAGCACCTAACGTTCAGTTTCATCATAGTGGATTAGTCCTATTTTGATACTACAGTTACAGCCACACCACATGATATAAAAAGCCAGCCCAGTTCCAATTTTCAGTACATACTAGTGCACTACAAGGCCGCTTGGAACAGAAGCAAAGGGAATACTTCTCACCTAGGTGAGAGATATTTGACCTAGAAGAGAAGATGCATTGTCTCATAGCAGAGAACAGCTGACACATCTCATCGTGTCCGTGTGTGTGTGCACGCTTGTCTGTGCGCTTGTCTGCATCTGTGTCTGTTTGTCTGCTTTTGCATCTGTCTGTCTGTCTGCGCCTGTGTTTTTGGTAGGAGGTGGTGAAGAATGAGATCCAGGTCATGAATAATCTGGACCATGCCAGCCTGATCCAGCTCTATGCAGCTTATGAGTCAAGGAATGACATCATCCTTGTACTTGAATAGTATGCTCCTTCTTTTATATTTTCAGCACAAATGTTTATTTTGTCTTTCAAATCAGCATATACCAAGTAGTTGTTCTTCATAGACTTTACATTACTTTAATAATGTCCAGTAAACTTTTGGTTAAGTTAGTTTCACAAATGCATTCTTGATTGATAATTACGCTAAATTAAAAAAACAATACTTTAGATTTAAAATGCTGTACATTTGGGGTGTTTGAATGGTGTTTGATGCATTTGTTTTTTAACCTTAGTGTTGGTGGAGGGGAGCTGTTTGACAGGATCATTGATGAAAACTACACTTTAATGGAGCTGGACGCCGTCGTGTTCATCCGGCAGATCTGTGAGGGTCTGCAGCACATGCACAAAATGTACATCCTACACTTGGACTTAAAGGTAACAAAGTCACTTACATTCATTGTATTGTTGTTTTCGTACAGACTTAACGCATTCTCGAAGTTTAATCAATCGACTGTTTTAAATTACAGCCCGAAAATATTCTTTGTGTGAGCAGAGTCACAAATAAGATCAAAATCATCGACTTCGGCCTGGCTAGGGTGTAAGTACCAGCATTTGCTTTGCTTATTGACAGTTTTATTGTAATCATACAAAATGTAAATGTCCGTTTTCCCTTATAGATATAAACCACGTGAGAAACTGCGAGTGAATTTTGGCACTCCAGAGTTTCTCGCTCCTGAAGTCATAAACTACGACTTTGTGTCGTTCAACACAGACATGTGGAGCCTCGGCGTCATCACCTACATGCTGTAAGTACACACGCAAACACATGTACACGCATACGAACAAACTGTTGCTAACGACTGTCTGTCTCTTCTTGGTAGTTTGAGCGGTCTCTGTCCCTTCCTCGGCGACGATGACAATGAGACTCTGAACAACATCTTGGCCTGTAAGTGGAATTTTGAGGAACAAGAGTTTGTAGATACAACTGAAGAAGCCAAAGACTTCATCTCCAGACTCCTCATTGTGAATAAAAGGTATCCATCTTTAATTCTTAATCTTATATTTTTTCTGTTCATATATGTTCATAACTTTTTTTTCTTTTAATTATTGTTTAACTCAATTGTATATAGTACTTATTTTTAAATATTTCATATATATATATATATATATATATATATATAAAATTTAATTTAGCTGATTTTGCTGAGCTGACATGCTGTCTCTCTCGCACACATTTCATTGTACTGTTGACCCTGTGTTAACTTGCATATGACAAATAAAACTTGAAACTTGAAACTTCTGTTTTACTGTCGTCTGTGTGTGCGTGTATGGTCATACATACTGTGTCCTTGTGTTTGTTATCAGTTGGAGGATAGGGGCATCTGAGGCCTTGAGACATCCTTGGCTATCTAACCCAGTCCTTCATCATCGCCTTCATACAAAGGTAGGATTCACAGTCCTTGCCTGCTTTTATCATAAACAAACTGAGAAACTGAGTCTTTATGAAAAGATAAAACAGTTTGTTGCACACTTTCTGAAGCTCATACGTGAACATTTCTAATATTTTGAAGTTTGATGTTTTTTTTATGTCCTAGAGGAACTTCAGTGAGTAAAATATGCATTAAATAATATAATAATTTAAAACAAATCAGAGATATAAAATCAGGTCAACGGAACGAGGAAACCTATGTTCTGCGTCACTGTGCTTCACTGCTTTACATTTGTTCTAATGAATCATTTATGATCGTCATGTTTTCTTTGCTTTATTTCACAGAAAACTATGTGCAGGTCACGGCGATCATCATGTGTTCCCCCGACTGATAGTTGAGGTTGGTCTTTCTCTTACAGTTACATTTTTTACATATGTAAAAAGAGATGATTTGCTTTAATGCGAGTCTTTCACGGGTGTATGTTTTTATGAATTATTTATTTATATTATGTATTTATTATTCTTTTGAATCTTGGAATTTTGAGAGATCATCCCTTCAAACATTTAATGTCAGGATTGGTTTTAAATCATCCACAAGGGGGAGGCATGTCTCAAATTGTGTGCAGGGTAGCACAGCAGAACGAAGCGTCTGAATACCTGCCTGTAACAGTAGATATATAACTGAGAGCGAATCATCCCGTTTACAGTACACCGTCATTTTTTATTTTTTTTAGGGCTACAGTGATGTGATGGCTTCAGCTGTGGCCACTTGGACCAACCCTCCTGTCCATGTAAATTACCTTAATTTTCAGTCCATGCGTCTGTGAGATGTGCTGAAATTCTGGCTAACCCACAAACCTTTTCCTGACATGTGATCCACTGTTGAGTAGACAAAAACAATATACAGACAAAAACAGTTTTGTATAATTGGGATTTAGAAGTGAAAATGTATTTTCCTTGAATAATGTACATTTCATGAATGTAATGCAAGAGAAACAAAGGGTGAACAAAACAACATCTGATAACATTAAATGCCAACTCAACTGTTTTTCGGTTGATTGTGTAAGGTGTTTGTTATTTTTCATTCCCTCGTATACGGCATTTGAAAACGATGCTAATGTCATAATGTAAACCTACTTTCTTCATGTATTACCATATAAGAGCTTGATCGTGTGTGGCATCTTTGCCTCAAAGGTTGAATGTGCACATTGTACTGTACTGTACTCATTTTGAAATATCCACTCAGTGAGCCACTCTCATTTATCTCTAACCAAATACACAGTGCTTTTATTGTTTTACTGCTTTTGTATGAAGGCTACATCATGATTTGTATTATGTGACTGGAATAATATGTGTTGCATTTACCCCCTTCTCAATTACAAATATTATACCATTTTTTTTTTGCCGGGCTGTAAATAAATGCTGAACCGTACATTCAAATTCAGATTTTCTAATATCTTAGGAGATCATCTGTTAAATTGCTGGGTGTGTATTGTACTTATGGATAGAATGGAATTTGTGCGGTCGGTGTCATGAGCTGTAGTATGTGCACTTTATAATGTTATTTATTTAAACATAGATTATACATGAAGCTACATAGTTCCATTGAAAAAGCTTGTGTGGTCAGATCTGTTCATATTTCCTTCCTACTTTGGTTTCATCCTGCTTTGTCCGGGTGTTTATAAAGAAAATACATTTTTACTTTATATCATACCAACACAGTTTATGTCTTATCAGCCAAGTGTGTTATTTAAATTCTTTGTTGCATGTCTATATGTTTTTTTTAGCCATTAAAGCTTGAACTAGACACACAGAGAAGTAACTTTTTTTAAACTTTCTTTTTCACTCTAGCTGCATATTCATGTAGATGCTTTTTCCATTAAACAAAGGTATCATTAAAATGCCTTCTGTGAAGGTTCACTAAAGTAATACACTGCCTACCAAACGTTGCTTAAGTTGACAAAATGTTGTCTAATGTTGTTTAATTTAACTTCATTATGAATTTTACTTCAATTGTTTCTGAACACAGAGTGTTAGTAAAAGAAGTTGTCCTCACATAGTGTTAACAATTTCAGCATGTATTTGTGAAGTGTGTACACATCCATTAAAATGAAATTGTGTCTTAAATGGGAGTATGTCTTCTTTTCATATTCATGAATTTACAAAATGAAAATAACGTGTTCAGTAAATACGAGTGGCTGGCAAATAAAGAAGTAGGGAAACATTTCCAGGTTTAATTACACCGTCATGATTGGACCATCAGCAAGGAGTGAAATAAGAAGATGGGTACTGGCCCTTTTAATACCCAATGGCACTTAGGATGATAGCTTGAAACTTATCTATGAATCAGGTCTTTTTTTTAATTAGAATTTTTATGGTAGATTGGAAATAAATGTTACCTGTACCTGTCAATAGGTAGCATTTTCAAATTATCACAGTTTAAACAACTGACGTCATGTTACTCTGCTTCTATAACAAACTCTAATCTAAAATCAAATATACTCTGTTGGGTATATTTAGTTTTTACAACATCTTCAAACTCTGAGAACACTATAAAAAAAACACTTTTCATAAAGCAGTTTTTCGATCTATTTTTGGTGAGAATTTAAAAAAATCTCAACCCAGGTCTATTTAAACCTTAAACACACAAACACACTCCTACTCGAGATGAAAGTACAGCTGATTCCAGGAGCCTAATAAAGAGCATCTGAGGGAGCCAGTGTGTGCAATACAGTTTGTTCACCTGAGAAAATAAACTGAGTGTGTGGGATGATGATGAGGTCGGGGGAATAAGGGCTTTGACTCAGATATATTGGGGGTAAAAGTGGTTATCAGCAGGTTTCTTTAGTTTTACAGAGGTCACAGGAAGGGCTGAGACACTGAAAATGAAGGAGAATGACAGTGAGGAAATATGTTTTGAGGAGCATGTGTACATTTCAAGCTACATTTCCACAAAGTATACCTTCACTTTCAGCCTGCTCTATCCTTTAAAAGAGAGTAAGGTCTTATTTTACACAACCCACAGGGTTAGTCAAGGATAAGTGCAGACTTTATGGGGGAGTACCATGGGAAACGTGTATTTAATTGTACAGAAATACCAGAAAAGCAAACTGTACCACCAAAAAGCAGAGAAACCCAGTAGTTGACCACTTTTACATCCAGTAGTTTAAGACTGTCAGGGCCATAAAATTGTAAGGGCCGACAAAATAATTCACAGGTTTGAGTTATTTTCATATTTATTCATTTTTTATTTATGTAGCGTGCACTAGACAGTGACAAGAGAGATGGATGAGAGAGACAAACTGTCTTCCAACTGTAAGAAAACCTGAAATTGACTTGAGCACAAATTCATTTTCCTAGTAAGTGGACATGAAGAGAGATGTGCAGTTAAATATGGAAAACCGCCATAGGGATATTTACAGAACATCAGATATAAAAAGCCAACTAAAAAAAAGAAAATATTAGAAACATAATGTGATAGGTGACCAAAACAAAAGTTCTCAATTTGCTTTTTTTCTTTTAAAATAAACTATCTTTAATTAACAAAAAAACAGAAAACAAAAAGAAAAAGTGAAAAGAACAGTGTCCTGAAATAGTAATTGTATATATAAATAAACAAATCAATGTAAATATAAGAAATCCGACAAAGATTCAGTAATAAGGACACCTAAACATGTTCACTGGCACATCCAGCTAGCTATAAAAAAAAAGTCTTGGCTACTGAACATGTATAACATCAACACTATGCAGACTTTTGCTATCGAGGTTAGTTTTGCAAAAACATTTCTCCTGGTGTAGTATACATGTATTAAAAAAATAAACACTTTTACAACATTAACACTCTAAACACGAGTTTTTAATATTTTCCCTCCTGATTTCCTATAGAGGACTGACAGCTTGGTTTAGTCTGCAATTTGTTTATTTTCAAACACCATTTTTCATCAGACACAAAATGTTTCAGGTCAGAAATGGTTCAGAGAGAATTCATACATTCCTCCATTACAAACACAGGCAGAGAGCGTCTGAGTAAGTTAATAGCCATTACTGCGAACATGCGGGCCGTTTGGCAAAACAGGTGATACTGATTTCTTCCAATAAATCTTTTCCCTCTTTTCTTACTTTTTTTCCATAGCTTTTCAGGAGCCTGAGGGTTGGAAGCCGAACGCAAGCTCTCACTCTACCCCTGGTCCGAGGCCCAGGTTGGAATGGTGAGAAATTCAATTAAAGAGGAGAAAAAAGCCTCCTCGAACTGCTCCTCCACCACCCCGCCTCACCCCTAAGTCCCCTCCATCCACATCTCCAGGGGTGATCTCGAGGAGCCAAACCAAAACCAGATGGACTTATTGGGCCTAAAGATAACAAATAGTGCCTGAGTTCCTGTCAGTTAGAGACCACCGGAGCTAAGAAGCTGAGTATGAAAAAAAGCTTACTGACATGTCTACTTCTTTGTCCTGCTATACAAAATATGATCAATATTGACAAGTATTATAATACAGCATGTGAATGTAAAAGAAAATCTGATGCTATTGTTGTTTTTTTTGGTCTTTGGTGGGGATGATGGCTATATAGTTTTGGTGTTGGTGTTTTGTGTTAAGAGGGGGTTGCATTCACAGACTAGGTGCCATATTGGCTTTGGGAAGGTAGGCTGTCAGCAGTGACCCGAATCTCTGGGTGGCATACTCTCCAGTTGGTTAGTCGATACACCTACTGCCCACACACACTTAGTAAGAAAGGACAGAGAGAGAGAAAAGAGGAGGGTGACCCCAGAACTCCTCACAGCCTCCCTGCAGATTGACTAAGAAAGTGTCCTTTGTAACAGGAGTTTCCTGTACGTAATTAAAAAATATTGGGCCCTGCTCAGAAGGGAGGAGACGGGGCCCGGGGTTGTAGGAGGCTATGTGAAGGGTAGGATTCCCTGCTCCACTCTTCGTTTCATGTAAGAGCCCCGGAGGTGGCCCTGACTTTTGTCCAAACAAGAGCCGCTGTCTTTCTCCAAGGAGGTCCGGAGAGAGGACCAGCCAGTTCTCAGGGCCCATGGGCAGGTGGTTCTGATTTGCGAGGGGAGGGGGGGGCAAACAGACCACGTTTATGTTCAGTTAATGGCAGTACACGTGTTGTCACGTCCAGTGGTGGGAACATGCTGGGTGAGGGATGTGTTTTTAATACCGCTGAGATTTGCCACCAATAAGAACACGATGTCCAAGTATTCCTTTACAAAATTAGATTTTTTCTTCTTAAATGTTTTGATTGAAGCAAAACTTTGTTCACTTCATATGAATGAAAAGTTTAATTCAGAAGAAATAAAACGCACCCATGCTCAATTCAATACGCCATCTTTCCCCCGCTACAGCGTTAGATGGTCTGATATGATCAGTAGCTAAAGGTGGCTAACATTAGCTAATATTAGCTAATATTAGTTAATGTTTTCCACTCTCATAGCTTTGTTTTCAGCCGCATAGGCAGCTGCTTTGTAGTAAAAAAGCTCTAAAAACCCACTTTATACGGCCTGCTAAAAACCAAACTACCACTTTTAGCGACTGGCTGGTGAACGGAGCATTTAGCAGCTAGCTAAAAGAGATATTTACCTCAGAAGTAGGTAGAGACCAAAAACAGAACTGAGTGAATATTGGATTAATATTTACGTATAGGCCTATTTTTATATAATACAAAAATACCAAATAATCGCTAAAGTTGCTCCATATCTTCTGGATATGTAAATAGAAAACACTATGCTAACAAACCCTTGCTCATAAAGGTGATAATAATTCAATGCTGTGTTTTAGAGCGTGTTTCTGCTGCACCCAAGGGCCCAACAACTCCTATGAGGGTGTTCTTTAATGTGTGCAATGTCTAATTACTTTTGAGTAGATGTGCTTCATACTTTTATTCTGCGACCCATATTTCAATAAGTGCAACATGACTTTTGAAATGAAAACAGACATCTCCCACCGACACGCAGATAGATTTCCAGATGAGGGGGAAACCCAGCAGCTTGCTGTGTCAGGTGGTTTCAGTCGGTGGTTTCAACACTGATCAAATGGCCACGTTGAAGCCTTTAATGATCTTGGAGGCTCCCCGCTGTCGGGTCATCTGCTTGGCTCCACATCACCTCCAGGTTGGGCCCTACTGCTGGTCAGGAGGTCCCACAATGGGGCCTTTTCCATCAGCCTTGTATTTACTCGTCCCTCTGGCTCACCCCTCTGCCTGCACGGGGTCTCTGTTCAGTCTGCCAGCCCTGCTGAGAGGGCTCTGTGGCCGAGAGAGCCATAATCCATCAGGCCTCTGTGTGTGTACGTGCTTTGCTCTTTTATGCTTTAGCTCTTGCTGAGGAGTCTTTACTGAAGGAACTAAATGGAGCCAAGCGTCTTGTTCAAACAGACTGAAGGAGCATGTTCTCTGTGTCTGAGGTTAGTGTGTTAATACAAGCTTGTGTGCAGGCGTGGGTGTATGAACATGCTGCTTGTGTGCATGTTTTATCACTTCAGACCTTTTCCAGCGAGACAAATGCACTCCTCCTTGACCCTTACCCATTCAAACATCTACTTATCCTGCCCACAACATACCCCTGTCATGTTTTATTGGATCCCCTTTATCTACTCACACACATATGTTACAGCATAGCAAATAAGAGACATACACTTTGCACATATCCATATTGTACATCTCTCGGTTATGTTCTCCTTTCCCACCCACGGCGTCTGTCCTCCCTAGCAGTGCATGGTGATCGATGAGCTGAGTCCCGGTCTTTCTGCAGCAGGGAACATACTGAGGGGGAAAGACCCCTTAGCCCGTTCTCTGTCTGACTCCCAAAAACAGCTCCCATGGCCAACAAAAACACTGCACAAGGCATCCAAATGGCAACCCGTACGGCTGCTGCTATTGTAGTGTGAAATGTTTCCCACGATGGAGCTCGAGACAGGAGAGGAGTATTCGATGGATAACACAACCCTGAAACTGAGAGACAAGGGTCAGACTGAGGTGATGCAGAAGATGGAGTGATTTCTGTCATGACAGTTTGTGTCTTGTTAAAGTACAGCACGGTGAGAAAGATTTGTACTTTTGCAACACCGCATATTTCGAGAAACATGATACAACCACAGCAGCCAAATAACCTCATTTGTATTATTGTTCAGCAACATTAATATCCTTTGGGGTTTTGATCTTGGGGGGTTGGTAAACCTTTGGGGGGGAATCACTGATATCATACCATATTTAAGCTAAAAATGCATTGCTGGTTCGTTCTTGGTTTGGGCTTTTTTGGGGGGCCTGCCTTCATTTCAGGCCAGTCTGCTTTTAGACAGGGGAAACAGGAAAAGAGTCACAGTGCTGCGGTTCTTTCTTCAGGCCGTATTCACTTGACCACACAAAGAGCCCATTTTGAGGGAGACATTTTATGTGTTGTGTGGCAGGCAGAGCAGGCAAAAAAGATTTACTATGTCTGTGTCTATTCACAGGCGTTTTGGATGATGTTCATGCTCTTACTGGTAGAGGCCGGGGATTTATTGCAGTTGGGAAATATCAGGTATAGACAGTTATATTTCAGCAGTTAAATACAAAAAAAATATGAATGTACAATTATCTGTACAATTGTGAAGAGAGGTCCAATTCATTGATATTCTATCAATTAATAAAATTGCATTTTACACTTTTAAAACACAGATCTTATGTCCGGTGATAGCTTTAGCAAATCATTGTTATAGTCAGTTTTATAGCAACATATTTTACGATTTAGGATTTAGGATTAAGAATAGGCTTTGTACAAAAATAAATAGTGCTTAGATGCAACATGAGAGATGGAAAACTATCTGGTCCAAAGATTTAGCTTGCTCCTTTTTGAATATTTGAATAGATTACGTTATTCTTTTGTGACCTGTTTTATAGAAGTATTAAGTAAAAAAAGACAATTAGTGTTTCATCTGTTTATAAAACATATTAAGAAATGTCGAGGTTTTTTTGGATCAAAACTTCATAATTATTAATCATCATTGTGATTTAAACATGTTATATTTCATACAATCCATCTATTTTCTAAATTTATATGAAATATTGCTCAATTAGAATTTATTGAATTCAGTTTCAGTTAAGATGACTTTTGATTTATGCAATAAATATAAACGCAAATTCAACAAATACAAAACATCCAATTAAATCTCACATTTCAAAAACAAAAGTCACAAATAAAAGTCATGAAAAACATTTGAGTATGACAAAGAGTGTGAGTGTATGTGTGTGTGTGTGTGTGTGTGTGTGTGTGTGTGTGTGTGTGTGTGTGTGTGTGTGTGTGTGTGTGTGTGCATGGAGGTTGGTGGAATAGGAGGAAGTTGTACCACTGAGGTAGCACTTAGAGTGACTAACAATGGCCCACACATATCCTGTAGCTGTCGAAATCTAGAAGACTCGAGTCAAACTCTTTGGAGTCAGGGCTCAAAATACCCCCTTTTCACTCGGCGTTCCAGGTTTTGTTTCAGCTTGACTTTTTGTAGAGACTTGAAAGCTGTCTGTCAATTTTTGCTTTGTTGTGTTTCCCTGTCTTGGTATAGAAAGCTTGACTAAAAGGTTGTTTGAAGCCTCAGTTGAGAAGCTAACTTTTGTTTGGAAACGTGAGGATTACTCACAGGAATAAAGGGATTTTAGCAGAATATAGTGAAGCAATCTATTTGAATGCAGACCCCTTTAGAAAGCTCTAAGTTGGGTACTGGTTCCTTAATAAAAGTACACAAACACAATTTGCTCGATCATGGGCCTTTCCGAGCCTCACCCATTCCCTTTATGTGCTGTCTCAGCAGACTCCCATCCTGTCTGAAAGGGAGATGCCATCACAACCTGCAGGCCTGCAGAGCTCACATCAGCACACACTACTGATTGCCTCAGAGCGGGAACCCACTTTCCAAAAACTCAGCAGAAAATGAGTGCAGAGTGGCTCCGCGTTGAGGCTAATGCATAAACACCTGTAACCCCGCCTTCTCTACCCCTCCCAGCCTCTTTTTCTCCAGCCGTCTCACTCCAAGCCCGTCTGGATGTCTGCCCCCAAAAAGTAGCCATTGAACACCTCATTTGCAACACTTCCAAAACAGAAACCAATATCCCCTCATCATTCCACAATGGCAGCCTTTTTACAGAGAATACAATGTCCTGCCAGTGAGCGTTTCGAGAAAACCCTTCAATAGCTACATGCACTGCTTGGCCAATGCTGTTAGCTTTGATGGGTCGCTGACAGACTGGCCTAAGCAGAACTCCGTTTACTGCCCAGTGTTTTCTTACATTCACAAGAACTCACTGTCACTGGGTTCAACAATGGAAAGGGGACCACCCGTGAAAAAATAGATGTCATGATGGAGTTCGCTGTGGTTGCTTTTGTGGTAGGCTGTACTTCTGTGCAAAACACTCCACATTATTGCTGACTGGGAACAGGAGAACAGTGCAGGTTTTAACCAGCAGAGGGCAGCCAAAGCTCTGGAAATACTTCCAGAACATTATTAGGCCAGCATGACCTCCCTCCCGTTTTCTCAGAGTGTCAAAAATAACATCTCCCATTACATTTATGGCTAAAGAAGAAATTTAAGTAGGATGGTATGAAAACCTCCTGCCAACCAGAACTAAGACAAAATGTAACAGTAGAATCTGCAAGAAGAAACTGTTCTTATTCAATGTTTGTGTGACTGAGAGGTGCAACATCTTACGTTTTCTCCATAGTCACAGTCATTTCTTTTTCATAATGGTTTCATAGTTTTGGTTTTTCATGGAGGAGCCCTATGAGAGGTCACACAATACAACAGCATCCCTATATATCTTGAATGTCAAGGACCGGCCACATGTAATCATACCTTCACCCTCCTGCCCGGTCCACAGCATAAAAAAATCCCCACCACTAAGCCACCGTCAGCACCACTCCCCCACCCACTCCAGCACCGTCTCCCTGTTGTTCCCATGGTGAGGGCTGTCCCTGGCCAAACCGAGGCGTCCGCCAGGACCTTGGTGGTCTGGAGTGTCTCCGAGGTGGCACGGCCACAGGGCTGCAGAGAGTAAACAGGACACTGGGGGATGGAGGGATGGAGGGATGGAGGAAGAGGGATAGAGGGATGAGAATGTGGAGTCAGCAGCCTCCCCGCCCTGCCTGGGGAAGAGGAAAGCCTGTAAAGCCTGCAGATTCAGAGCTCACACAAACAGTGGACCGCCCTGAGACTCCGCTTAGTGGATAAGGCTTTGGCCAGACAGAGGGGGTAGTCAAATAACTGCTGAATTAATTTTGCTGAGAGCACAAACTTGACTTTTTCACCAGAAGCCAATTAATTAGATGTGATTATTTTATTAGAGAAAACATGTTTTTGTTATGTCAGCTACAGAATTAGTTCATTACCAAACTACAACACTTTCTGTTTAGACAGTGGTGGAAAATACATTTACTCAAGTACTGTTCTTCAGTACACATTTGAAGTACTTGCTCTTTACCTGATACTTTATACTTCTACTCAGCTACATTTCAGAGGAGAATATTGTACTTTTGACTCCACTACATTCATTTGACAGCAAAGGATACTTTGCAGATGAAGGCTTTACATGCAAAACATATGAGGACAAACTATAAAAGATTGTTATACACACTAAAAAGCACTTAAAATTGAAACAATTTGGATCAATGTAGCACCAATGCACCAATGGGCTTACTTTACCCATTACACATGGGTAGAAAACTACAAAAGGTACAGCTAAACATTTCCTCCAACACTGACAATGGACAATTTAAAGATGCTATATGTTGCAGTTTTAAGTGTATGTATAAAAGGTTGAGCTATCAAATAATTGTCAGTGGAAAAAAAAGACATCAAAATGTCCGCCAAATCGAGCTATAAAGATAATTCATAAAGAAGTGTGGAATTCACCGGTGCCCAAGTCTTAAGGGACCGTGAAACGAGTAGCCAATATCCACATGTTATACACACCGCCTGTTTCCAATAATATTACCCTTGCAGGTGATGACAGGTTGAAAAGTGATTTACCTGAGCAGGCTTTTATTACAAATCTTTCTTGCACCATTCCCTCTGCTACTTAAGGAATCAGGCTCGCTTCATTGTGGAACCAAAACCCAGTGCTAAATACCATAGATGACTTCCAACTGTTTTTGACTCTCATGATAAAGATAGATGAGGTGAGATCGCACCGAGTATTTGCCACTGGCACCGTCACCGCAAAGTGATTTACTTTGTTTGTGGGAAACATGGAAGTCAAAGTTTAATTCTTGCAAACATACTTATTTGATAAAAATTCTCCGAAAGGTATATAGCAAATAAAGTCAACATGAAAAGTGATAAAGAAAACAAAAATCTGCAGTTGCCACTGTAAGCTAACCATGACAGCAAACTGTGTCTTCTCAATTGAAATGTCCTCTGAGAAACAATTTTTTTCCACCAGTGGCTTTTTCATTATTTTCTTTAAGAATCCACATCCAAAGCAGTGTACTTAGTCCATGTTTTTATAGATTCAGAACCAGTCATCTGGGTTTTGTCTCCCTATTTAATGTGCCAAGGGGGAAGGCAGAGATGGAGTCTGTCCTACCAGGAAATATAGGTATCTAATAGATCTACTCCCCACTCGTATTTTGACAGCAATGGCAGGTCTGGTGAACTAATGGCATACTTCTTTTTCTGCCAGGGGGGAGAAATACACCGCCACAGGGGAAGCCACAATCCTAATAGGCAGCTGGAAAAAGAGAAGCAGACATAAACTACTGCCCTGGCCGCTCTCAGAAGCAGAAGACTCTCCAAATAACGTATACTGAATTAGGACAGACTTTTATATGATTCATTTTATGTGAGAGGTTAAAACGGGGCAAAATATCCACAGATAATCTGAATTCGATCGTATTTCACTGAGACATGTGCTTCCCCTTTCCTGGATTACTGAGGCATGTAATAAAACACACACTGTTTGAGTTGCTTCATCTGAACCCTAGAGCCCCCAGAAATGGTGTTTAAGTTGATGTGAATGTTTATGAATTTCATATTTAAGAGAAGGAATGAAAAGCCAAAGCAGGCAGGTAAAAAGGACTAAAAGACTGGTGGATTACATAGTTTTCTCACCGTAACTGCCTCATTGATAAAGTTAAGAATTGATATTAGCATGAAACCATAATGAAATTGTTTAAATAAAGATATAGTTGCAATTATTAGGAGTGAAGTTTCTCGCAATTAAGATGAAAAAAAAGAGGATTTTTCTAAACCAGTCTTGACTTGACAGTCATTCTGCAATACTCATAGACCGCAGCAGTCAAGATCTCCAGGGATTCTTATCTGCAAATTAAATCCTTTCACTCTTTAGAATTACAAGAAACTGTCCACGAAGGGGACTTTGATAAATAAAATGAAAGCAGGCATCATTAAAAACAGGATTCAGAGAATGCATTTGATGAAACAAAGCCTTTGGCGGACAGCAACAAGGGTGAAAGCCTTAGAGGGGTTACTGCTAAGTGGCTCAAAAAGTACTCCGATTTGAAACACGATGAAATTGTTAACAGGCATAAATTTTGGACAGAAATAACAAACATTCTATTGGTCATTATTTTTTCAAAAGACTAATCTGAGATCTGGTTTGTAATAATTACATTTATCTGCTGTTAAAGTATGAACATGTGGAATTCAGGTGTCTTGCATACTGAGGTAGTTTTTGATAATTAATGGTCTCTGCAGTATTTGGAGAGACAAAAAAAAAAAAATAATACAATAAAAACAGCTGTGTTTCATAAGAGAAAGACCAGAATTTAAAGCATGCTTGATTTGAGAGCCCATGCATTACTTTTCTCTAGCGTGTGTATGTGTGTGTGTGTGTGTGTGTGTGTGGCCTTCATACCGGCCTCTCGTGTGCTGGAGCGCAGAGCATGAAATGGCTCTAAATTGGCTGTGTTTGCCCTGAGAGGAGCGCTCTTTTGAGATCATATCCTAATCCCTCAGAGAGGCTGTCCACAGGGTCGCTGCTTATTCAATTAGTCCCAAGCCGTGGCTCTAAACATGGTGGGGCAAGAAAGAGTGTGAGAAAATGTGGAGATAGATGATGGTGGTCTGTGTGTGTGTGTGTGTGTGTGCGTGGGAGGTGATGGTTTAGGGCCCCGGGTAGAGCTGCATCAGTTTATATGAAATATTAACCCACTCTTTTATTATACAGGGCTAAAGAAGCAGGAATCATCTGAGAAGTGTTCACGAAAGACTGAAAATATGTTGTGATATGAAGCTGTTGCTAAGTGTAGTTCAGGTCTCCCGCCAGAGGGTGGCGCCTATATGACATCTCATAAATAGGTGTTAATAACTTTGGGAGTTTGATAAAAAGGAACAGGAGATTCCAGAGGGGTCATCACTAAGACATGAATCCCAAACCGCACACCAACAACCTGAAGCCCCAGTCACAAGCTTTGGAATTCAATTCCCTGCAAAGTCATCAAGTTCTTCTTCTCTTGTAAAACATGTGTGCACAATAAAAGCTGCATTATTAGTTTGCTCACACACGAAGGGTGAACAACACATTTATTGCATTTATAAGGCACGTTTGATAAAGGTAGCAGTAACATATCTAACCAAATATTACATGTCTGTGGCAGAATTCATGCTATGGATAGGCTTAGGCTTAAGTTTAAATGAAATATGACTGGTTCAGATAATATATAAAAACCCAATCCATGACAAAACAACTAGTTTAAATGTATATTCTAAAATGTTCTCCAGCATTTGTATGATAATGAAGCAACCATATGCATTAACACAAAACAGTTGAAACAGCCCAAGCTGGACTTTTAAATACTGTTGTTTCTGTGGGTCCAAACATATTACATGTAGTGGTATGTATTGACTAGCAACAACAAACTATCCAAATGTAAGATAAATATGGTATAACATTTTTTACCATGCAATTGTGATGCTGTCCAAATGATTAAAATACACAGATGTGTATAGAGCGACCTCTGTCACCTACAGTGGCACCAAATGAGCTAATTACTCAGGAGGCCAAAGCCTGGACGAGGGGTTTGAAAGAAAACAGAACGTTGCTGTTTCACGGCCTCAGTGAGCTGCTGGTGCTTAGTTCATACTTTTGTAATTTTGGTCATCATTCAAAAAGGCAATAATAACATTTTACGTTGCTGCACAGGGCATCCCCACATGAATCGCCCTACAAGGTGTAAAACAATAATATAAACCAATTCCTTGGAACTGGAATCACTTCTCGTTTTTAACAAATTGTCATTCAATTGATAGCTTACTTCTTTTGTAAAGCCTTCGCATATCTCTGTAGTTAAGATGCTGTAAGCCTGCAAAATGTTAGTGCTGATAGTAAAACCCAAGTTATCAAAGACTGTTCTTGTATCTCACATCACCTACTGTCATGACTGATGAAAATGTATGAAGCTTATTTGCCAACTGAGGATGCACTGGATGCTGGGTGGTGAGTCGGCTGAGGAAATGAAGCCGAGTCACAGCTGAAACAGAAGCCAAGATCAGTTGAAACAGCTGGTTGAAACAGTTGAGAAAATGAACACCTGTGAGCCTTAATTCATGCTGTGTCATCCATCAACTGTAAAGACAAAACCTTTCGACAACTCGGGAGGAATATCAAAAGGACACAAGAATTAATGTTGAACTGTGGCATCTGATAATCGTTGAAATTAGCATAAGCAAAAGAGATTTGAACTCTTGTCTCTGCAGATCTGAATTGCACATAGAAAAGAAGAGTTGTTAATGCTGAATGAAGTAGAAAGTTGAGCATATGGCGCCTTAAGTCCAATATTGGTTTATTATTTATTACTTTAACAAATGTTGCAAACGTAAAGTAGAGGATCTCCTTTAGGGTACATTTCTGAAAGAATTACATTAAATGTTCAAATAAACGTTTCTTATTTCTCGCTTCTGGATTTGATTTTCAGGGCACTGCCTCCTCCTTTGTCTACAGAGAAAAAAGAGGAATATTTCTGTGTTACGGTGAGCTGATAGACAGTGACACTTAGACTAAACAAGGTAGAGGTGATGACAGGAGCTGTGGAATCCAAGCGTGGAGAGCTCACCCCTGCACTGCTTGTCACTTTGGAGGTTTACTGGCTGTGACATTAGGTGCCACGTGTACCGTTACATCCACCTCGAGCCGTATCCTGACAACCATCGCGCTTGTAACTTTCTGTATCAGTTTGCACCGCTTCACACAGACATTCAACCTGTACAAGTGGAAACAGACGCAAAGACAACCGGACTGCTAGAGCCTAGCAACTATAAACAGCACAAGACACACTGCATTGGTTTAACATTTATCACTCTCCCTCTTTGCCTGCTCTGTCAACAAGGCTCTTTTTCTTTTGCTGGGTAGAGTTTCTACAGCTACTCCGGTTGTTCCACCGTCCGCCATTTCCGCTACCCTGGGATAGCTACTGATAGTTACCGTGGAAAACAAAAGCACTATCCTCTTCCTGTTTCGGTTGCCCAATGGTTGATGCACTTCCTCTTTGTGCCGTAAATCGCGCCTTAATTTTCCTGGGAGATCGTACCCGATGGCAGACAGAATTTCTTAGTGAAAGCGCAGTGAACCAATCCAAATGCAGATTGTGTCACTATTCTATAGCCATCGTGCAGTCAACATTTACTTTACAATGATAAGTTACTCTCTTTAATGAGGCAACACCATATTTAATTATAATCTTCACACTTTAAATCACCTGTCAGGTATCAATCCCTACCTGCGAAGCACAGGCAGACAGACGAGAACTGCTTGAGCATTTCGCTGCACAAGATACAAAAAAATGTTTTGTCATGAGTTAGAAGGGATCAAAAAAAGACCTTAAAGGAGAGTGAATATTGGACTTACATTCATCAGGTGGCTGGAAATATTCTTGATTTATACTGGAAAAAGAAGTGACCTGAAATACGATTCAGGACAAGGTTTGCTACCAAAACCACAATCTTTGTAATCTTGTTGTTGCCTAAAGCTAACCACCTGCCGGACTCATGATAAGCACCCTGGTCCTTGGCGTTAAAATCCTGCATATTGTACATCCACCTCAAATTCCCCCTTGCGACCTTATACATACAAAAATGTAACACTTTCTTGGCTGGAAAAATTGTGCCTGTGCCTAGGCTGAAATTGCGTTTTCCAACAAAAGGTAATTGGCTAAACAAATTTGTGGTATATAAATATAATTTATAGGAGTTCAGCCAGGACAGAGCAGGTACAGAACAGACAGTAAAAATATGGATTTATGAGTGTTTTGACAAAGCTCTATCAATGTTTTAAACAATTATTTTCATGTTAATATTGGAATCTAACATTTTACAGCCTTTCAACTCTACACATGCTGACTCGTTCATTCTCAAAAGATACATTTCCGTGCAACATCACTGCTCTTTCTCAATTATTAAATTTTTATGACACATATAGCACGTGTCTGTTTCCAAGAATGTTCTATTTTTAATCACTTCATGTGTCCTGAAAAGCAAGCACAGGATAAGTCAAATCTTTATGTTGCATTAACCTGACTTGAGGCTAGAGCTCAGTACTTTCTTTGGCAAACCATTGCAGTGTGCAGGCACATTTTTTCAACCCAGCTGAATAAAAGACGAAACCTCATTGAGACGAGGTACAAATGAGTGTGGTACGACGAAGCCAACTGAGAGTTCTCCGTGCTGCGGTGAGCGCCGACCTGCAGCCAACCAGTCTTTCAGCGAGCCAGCCTCTGTCAGACCAGGCAGTCCAGAGTGCATAGCTTACCGGAAACCAGGGCAGTTTGATTGAGTTCCTGTTATTGACTGCTTTTTTTGTGGAGAGCTGCTTTCTGCCAGGTTAATTTTTTCCTCTGTCAGCTGTCAGAATACAGACTGTATAGAACCGCACACCCATGCACTCAAGGCCCCACCAACACTTTCAACTCTAAATAGTCATTTGTCATTCAATGGCAAACATGCAATATTTGATAAGCAATATCAAATAAAAGTCTGAATGTTCCCTTTTCTCAATATTGTTTTAACGGATATTTTCCTGCATGCTGTGCCCCACTGTGGCTTCTGTGTACTCTGGAGCAGGAAACCCATAGCGTCCCTCAGACAGTAAATCAGCCTGGGGATTGGGATGCCCCCGTTCATAGGAGGGCTAACTATGTGGGATGGAAGCAGTGGAGGTTAGGCGGTGAGAGGTAATGCATTGTTTGGCTCCTGTCCCAGCCCATATGAGGCCAGTACTGGCTGGAAACCCTGAAAGATGTGTTTGTTGTACAATAAGTTGTAGCACCATTGCCATCTGGGTAAAGACCTTCGGTCAGCGCTGCACAGACGTGTGTGTGGTTCTCCGTGCCAGAAATAATAATAATAAAACAAAGAGGCCCATTCATTCCTCCTCCCCCAAGATGAATTTACCGCTGTAATGATATTAGAGGTTGAGAGAGGATTAGCAAAGCAGAAGACTTTTTTCTTTATATGTCACCGCTGAGGGCATCCAACATCCTTAAATCCATTTGAAAGTGACCCGGTGGATAGAAATCAAACATTCCTCATTTCTTAAACAGCTGCTCCAGCAGAGCTGCCTGTATAGAAAGTCAGTCTTCCTGTGGTGTGACATTTGTGTCACCCTACAAAGGAAAGCAGTGTCTTATCTTAACAAATCTGTTCTGAAAAATGAAAAGAAGGAGTTAGCTTTTTACTCAGGTCAAGTGAGGTAGTCAGATTACTAAATGGCGTAGGTCCTTTTAAAAATTAAGCTAACTACTTATACACTTATATCCTGAAACAATGTGATAGTGTGTCTCTCCTCACTGTCATCTGAAGACATACAGCATTAATCTACATATTTCTGCTGTTCATATTATATGTCTAGGCAAACATTCCCCTACCACTCTCTCCCTCCACCCATATCCACATCCTCTTCCGGCTACCGTTAAGTGAGTGAAGCATGATATGAAGGCTGCTATAAACTGCTGAGACCTCAGGTGGGTAACAGGAGGATCGTGAGGTGTTTATGTTTGAGGCTGTGTCACAATTTTCAACCTTTTTTGCAATAATTTACTTTCCACTGTTTGATTTGAGTTTTGATTTGAGTGCAACATTTATTTTGAAATTCCAACATTGAAAAAAGTGTTTGTTAAAAACGTTGTACAAAGTGACTTATTTAGTGTTTCTCATGTAGGAATTACTTACAATTTGTCATATATTCTTAGAGTGGCCAGAAGAACAATGTAACATCATCATTGTATAAAAGGGGTCTATACTGATTCCATATTGATTTTCGAAGCACCACCAAGCCACCTGTCAGCAAACACAGCAATCCATTAAGAGCTACCCACTGGTGCTGATTGCTTTGCCCCTGACCCCAGCTGCTTGTTTACTCAGGGCATGGTTGCCAGTGGGGGGGGGCGGGGGGCGTTGGGGGGTGGAGAGGAATCATTTGAATTCCATAGAGTGGAGTTGTGGTGAGGGGTGCAGGTCCCTTTTCCACCACCCTCTATCCCCTCCACCCATACTCACACAAACACCCAGTCAGTCTCTGTGTGATGGGCTGAAGCCAGGCTCCTGACACACGGCCCACTGCCTGGGTAGAGCGGGGACGTGTTGATACAGCTGGGGTAGGCAGAGGTGCCGAGAAGTCAAGTGACATGACCGGGGTCAAAGCACCTCTCTCAGCCACACACACACACTCACACACACACACACACACACTCACACACACACACACACTCACACACACACACACACACACACACACACACACACACACACACACACACACACACACACACACACACACACACACAGATGATGACATGTGCACAGGCTCACGATGCACACAGATGCACACAGATGCACACAGATACACACACTATGTCTTTATCATCGGTCTTTGCAGGCGCTGTCTTAAATTTCACCTCAGACAAGTTTTATTGTCTGCTTTGCTCAGGAATGTGTTTATACAACACCCTCAGATTGCCTGTTCTTCTTCTTGCCTCTGCGGATTATACCAACCTTTTAAGATGGGCACACTTTTAAGTCTATCTCAGCTCTCACCTTTCTTGTTTCTGTAGCTGACTTAATCTTTGTGAGAGCCAAGAACAGCTCAGGAAGGGAAATAGACCACAAAGGAAGCCGACATCCTTCTCACTGCTGGGACTTTTTAATGTTTTGCTTCAATCGTCGACCAGTAGGAGGTACATTTTTTGGTGAGTCACGGCTTTATCGCCAATAAGTGAATGTTTTTGACTGCTGGCGCACAATTATTGCTTCCTTCGACTTCTAATCTTTTCCAACAGATTTATTACGGGTTTGAATGAAGAGGTTCATATGCTAAGCTGTCTTTTTCTTTCCAGTGGTGCTCTGGAGAAAGGGATAATATTTCAGACAGCTCCCAGAGCACCACAGCGCCAGCCTGGTTCTGAACCGGTCCCAGGTCTCAATCTCTATCTGTCTGAGGTTGTGTTAGACTGACCGCTCTTCATTGTTCTGACAGGGTAGGAACGTGTTTCCACCTCATGAGTAAGCCCACGGAGGCCCAGGTGTTTTTAATCCAAATTCTGAACAGTCCCTAAAGAAGATTGATGAGACTTGTTATATGTGTCCAGACAACTACACTCAGCCATGCCAGACACACACACACACACACACACACACACACACACACACACACACACACACACACACACACACACGCACACACACACACACACACACACACACAATGACACACATGCACTCTCTCTTAATAGGTGTGCTTTCGAGTGAATTATTGAGTGATTGAGTGAGCGAGTGAGGGAAGGGTTGTATGTAAACATGTATCTGCTGGAGTGAGTGTAAGGTTGTGTGACTTCTTGTATAAGTGTCAGTGCGGGGCAAAAATAAGTTACTCAACTCGAACGAATCTGGACTGGAGTCCTCTTCTCAGGTCAAATGACTTCATAAAAACTAAAAAAGAAAGAAGGAAAGAAAACAACAAGACTAAGAGTCTGCAGCCATGCTATGTAAGGCTGTACAGTACTTATAGGCGCAGCAGTGTTTTGAGCTAAATGCTAACGTCAACATGCTAACATTGCACACAATGCCAATGCTAATGGCTACAATCAATATTTTAAGAATAAAACAACGTCATCCCCTTTATGGAGCTTTATATATTATAGAAGAAGAAGAAGAAGAAGAAGAAGAAGAAGAAGAAGAAGAAGAAGAAGAAGAAGAAGAAGAAGAAGAAGAAGAAGAAGAAGAAATGGAACTTAACTTTAGTTAAAAAACTAAATATAAACAGGAAAGACTCAGTAAGGTGCAAAAAACAAATGTGCTCAATGCCAGAAATATAAACAATTTTAACGATAAGGTGCAAATCTAAAATATACCTAATGCCAAAAAGTAAACAATTAAAGACAATAATAATAAAAATGAAATAAACGAAGGTATAATGTTTACCATGTTCACAATCATAGGCATGGCTAAAAATAAGTCTCTAATGGTGAGAAAGGAGCTCCACACAGGGTGAAAGGCTCATACTACCATGTCATGGAGCCTTATTGTCTAATAGTTTTTACTCTTTTCTTTTGAGTTGGGCTTCTGTTTTTGATCACCTATCCCATCTGTGACACAGCACGACTGACTTTGTATGAGAGGGAAGTGCTGGAACCAGGCGCTGGGCACCGCGGGGCCTCTGGTCTTATCAGCGACCAGGTCATACGACAGGCTGGCGGGGCATATAGGCAGGGACACGGTGGGACAGGAGGAGACGGAGTGGGAGAGGGAATGGAGGGGGGGGGGGATTGTGGGACTGCTCCATACCCGCCGGTGTGGGTTTGTTCTCCCGGGGGACCCCTGCTGTGCTGGACAGGCATGCAGAGGGCAGATAACCGTGCCAGAGGATGAATAGATGTGAGAACAAAATGAAGTGAGAATAACAACAAAGGGCAGTAATATCTACTCAACGTGCTGAAAAAAATGGTTTGCTCATTGTTTTTTGGACTGGTGTGTTTTTCACGGTGGCGCCTTATTCTAAACAGGTCTATCAACTTCAGTATTTTAAAGCTGAGTTCACATGTCATTGAAAACAAAAATGCAATTGATTGCACAGGCACATTGGTATTTTGCAACAAAAATGCTTGTGCGAGCTTGTGTGAAAATGGTTTACTCTTGGGTGTTTGCGGCGCACATATTTTACTGGCACAACCTGGTTCTCTTCTGGTCTCACTCTTTATTTTCCAGCCTTTTCTCAGAGTGCCTGCAATTCCTCAGGTTGCTGCTACAGTGGAAGACAGGCCCACAGGGAGCCACCACTGTAATGCTAAACTGAGCCGTTTACCACTGTGTCTATGGTGCCAGCAGGCCTGCCCCGCTTAAAAACACACTCTCCAAGATATCCTTTCCAGAGTTCAGCTTACTACGCTGCTTAAATGCACCAGCCACCTTATTCAATTAGAGCTTCGTTAGAAGCCTTTTTTACCGGCAATTAGCTTGATTGTCTGAATGGTGATTTATGGAGCCGGGAGTATGAATTTCCCTCTGCTAGCTCTCCTACATGTCTGGTGGATATCTGCAGTTATTTGGTAGATGATTTACATTCAGAACAATGACAAGCAGGTGTGGAAAATAAGTGATGTAGTGAGTGGAAAGGAAGGGAATGAGGGGAAGTTGATGGAAATGATGGAAAAAGAGAGATATTGTAGAAAAGAGACAATGGTGGGAGCAAAGAAAAGCAAGTAAGAACACAAGCAAACTGATACGGACAGAAAGATATCTAGACGGACAAATAGGCTGACAGCACGTACATTTTGATCTGAGGGGGAGTTCAATAGAAAAATTAGTAAGAGAGTGAGTCAGAGAGAGAGAAGAAAAAGAGGAAGGGAAAGTGTAAATACACGTTGATCCTGGCTAACTTGGATGACCCGTTGGAGGAGCTCGTCTCTGAGGGACTGGAGCAGAGGAGCCAGAGCACCACAGCTTCCTCCTCAGGATGTCAGTAAGGAAGGGCCACGCCATGTTTGTCTGGGCTGCTGCCTACATCTAATCACAATCTCTCTTCCTTTTTCCCCCTTTTCCCCTCAATATCATACTATATCGCTATGTTTTCTATCCGTCCAAAATCTTGAAACAATGTTATTTCTTTTCAGAGAGAGGCAGAAATATATATATATATTTTTTTAATTTTATTTCTGTTAGCTGCCTGACAACAAAATCATCCCCTGAGAACTGAAAACAACCCTCCCTTTCTGCTGGAAGCCAGTCATGTGGACTTGAAGTATTTAACAATATTTATATAGCAGTATAGCCACACACAGAGCCAATATTTGGATACCGCATTGTCTAGCGTTTAATGTAAAAGTGGTTGTTGAGATAATTTTATCAAACTTTATCAAATTTCGAGGGTCAAGAATAATCTTTCAAATCTTGATTTTGATCGACATAAATAAAAAACAATGGTGCCATCCTGTTAGACAATATGGTGCAGGCTGCCTGTTGTGTTTAATATTCTGTTAATCGTTACTTCCAGAAGGTTATGATGTTTGATGATCAAAACCTTTCCAGGTACATGACAGTGGCTTTCATCACACAACACCCAGAGCAGCACAGATGAGACAAATATCTGCAGAAAACAAGGTTTTAAAACCATTAACAAGTCAGTAAGTTAAATCCTTTGTAGATCATTTAAAAATATGCTACTTTAAAAATTCCAACAAACAGGAATTAATATTATGCACATAGCTAATAAAATAATAATAAAAAACAGTATTATAGTAAGTGTCAGATTCTAAATCCATGCATGTTTTATGCCATATCACTATACATTTAAAGTAACCACAACTATTAACGTTCTCATTGTGTGTAATAAGGTAATTCTGTACGACTGTGTGAGCAATATCCTGCCAATAGATGACCTGATGACACCTGTGTTAGACCGAACCGTGCTGCTGAGGTCTGTGACTGGGAAACAATCCATTCAAGTGCATGTATCACGTGGTAGAGACCCATGCAGTCACCAGGATATTGGCTCTAAACTGTTAGTTAATAAAGGGGCTAAGTTCAGCAGAGAGCTGCACACATAGTGTCCACATTTCATTTGCAGGAACAAAAAACAAATGTCAGTTTAAAACACTACAGTCATGGCAAATAATACACAGACCTCATATGTACTCAGACAGTGTCCGGCACACCTCCTTCATGCCTCCACCCGGTCTCTTTATCAGTCGGGCAAACAAGTGAAAACGAGCGTCTGCCCCTCGTTCTATGGAATTCCAGCCATTCCCCCCACGTCCCATTTTCCTGCCTGCTAATGTAATCGGAGGGAAACAGAGTCAGCTTCCCAATGCCACAACCTCCAGATAAGACCCATTTATCACATGTCGCTCCTCTGTGGCTCGCTCCGCTTCGGCCCGACCAGATTGAGGCCCAGACCCTGTCAAATCATGGAACCTGTCTCCAGAGGGAAAGGGTGTATTGGTGTCTGGCTGAGGTCTGGCTTTTGGCTCATATGAAATGGAAGGAATGATAGCTAGACACATCTCAGTCTGACGCTGAGCGTTTACTCTGACAGTCAAATTCGGTCAGCAGGTTCGATGTTTGAGGTTTATTTTTTATTTAATTTGTTTAGTTGTACACAGGAAATAAATGCAGAAAGAGTACTGAGGTGGCAAAGTTGGCAATTTGGAGCATAAGGAAAGAGTGAGAAACATTTTAGTTTTAGAAAATGTCGATCAAGCATTCATATCGTTGACACATTAAGTAGTAAAAGTCTTAAAATGACTCGTATATATATACAGTATATACTATATGTTGGTATAAGGCTGTTCAGAATTCAGACATTAAGTAAGTGCTTCTCTGAAAGGACCAGTGTCTCACCTTTAATCTCAACAGAGGGGCATGTTGATTACAAATGATGGGACTTTCCTGTGAATTTGTCAAATTTGTCAGAGGAAAACATGATGAAATTTGCTTCAAGATCAATCTGTCCTCTCCACTCGCTGATGATGTGGCAAAGTGCCAGATGTCGCTCGCTCAGCAGACACACACACACTCACACACACACACACACACACACACACACACACACACACACACACACACACACACACACACACACACACACACACACACACACAAGCCCATACACATGTACACGAAGCACACATCGTGACAGGGTCAAAAACAGGAGGTTTAGGTCAGAGTCGTCTGTGCCTGCTTTTTACCACGCTTGATTGAATCAAACAAGGTTCAGTGTCGTTAAATGTTGTGGCAAGCCCTAATCCTCTCACCTCTTTGCTTCCACGACAGGAGCGCTTTAGTCTGCTCGCTGTCTGTAAAGGCGGACTACATTAGTGCCGGTTTTGGCTGAAAAGACTGCTTGTGTTTCAGGAGGTAGGCCTGGGTCTTTTTTCCTCAATGCATGGAAATTCTTAAAACACTGGCATGACTTCAGGAAAACATTACCTGTGGCAGTGTTTGTGGTGAAGAGGGCACTGTGTGCCAGCATTCAGTGGCCACTGGGCCTGCAGGGAAGCCTGACCAAGTTACCTACTTAGGCTTTCCATGTGCGCCCACACCAGGCGCACTACTTGGCCAGCAGTAGATGCAAATTGCCAGTGGCGGTTCTTCTGGAAATAGAACCTGCAGTTGTGCAGTCTTTTGAAATGCCTGTCATGTCTACAAAGACCAGAACTCAACCCCTGGATGGAATAATAACCACACATGTGACACTAAACATGTCAATCATTAGGGTTTGTGACTTCAGCATGATTTTTGGCATTGTGTGTGCCAGACAGGAAATAGCCTCAACTACAGTCAGTGAAAGTCTGTTCAATAGCAAGGTTGAATACTACAATTCAGGTTTTATTTTTGCATCTGGGGCCATTGGTTCAATCAGTTATAATAACAATTTTCTCACTAAAGGCAGTGCTGGAAAGTAACTAAGTACATTTACCCAAGCACCGTAATTAGGAACAGTTCGAGGTACTTCCATTGAGGTATTTCTATTATCTGCTACTTTATACGACTCCACCACCTTTCAGATGTAAATATTGAACTATCAATGCATTTATTTGAAGTTAGTTACTTTCATGATTCAGATTATTAATACAAGTGTGGATTGTAGATTAATATAGTCCATAGATCTGTTACATTTTTACGTCCAACAACCATCTGTCACTGATATGCTGCTTATTAGTGCCACAGGGCAAGCAGCTAAATTAACATCTGAAGAGGATATGTTTTTGGGTGGCAGAGGATAATTTTACTAATCAAGAGGCACCGGTAATTGAATAAGCAATGCATTAAAACAGTAATTCATTCATTTGTCCATTTCTTCATCTTTCAAAATCTCGTTTATTTCACATCAAGTAATTTGCTCTTAGGCAAATAGTGATTTAGTGATACCAGACCAAGAGAGACTGTAGTGCACAAACCCCTGATTGTTTTGAATCTAGTCAGGGTGTGTTTTATCGCTCATGAATTGAACTCATTTGTAAAAGGAAGCGCAAATGTGCAAAACAAAATACACAAATTCTGATTGCAATAAATATGCTGCAGCTACAACATATGCCTGTGATGTTAAAGGTCAAAGTACCACCTAGTCCTAACACAGTTGTCTGGGTCATCTTCCAGACAGTAGAAGGGTGGAGGCAACAAAGAACTATCTGTCTGATGACTTAAACAGTGATTTAGCTCTGCAGTCAAGGGAGTGTCCATACTCAATCACTACCGACCACCTGACCCCCTCTCCACCTTCTCCACCTTCTCCAGGCTGATTCTCACAGGATATTCTCAGCAAGAGCTTCACTTTACTACTCACAGATTCGTGTTCCTCTAGAAAAACACCCCCTCCAAACACATAGTATGGTTAATAATGTACCGATAAAGGACATCCACAAAAAAAAGATTTGTTTTTAAATTGAGTCACCATTGCATGTTGCAACACAAAAGAGTGTCAGTGTGACATGCTGCAGTAGCCTGATGAGGCTTGGCCTGTGGTATCCGGGTGGAGTACGGTGGCAAGTTGTGGATGGAAAGGCCTGTGTTTCATCTGCTAGACAGAGAGAATAAGAGCGGGAGAGAGCGAGGGAGAGAGAAAGAGTGAGATAGAGAGTGAAGGAGAGAGGGAGTTAGTGCGAGAGAGGCCAGGAAGGTGAAGGAGCGCAGCTGACAGGAGCTTCCTCTGGGTCCGGTGCCTGTTTTCCAAAGGAAGTGCAGGAGGCCTAATCTGTGGCCCCCAGAGGAGGGGGACTTGGTGGCCCCCGCTTATTGTCCATTTTATCATCTCCTGCTTTTGATGGGCCTTTCTACATATGGACAGGGACTTATCATGAAAAAGAGCCACAGGAGACAGCCAGGGCTACTGAGAGAAGCTTACAAGGAAGCTTTAACGTGTCTTCAAAATGGATTTCTGTGAACCTCCAAGGGTATTATTCTTTAAAACATACACGGAAATAATCTAACATGACAACAATCCAGGCTGCAAATATGCATCTGTGTGCATGCGTGGATACGAATTAACTGTACATTTACAGTTAACGTGACAGATTTGTGTCAAGATTAGGGATGTAATCCTCCCCAGAAACTACGACTCTGTTCCCGTCTTGTGTGGCGTCTAAGAGGAAAAGTCAATCAGGGAAAACACTGTGGCTTGTGGGGTCAGGAAGTCGACGCAACCACTAGAGCCACAGTTTGTCAGGCTGTCACTTCATAATGAACAGCTGAGGAAGTCACATACAACCACATAGACACACACACACGCTTATCCACCAGATTCACACTATCAAACGCATGATAAACACAGCAAGGTAAGCAACAGTGAATCCTTCCATTCATTTCTTCAGCCTCACATTATGTTCTCCTTTACTCCCTTGGCTTCCTTGATATTACTTTTTTTTTGTTTGAATAAGACAAATATTAACTAGGCGTATTGTTTCTTTATTTGACCATAACTAATACGTGCATTATGAGGCATTGCATCAGAATCCCTACATCCTTCCACTCCTCCTACTCCTCATGCTATTTTGGAGCTGTTCAACGCCCTCCCCCCTTTGTTCCCACTGATTAGGGGGTCTGCAGCAGGGAGTGGGCCCTGCTACAGGGATGTCCGATGACCGGGACCCTTCCTCTCAGGGTTGCCAAGACACTCAGGTGTTTGCATGGACACACACACACACACACATATACACATTTCCTCCTTGTATCCCCCACCTGCAACTGTAGTTGTCGTCTGCTGCTGGAGCTATTATTGTCATCATCATCGCCATCTCGACTATTATGACTAATCTTAACCTAACCACCATCTGTTGGGTGCTGTCACCACTACAGCACTGACTTGGCTCAAAGTCCATTCAATTTTTTGTTTTTCAAGCTCTTCCAAGAAATGATGGGTGATTTTTAAGGAATAAAAAGACAACTGCTCCTTCTATTATTCGACTGCGGTTGAAAACACTGGAAGCAGAAGCTGTGTGGATGGATTTTTACTATACTGTCATAGAACTGTGTGCTACATATTTTCTGTAACTGACTTGAACTGACATGACTTAAACTCTTTCTCGCGTTGCGAAGCACAGGTCATCTGCAGTGCAATGCTTTTCTTTTTTTTGTGGGAATTGTAAATGTTCCTGTAAACGTTATCAACTCAGCTTGGGGTTTTGGCCCACCCAGCATTGTCTGGTTTGTGAGTGGACCCGACCAGGGCAGTAAACATTGCGCCATACATCACCCCGTTTGGCCATACTTTGCTTGTTTCTACCTCCCATGGTGAGGACGAGGGTTGGACTTTTGGGAGGACTTGTGCTGTCACTACCCGATTGTTAACCCTTAACAAATGAGGACTTTCCGCTGCAGTTAAGGATGAATTACTGCTGCACATTTTGCAACTCTAGCCTCCCTATATGCTCGGGTATGCGGTCATATTCAAAACAACGATGGTGTAACAGAAACTAAAGGCAAATGTTTACAGTCAAGAAAAAATCCTCAAAATTCATCTTTCTCTCCTTTTACTATTGTTCATTTCCCAGTTTACTAGAGCTGCATGTAGAACAGATGTAACACGTTCTGATTGGGTAAGAAAGGACCAGGAAGTAACAGATGGCACACAGTTCAACGGTAGTTTAGCAACTGTAATTAGAAACTGTGGGCAAGTCAAGCTTTGGATTTCGGTGTACATGAGGCTCTAATAGGAGAGATACGCGATATCTAAAGAGCTTGAAAGGTGGTCATTTTTGCTAAACAAAAACTGTGTTAATCTGCTCTCATTTAAAATTCAAACGTTAGCATGTCCGGTTAACTAGATTAAATGAGAAAATGTGCCTTATTTCCGAAGGCAAGGGTTATGTCATTAACTAATTATTTTGTGGCTTTACAGATTACGTTATTAAAATACCATAAGGCATAAATCTAACTACATCTACCTTGCAATACACAATATATAACAATCCTGATTCTTTATCTCCAGCTGGTTATGATTCTGACTTTTTGACTGGGAAACTTTTCCTTAATCCTCAATCTTTTAGCATTACAGTAGACCTACATGTAGCCATACAGTGCATATTCAAGACTCTTCTAGTGTCTTCTTAAACTAATCCACTGGAAACATAAAAAACTTAAGAAGACTTTTCAACCAACTCATGAGATTTCCTGTTAGCTTTCAGTAGGTAGTAACAGCTGATACAATCTGCTAGCGACAGTCTTTTCAGTGGACAAAATGAAAAGTTGTCAGATCGAAAAGAAAATCCTGCTTTTGTTTACTTCTGTTTAACATCTAAGACCTCCTGGGTCAAAATGCACTGATAGTTTTGATTGGACAATCTGCCACTGTAACCTGCTTATGTGCCGTGAGCACCGTCAAGGCCCCACACAATGTCTCCCTAAACTTCTCTCCCCCTCTTTCTCTGTCTCTCATGCACTCACATTCTTGCAATCAATGTCAGGCCTTTTCTCGCTCTCTGAAGCTATGCATCAGGCAGAATAGAGAGCTGACCTCAGCCCTTTTCAAAAGGAGCCTCTAATCCAGCATTCTTAACTCGATTACAGAGTGTCAAAGGGATCATCGGAAAGACTCTCTCACCTGTCATCCATCACAACGACGAGACACAACTCTGAGCCGTGGAGTCCTGCCAGCAAATGAGAGAGTGACATTTAAGGGAGTGCAAAGAAGTGTTTCATACCTACTACATGAGTGAGCAACTACAAATGTTCAACCTGTGTCTGTTTGCTCAAGCCAGTCAAGCACTTCAAACAATAGTCTTTAACAATACAGTGCACAAGTTGTTGAGAAGTTACCAAGAAATTAATAAGGAACAAATCAGGAGTCGGTCATAAGTGATCCCTGAAAAAGTGACAATATAGTACATAATGACATAATAATGACTATGTTAATGAAGGATTTACTACATAAACATCTGTGAATTTACGCTAATACGCTAAGTGGAACATACTGATAAGTTCTCAATATATTATGTACCACGTTACCAGTTAATGTAACAGTTAAACAAAGCAGGCTAAACTGCTGCGCATAACAGGAAAATATCACTTAAAATAACTTTTATAATCGAGTTGTGTGAGAAATAGGTAATATAATCCAAAACACTGGCTGTTGTTGTTCTTCCTTTTTTAAGGAAATTAGATGGAAGTATATAGTTTAATAAATTACTTGTAAATATTAATTAGTTTTTGCGTACACAGTTTATTCTGGGTGAAACTCCCCAATCGAGACGTTTTCATCTCCCGTTACCTTAGAAGAGTGAAGTGGCCACCACCACTGGAGGCACTGATGTTGATATTTCAACTCTCTCTCTCTCTCTCTCTCTCTCTCTCTCTCCCTCTCTCTCTCTCTCTCTCTCTCTCTCTCTCTCTCTCTCTCTCTCTCTCTCTCTCTCTCTCTCTCTCTTCCTTTCACTCGCTCTCTCGCCTGGCATGTTGTGTGAAGGCAGGAAGGAGAGAGATTCACCGGTGGCTCATTAAAAGCCATTAGGGAGCAGCACACAGACAGGATGCGGGCAGTGAATAGAGGAAAGCAGGGCAGGGCTGAGGACACTGTTACTCTCTTAACCCACCCCCCCCCCTACCACCCGCCCCCACTGCCTCCTCTCCCTTCCATCACACACACACACACACACACACACACACACACACACACACACACACACAGACACACACACACACACACACACACCTACACACACGCACACCTACACACACACACGCACACACACCCACACACACACACACCCACACACACACACACACACACACACACACACACACACACACACACACACACACACTCACACACTCACACACTGTTATCTTCTCCACACAGCACTTCCTAAGGCCCCACACATACACCAACAAGTCCCTGCTCTTAGCTCTGCCAACTCATGTCTCACACCCCTTCTGACCTGAGTCTGTGACGAACAGGCCCCGGCGATAACACGTTTTTCACTCCGCTGCTTTCACTGTCTCTTTGTCTGACACCTTATCTCTCCTTCGCTCCCTTTGTTTGTACATCTCTTTGCCCTTTCTCACCTCCAGCTCCACGTATCTTTTGATGGTTGTCATCTTTTTTGGCACAAAGCGTACGGTGATGGACCGGAAAAGCTTCTATGAAAGCAGAGCGAGCTCCAGTACACAGCCCGGCATACTGTCTGGGGCCTGTGGGTCACAGAGTTATTTAAAAAAAAAAAGCGAGGCCTGTCAGGTTGGGATCGTGGCCCTGTGGCGTCAAACAGAAGCTCCACCTGAATGTGACCTGGGGCCTGGGAGGGTAGAGACAGGCATTGTCAGAGGCACTGGATGGGAGGATGAATATCTGTAAACGTGTAATGCTTTCGGGATTTTCCACGGAACTAGCCTGGTTAGGACAGCTCTAGTGTTTTCAACATTTTGTGACGTCACTACTGGTGATGGAAGCCAAAAGTGGTACAACTTACACAAGTGTGATGTGGAAACTTGAACCCTCCACTGCACACGAATGCACCACTGAGAATGGACTTTTTGCAGTGAAGCAGGAAACATATTGTGTCCAGCAGTCAACTTTTGGAAACCAAAAATATTTGCATATTTATAGATTGTGTTGTTTTCAAGGAGCAGATGTGTTTTTAATAATTGGAAACAGAGTAGACACAAATTATAATTCAAAGCTGAGTACTTTTATATGAAATATAATATGTTTTGAGGGGCTCTTTAACCTTGAGATGGTCACTTGTTTAGTCAGAAATACTTGTGAAATACTGAGGGTACTTTTACAGTAAAAACTGATCACATTGCCAGGACAAGACTGTGGTTTTTTTTTTTTCAAACCTTTCCTCAAGTATTCATAATTTCTTCTGTGATGTCAAGGCACACTCCTCAGATTGTATCTCAAACATTATTGATGTGGTTGGGTAAAAATAGGGGGGCGGGGGGCACACTTCTATTGCATTTGTATGCTCCTTTTGTTTCACTTACGTGCATCAATGCATCAGGTCATGTTCGCTCTCTGCAACCACATACTTCCTGGCCTTTCAGCTTTTCCTCATCTGATCCTTACCCAAGAAAACGTCAGTACATCAGACAAACCTAACAAATCAAACCAAAGCTAATGTCAGTCAGTTTCAAAACATAAACAGTGATCTCCGGCAGAAACACGGCGTTCTGTAGGTGCTGTAGTGCAGTCAGTGAATGTATCTTTAATGTGTTACCCCAGGACTAATAACCATGTCACTTGCATAATGAAACACCCTCTATTGTCTTCACTTTCCAGGTCATTCGTTGTCAACCACATTATTGTACTGACTCATTGACATGCTGCAACTCCTACTTCCAGTAATTACAAACTCTGAGGACTTCTAGCTACTTGACACCATTGACCCTGCTAGTATTTGGAAACTATTCTGTTACACTTCACTCCAACACTGAATTAAAAGTCGCGCTGGCACTGTTTAGACAAAAGAAGCTGGCTGTGGTTAGTAGTGGAATGGCTGAGTTGTCCCTTGCCAAAGACAAATATAAATATAGCATTGTCATTATCTGCGGCAGTTAACCAGGATCATTTTTCTCTCCTGCTTTGCACATGCTACTTCCAGGTGTTGTCATAGCGAGTAATCCTGTTTTCTCAACTGCGCTGCTCTTGCTGACAGAAGTTCCACATTGGAGTTTGCAGGGTTTAGGAAAATCAGATGGAGGGCAATCACGGTGTTTTGTTTTGACAAGCCAAACTCTACAAGGCTTGATGCGTGTTTGGTGCTGATTGCCTGGACACATAATGTAAGAGCTAACCTTGTGTTTACACATACTTTAGGGCAGGTGTGTGAGGTGTAATATACAATTTTGTCCAGTTGACAAATTTCCAAAAATAAAATATGCAATGTTTAGACTTGTAAAGTTCAAATTTATCACATAAAATCTTAACACCGTATGTGAAATTTCAAACCGAATAAGACCAGTAGTATCTGCATGTACGGGGGAGATCAAATAAAAACACAAGGAATGTACTGCTTCATTGCTTGCTTCCAACAAGGTCAGAGTCCAGGCTTGGCTACAGTAATCCCAACTACTGGTATAAGGATTCAGAGCTCAAGGATACTTCAGGAGTTCAGATTCTTGCTACCACAGAAGACTGACCCTCTCTAACCACACTGCTAACCTTCTGTATTCAAAATAACTGTGGCAAAAAGGACTCACGGACTGAACAAAACAATGGTCTCACACACGAGAAATGGGGCAGACAATCAAGAAAGAAAAGTAAGAAAAACAAAAGAGGAAAATATTATTAACTTTAGGTAGGTTATTACAAAATTCCTTGGTAGAACTACACTGACTAATATGATCCTGCACTGTAAACACGTGGACATGAGCTGCAGCAGGAGACCAGATGTAATGAAAGTCTTTTGAAAAGGATGACCACATCAGGACTTCAACAAAGAGAGACAATAAAGACACCATCCAGAGAGCATTTCTCTCCACAGTAACCACAATCGTCTCAATACGTGATAAGTTTGCCTCCTGTCATTGTCTCATTTCCTGTTCTTAAAATAAGACACCATGTTTCCTTTTATCCACTACTTATATGGCAACCGCTTAGAAACAACTGGACGCGGATATTCATTCCAAAGCTATTTGTCAAATGACTAAATCAATGCAGCATGTTGTCTCGTTGGACTGCTTTCAATGTTTAGTGGTCTGGGAAATGTTGTCACATGCTCAGACAACATTCATAGCTACTACTGTATCAGACCTCACTGACACAAAAAGCAAACCGTCTTTTGTTGATGGGCAGTGAGGCCAGTTCTACTTAATATTTGGTCTCTTCATCTTCCGTGCCGATGATGACCTGCCTGCACAAAATCCCCCTCCAGGGAAATACTTTCAATCTGTTTGTGGTTTGCAGCTGGATGCAGGTGATGGAGCTCTTTGCTTGTAGCCTGCGAGACAGCTGTGTGAGTTTGGACTGGAGTACATATGAGGCCAAAAGGCTGTCTTCACAAGCCCGTGAGGAAAGTTTTTCAAATCTAAAGAGTGGTAAAGAACAAGAGATAATCTCTTATTGCTAGCCATCTTTAAAGTGTCCAAGAAAATACTGCCAAGAAATGAAAGGAGGTCAACAGGTGGTAAAAGCTAAAAAACTTGCACTATGAAAGTTCTCATCAAACAGAATAGAGAGTTGATGTATCACATGATTATAACCCCTGCAATGTAAACACATTTTAAATTAGTAAAAAATGAAGAAAGTTGAAACTGCAAATCAATTAAGCAAAACAAACTGTAGATTGTCCGTAACGTGTTTGGAAGGAAATCCATTCGCTAATTGATTGGTGCATATTTTGAAAGTAAGCTGCTGATTGGTTTACTCATGGCCTGATTGCTATTTATGTTACAGTTTCAACGGCTTCCTGTTGGGCCGAAAAGTCATGCAAAACAGGGTTTCGCTCTCTAAACACTGGCTTGCAGATATTTGATCAAGAAAATTTTACGGCTGCCCTCTAGAGAGTCAATCAAATTATTGATCTCATGTTAGATGTGTCATGCTTGTACTTTTAATGGGAAAAAATAATATTTGACATGTTTAGTCCTACTTTTTACTTCGTCAATCTAACATTTAAATAATCGTAAACCAAAATATAACAATATCATGTATTAAAGTATATGATTCAACCAGCATTACTCAGCACATTCTGCAGGTTTATCTTCAGAGCAGGTCCGAATGTGCTCCTCGACAGACATACAGGTGGCAGCAGAGAGCCATGAGGCCACAGCAGCTGATGTCCCAGGGTCCACTGCAACACAATTAAAAATGTATGTCTTTTATTCCATGCCAGCTCCATTTTTGTGTCACTTCTCAGGACATCCAGAATTCAGAGGGTAGCAATAGCAAGGACAGCAGTAGCGACACATTGAAAGGAAAGAAATGCCGTTTGAGAAGGATGAGGTGATGGGATGCAGGCCTGGGACAATACGGTAAGTCATTAGAGCATGTTTTATATTATGTGTACAATGCAAACGTTTTTTTCTTTATGTATAAAGTCAATACAAGAAGGCGTGACACGTAAAAGGACCAAAGCTGGGTAATATTGGTGCTGAGGGGAATAATAAGGTTACACATTTTTGTAAATTTCCTATAAATCATCTCCATCATGATTTTTCCTCTCTCTCGTCTCTCTCGTCTCGCCCACACTGGGGACACAGTGAAATGTTTTGTCAGGATTCTTGTGTGGTGTCAGCGTTTTGGCACAGGGGAGTGATTTAAGGGGGCATGGCGTGCTTGTCATGCCCCCACGCCTGACTGTTCCAGTCTGCCCTCAGAGTGTGTGCAAACAAATAAAGCGCTGGGGCCTTTTTAATTATCTCCGGGGCAGAGATTGACAGCTTGTAGTGGTAGAGATAGCACAGTAACCAGCTATTACTCTAAATATTTGGTACGTTGCACAGTTGAGACCATGAGCGTGGGCTCTCTGGAGGCACATTAGTGGGTGGAACATTTAAAAGAAGTCACAATGTACTTGTTGTTATTGTGTATTAGCAATTTAACTAAACCTAGAACAATATTTGTGTCATTCCTTTTATTATTAGAGTATTTTTCCTACATTTGGCAGTTTTTGCAGTGGCACAAGACAATAATCTATTATAATGCAAGTTAATATATATTTTTTAAGTTGTCAACTTTCTTATTATTACCAATTTAAAAATGCTTTATTGTGTCATCGAGCATCAACACTTATCGCCCACACAAGGACACCTTAAAACAATGTTGATGTTGACCTTAAGGTTATAAAGGTCATCCTAAATCACTAAGCTATAACTGGAGAGGGAAAGAGCTCAACGGGGGCGTCTAATGTCAGTGTGATTAAGCTGTAATTTAGAATTTAGTATTGGAAAAATATATGCATTCAAAAATGATTTTCCCTGTTCTAAACAGACTGTTATAAATAACTTCAGTTTGTTTAATCACCACTCTTCGTACTGATATACTGTAGAAAGTGTTGACATGATTTCAACCTTAATCTAATCATTAGAAAGGAAAGAGTGAAATAGATGAAATATTAAACAATCATGGTTGATTATGCTCAAACAATATGGCATCACGAAAATATGTCATCCACAAAACAAAATTAAAATGAATTTGAGGCAGGAATAACGGTCCGACACAATTCTTTATGTTGTAGAACAAACTTTAGCTTTGACATTAACTTCACTCTTAATAATCGTATGTCATTGAATCCGTGTAATCCCTGGGTGATGCATATCTTCATAGGTTCTTAGAGGTTTATTTCGCTTACGGATTTGGATGGGTATCAAAGGCGAGCTGGGGCAGATGAAGAATAGAAATTCCATGACATGTGTTAGATATCACATTTCAGTTCTGTGGAATTCCTTGCAAACCTCTTTGTGAACATCAAATTACTCTCCTCCACTTACTACCGTTGTTTTGTATCAGTAACAATATTGTTCCACCCTCAGACTGTAGTATTTCTTAAGTATGTGGTATAAGAAAGCGGTTGCCATTCACAGTCTGCTGATATTGTGTTGTGTTATGCCACTGGGCGAGTAACAACATGTTGCTTCCTGATCTTTCCTCATGCTTAAAATGTGTCATACTTAATTTTTATTTTTTTTGGAAGGGTTGAATATGGTGATTGGTTGATGATACATTAAGTGATAACATGCTGATTTTTTGGGGGGTGCTTTAATAATTAACACACATTTGATGTATCAGCTTTCAGAATAACAACTGTTCTTCACGTACCCTGATCGTGACCCCGGATTGTTTTGCACAGGGACATTAAAGTCATTATTTACAATGCAACTGTGTGAGGGCATATCTGACGCTGATGGGCCTTGTGTTTATTTAATGCCGACTAAATGACGGGGTTCAGGCCTTCAGCTTCCTCTGCTCTTAAAATGTAATTATAGAGGGATTCCTTTCCTGCAAAGTAGTTTGACAGCTCTGTTGAACTGTTCATAATATTCTGATTCATGATGCATTGTAAATATCTACCTAGTTAAACCTATTATTAACATTGTGTCTGGTTAATTTATTAGCTTTCTTTTCTATTGTTTCTAAAATGATTTAAACTGGTATTTCTTATAATAGAGAACTTAAGCAAATATACAGTATATTGTTGTTTATAAATACTATAAATAAATACTATCTCAATATTTCAGTGCAAAAAAAGTTGATGTTTTGTAAAAAGGACTAATTGAAGGTCCAAGCCAACAACCTGAAAGGGGAAACATTGTAGACTTCCCAGCATGCACTGCATTTCTGACCCCACAGAAAGCTTTTTATAATTTTTGCCTGAAGAGTTACAGGATGTATTGTATGTTTATCAGTCTGTGATGGGAAATAACGAAAAAATATTATAACCACGAGGAAACTGGGGGTTGGTTTACTATACAAGAACAATTAAAACTAATTTCCTCCTCTCGAGACAATAATAAACACAACTACAAAGTGGTTTAACCCAAAACACCTTCCATTGTGAACGAATGCATTTTTATTGAAATGGCATACATTTGTATTTATTTATATGAATAATTAAGATATTGTAATGTATCTCCCGAGAGGCCTAATCCAGCAAACGTGTAGTTTCGGTTTTTATTTTTTATATTTTCCCACACACTGTTTTGTTTCGTTTTTTTAATGTTAGCGCATATATTTTAAGAATTATGCGTTGGACACATTTAGCAATAATCCGCCTCCATAAATGTCAGACCTGAATGTTGTGATTTTATTCGATGTTTTACCTCGCTGCTGTCGCTTCTGCACGAAGCAAAGGATCAAGGTGAGCGTGTTTTGCAAGGCCTCAGGAACAGTGTCGATTAGAGAAACTCACAATGCAACTACCGTCAATGTGTTACTGTACAGGGGAAACACACATTACACCGTGCATTAAATATAACGAGCGTTCAAACCATAATATACACAAAAAGTAAAGCATTTATTGTTTTATCAAACAAAATAAATGGATCATAACCAAAAAACAATTGCAGACGTTATTTGCTCATTTCAACATTTCACTAATGGCAAATTGCGCTCTATCAAGTAAGCACATAGTTTAAACTTAAATATTTAAAACCAAGAAGCAATTTGATTTTCCTCCGAAAATTCCCCGTAAGTCAGAAAAGCTTATATTTTCTAGGCAGATATGTTAATTGCTATCACTTCAAGGAGAATTATTCGGATTTTTTGTCATACTTCTTAAAGTGATTTTCATAAAGTTGAGGCTGAGACATATTTAGGATTATTTTTGAAAATGTGGGATTAATCAAACATTTTAATAAAAAGTTGCTCGTTGCTGTTTGTAGTGGAAGATAACTTTATAGTGGATGGGACAATGGGATTGAAAAGGCTAAGACATAATATATATTATATATACAGTTATATTTTTGGAATTAAGTATAAGCAATCGGCCTGTCACATAACAATTGAAATTAAACATATGATATTAATAAAAACAGGCTATTGAGGCAAATAAAACAATACATTTTCTACACAGAAACTTTGAAAGTTGCAGATATGACATCTCTCCGCCAGTGCAAGTATGTGATATTTCTGCTTTCAGTGAGTTTATTTAGTCTGCTGTTCATCCTCAAAGTTTCCTTACTTGTTCTGCAAGGCATGATTGAGAAAGTAAAACACACCAGGTCCACAGGAAAAGAAAAGAAATTCAATTAGTTCTTTTGTACAGTTTTGCTTATTGTCTTATGATTCACAAAATAAAGTAGCAAAAATAAATACTTGACACAACAAATAACAGACAATATAATAATGGTATGCAGTGATGATTTAGAGCTATATAAATAAAACTATTAATATAGTTGTTGATGGCCACGACTGAAAGTGAAAACTAGGTTGAATTATGTGAGAATTGAATGTAACTCAAAAACAAAAGTGAGAATTGCTTAACATTATTTATACACAATTATTATTGATATTTTGTGTTATTCTGACAAATTCCGTAGAAAGATTGTTAAATAATTTACAAATGTTTTTTTATTTTAATTAAAAAATGAAAGAATGAGTGAGAGGTCAGACTGGGAGTGACGGTGCGGTTAAGTGTGTAATGAAGCATCTCTGACGCAGACAGACTAAACAGAGACACTGTCAGCCTTACACACACACACACACACACACACACACACACACACACACACACACACACACACACACACCCAGGACGAGCATGCAATATATGTCATACGCACAGAAAAAAAATCATATTTTTGCTTTTAATCCACCTACGTAAGTATAATAACTAATAATTGCTGCTTAAGACCTGTAAATCAATCATTCGGGTTCCTTTCCTAATTTGAACGGTCTCCTCTTGCCCCTCAGACATGTTGCTCTCTTTGCTCTGTTTCTTCCCTGCCCTGACAAAGATGAGGCCAACCTACATGTTGTCATGGGTCAGGTGACTTTGGGAACATGTACTGTGCTCGGTGATATGGGATATTGGGCTTGGATGAGGTTCTTCGCTCCCCCCTCTTCGGCTCTGTTTTGACTAGCATGCCATCTCTCTGACTACCAGTGAAGCGCCAACACCCCTGGAGTGGATTCTGAGCATACCAAGGAAGAGATGCCTTTGAAAGGACAGATGTTCCTGGGCTTAACCTGCCTCTTATCCAAACCGCTACCCTCCTTCCATTGTATATTTGTTCTCGCTCTATAAATAACTGACCGGTGAAGCACAGAAAAATGTAACTGATGTGCAGTTGACCTCCAGGCCTCTAATCTTTATGAGTTAAAGGGACTTAGAAAACTCTGCAGAAAAGTTGGTTGATACAGTCATGGTAAATGGGTTTGGGCGAGGGGACAGTGAACACACCCATTTGTGTCCACATAAGGACTAGTCTAGATGTCTGGACTGGCTCAGCTGTCTTATGTAACACTAGTGTGTAGTCCTGGCAGATGAGGCGTGATGGGCTCGAGCCAGTTCAGCCACATTATCCAAAAATATACTGGCCATATTCACGTGGGGGAATATACACTTATTTGATGTTCTTCTTAAAATTTCACTATTGAAAATAAAGTTTGCTCGCCTGAGAATCTCAATGTGGGTGGTGGAGGACAAATCAGTCTTTTTAACATACCAACGTCTTGCTTTGTTTTTATTTTCTATTTTAAATTAAAACATTTAAAGGGACAGTTCATCCCAAAATAAAACAACATTTTTTTTTTCTCTTACCTTTAGTGCTATTTATTAATGTAGTTTGTTTTGGTGTGAGTTGCCGAGTGTCGGAGGTATCGGCCGTAGAGAAGTCTGCTTTCTCTTGAATATAATGGAACTAGATGGAACTCTGCGTGTGGTGCTCAAAGCGCCTTGAGTAACCGGGTTGTAATTTTTGGAAAAAGGCGTTGCTGTTGTGTTTTTCAAATGTATTTCTTGACGCTTTGAGCACCACAAGCCAAGTGCCATCTAGTTCCATCATATTTGAGAGAAAGCTCTCCACAGCCGATATCCCCAACACTCCAGCTCAAACCAAAAACAATCTAGCTTTAGAAATAGCACTACAGGTAAGAGGAAAATGTCTATTTTGATTTTGGTGTGAACTGTCCCTTTAAAACAAAATCCTGTGGTGTACATTTTTCATATCACATTTTAAAAACAGCTTTTTTCAACGTTTGTGAGTGTTTTCCCTGTTGCTGTGGCTGCGTGGATGAATGGGTGATTGTTCGAGGGCCCTTATGACAACTCTCCTGGGGCCCATCAATTCACAGAGGCTCCTGGAACATCAGGTCATGGCTAACCAGGCTCTGAAGCTGCAGCCTGGCCTCACTGTGCTGATTTTGCCACAGTTAGAGCTCAGGACCTCCAGGGCGCACAGCTGGGTCCCTTAAAAAAGCCTGGCTGAATGGTTTTAGAAACACTGCATCTCCTCTTACCCTGCACTCTCTCCCCTCTCACTCTAAAATCTAGCTCAGCACAGATATCAGATACTGTGTTTTTTACTTGATATGTTCATCTTTGCTTGCCAAAGCCCCTGGAAACCATATTAAAGTCTGCGTTCCATTATTTAACAAAAAGGCCTCTTCGTTGAAGAATTTGTCCACAATTTCCATTATCCCCTCTCTCCTTCTCTTTCCTCTTCTCTTTTTTTTTATCCACAGCTCTATGTTTCTTTTCCCCACATGCTCACACACATATTAATTTTCTCTTTTTCCCCTCCAGCGCTGCTATCGTGTTGTATCAATTACAGCTGACCACCAGTCAGGTGGGTCTGCGGGACATTTTAGATCACGAAGGGGCAGCCAGCTAGCTCAGCGCCTCCAGCCTGCTCTCAGACTCCAGTCCCAGGCCCCGCTGAGGCCTTGTCCCAGGCAGGGCAGAGAGACACCTGGCCAAACCGCAGAAACACTTCCAGCTGCAGACTGCCTGATGCTCACCACGGAGAGAATCCAGGCCAAAGGTGGAGGAGCTCTCCAAGAACTGCCATAGACGTTTCTCTGAATTTCATGATGTTTATTTTAACCGCAGTACCAAGCATTCGCTCATCTGTCGAGGTTCAGTAATGTAAGGCATGGCTTTAAGGTCCAGAGCAAACTTTTACATTGCCAACATGTTTACACTGTGTCACAATAAAAGTCTCCTTCCTTCCCCAAAATGGAAAACAAAGCAGAGCAGTAAGACGGTTAAACGGTGCTCGTCGGAGTGAAAGTGGGAGAACACAAGGGGTGAAGAAAAAAGGCAGAGAGCACAACAGCTCCCTTTTCTCTCCGACCAGTTGACATGAAAGGACACATTATGTCCGAGATTAGAGGCAATTACACTGGGAGTGCGCTTTAAGACCTCTGTTTGCCAACATGACAGGAGGGAGCAGGGCTGTAATTTGATGAGGGGGCAGCGCGATTGAGAAACTCTGCATGGCGAGCTCCCAGCAGAGAGAGGCAAAGAGAAGCCTTTGTCTGTATGGACATGCCAATTGGTAGATATGTGAATATTACTATATATACTAGGATTCATGAATTAGCAGAGGTGTCTTTATCCCCATTGTCAGATGTATTGTGAGGCTACTGTTTATGGCTGAAAAGTGAGTTTAAAGAGACTTTACAGCCTTAAAGGAAATACTTTCATCTTTGCCTTTTGTTCCAGATGACAGCTTCAAAAGCTGCTATTTATTGTTTCAGCATTTATATTAATTCAAATGGGACAATTGTGTCGGTTCATTCAAATGTCACAAATACTGTAAACATATGATTCAGCCTGAACTTTAGGTCAAACAAAAGCACCGCACCAGATCTTCAAGACGGGACATCTCCTCTCTTCTGGCCGGGCGCATTGTTCAACACACTGCGAGTTTTCAGGACAGGAAACGAGCTGCTTGTTCCAGCCCGACCGACAGAATGGAGCACGTCTTTATTTGAGGGAAGTCATTCCGTTGATATATAAAACACCAAAGCAAAGTTTCCTTCCCCCTCACTTTCCTGGTGCTATCCCCTTCAAAAGGACGCAGTCCTTTATACTGGGCTCACATGCACACACGGGACCAGAAGAAAAACAAACAGAGGCCATTTAAATATCAACCAACCTGCCTCCTGTTTGAATGGAGGAGCTACCGCACAGCTCGGCCCTGGCTTGTGCAGCTTGCTGGTGTTACGTGCTTAGCCCTTTTAGTCACGGATAAGGAGAACAACAGCAAAGCAAACCACGTTGGTGTTAATTTCTGCAGGTATAATGTGAAATTGAATATACTGTATGCGGTTGTTTATGCCAGAAAGGGAAAAACCACCGCAAATGTTTCCTCTTCTCTAACTAACAAAACGTTTCTATAGCCCCCCCCCGAGTAGCAGTTTGTAGTAGCATCAGCAACTTTGTGTTAACACAGAATCAAACAGCAACACATTTGAGAAGTTTGGCTTCTTTCATTAAATAAGAAAAAATGCTTTGTCGAAGAAATCTTCATATTCCTTGAGGTATTAAAAAAGTATTGTCTCTAATGATATTACTCAGTATACAGTTTACTCAATGCTACGGTAGGAAGACACAGTACAAGAAACAAAAACAAGAAAAGAAGTACACAAGATAGTAGAGTGCAGTATTAGTTAGTGGACCTGTTTGATTAAAGTGCATTAAATGAAACGTGCTGTCACAAACATAAGGAATGTGTCTCGTTTTTATTTAATGTCTGATGGATGAATATGTACGCTACATGAATAAGAATTGAAAGTAAAAAGCGAAGCAGAAATAGTGCCATGAGCAGCCATTGTTTTAGTATCAGTTCTAAAACTCAGGTCTCCACCAAACATAATTGGTATCAAAAACTTTTTAACATCCAGTCCTACTTTTCCCTCTTTGCTGTATTGTTCTTCTTTGCCAAATCTTCCATAAGGGTGTTTGAAAGGAGGAAGAGGACCACCTATTAAAGTGAAATCTTAGGAGTGATGGATGAGAGCTTGTTGAGGGGGAGCAGAGCAGCATACACCCCAGGGGAGGTGGATGATGAACAAGGGGAAGGGAAGGGGTGGTGGCCGGGATGGGGGAGAGTTCACTAAATCCCCACTCACACGTCTTGCTGTGGGTGGAGGGGATGGAGACCTCCCATGCTGTCTGACTTAGACATTTGACTGATTCAATCTTCTAAAGTACTTTAAACTTTTGCCTGTTTTTCCTCAAATCTTTTACTTTCATCTACATTGTTTCAGTTAATATATGCCCGACCAAGAGGTAGACTAAGTTTTTTCTAAAAACATTTCTTAGATATATATTCTATATGTTTACATGGTAGCTGTTTGCTATACTGTACGCTGATGATTTCTCTCTGGGTTAAAGGAGTACAGCACACATTTTACATTACACTCCTATAACAACTGTTGGACTCATGATGGACAAAGAAAACAACATGGACGCAGCAGGACCAGAGATATTGCACACATTCTTGGCACCCACATTACCCACAATGCAACTTAGTGTGTAATGCCGGCTAATGTAGCATCGAGCCTCTGCAGAGATGAGGAGCGGGCTACAGAGGTCCGGTGAGATCACTGCTTTCTAACTCCAAATGACACGGACTCAAGTGACATCACCTGAGGCAAATTTACCAGATTACCAGATTTTATGCAACTCATTTTCACATATGCAGTATGCAGTACTCCCCCAGACCTGTAAACAGACTTTGATGTGTAAAATCAGTGCTCGATCGATCATTTTCAATAATTCAACATGTTTTTAAGTTGTTTATTTAGTTTAAGAAGTATTTTCTTAAACCATAAAGGAACACTTTCCAAATCTAAATCTCCACATTTAGAGATCCGTGTTTTTCATTGGGCAGTGTATGTATGTGTGCTGCCACACATAAACCAATTCAATGAATATTTAAATAACAGCAAAAATATAAAATGGTAAAATAAAATAAAAGGAAACTTTTGTAATACTTTTCAAAACAACTACGATTTGAGTTCAAGCTGTGATATTTGGGTGTAATGCTCATGCTTGCATCTGGTTTAACTTGCACAGATTCAAGCCAGTGTTGATAAAATAATACCATTAAATATATTTTAACTGTACTATTAACGGGGGTCTGGGCTAATGCATAATAAAGTATAGTAGGGATGAGAAAGAGATACATGCTCAAACAAATATATCAAGAGTCAACTCATCCAGCAATTAGATTCTGTTCCCTTTTTACGAGTACATTTGAATCTTGTTGTCAATAAATGGCAAATGGTGAGGCTGCAGCACTTGTGGTTTGACGCCTGGTGTGTGGAGGAATTACGGTTGTAGTAGTTTGCCTTTAACTGTCAGGAAATGACCCATAATCTGCAAGCGTTTGACTGCTGCAGCATTCCTGTGAAATGACACAAGTTGAGGTAGATTAGGGGTTGGGTAATTAGCTCATTAGTCAACATAAACACATGGCAGGGCTCCCCCCATTTCTACACACCCTACCCTCTCTCGTCGCCCACAGCTGGTGGCGAAAGTAAGTTCTCACAAATGTATGCACACACACACACACACACATGCATACCTGCGAGAACACATATACAGACACGCACACTGCACCCAGACCACTTCATCATTAAACCAAATCCTTTCTTCTGGACTTTTTCCCATGTTTTTTTTTCTGGCCTCATCATCTCTTCTGTTCTGCTTTGCTCCAGACAAGCCACTCTTTCATATTGTAGTCCTGGGGGCTGGGGGCCAGCCACTTTTCGCCAGCACCTCACAGCTTATCAGAGCACTTTATCAGCCTGAGGGAAAGAGATGTGGGTTAAAGCTCTTCACTCTTCTTAGAAAACCAGCAGGCTGTCAACTAAACAAGTATTTGTAAGCTGGGGCTCAGAAACGTGTGCCTTGTGACAAAGAGAAAAGCTTCAGGGGTCATGTGATTCAGTGTGTGTGTGTGTGTGCGTGTGTGTGTGTGTCTGTGTGCATTAAATACAGGACATCCTTTGTGCAGTGAGTTAAGCTGGTCCCCACACAGCCTCTCTTGTTGCTCAGGGGACAGATGCTGAACACTGGAACCTGGACAGCCCTTCACACCTCCTAAATGCAGCAGGAGGCCTTTAGCTTTCTCCTCCACTTAATTTCTCTCTCTTCAGCACACCCCTGGAGATCAGCATAATGCTCTCTTTCATCAACGCATCACAAATCATACGAAATATTTCGGCAATCTTCATCGAGAAGGTGTTGAAAATTGAAACACTTTTGAGTTTCACTTCCGCCACATTGATAAAAACCTGCAGAGAGAATCTCGCCTTTGAGCTTCAACACCATTTTAGCACCTTGAATTTCGGTCACAAGCAACTTTTCATTTCGGAACAGGACTGGCTGTGTTTGCCTCTATGCCATTGGAAACAGAAGGCCTGTTTGATGGTGTTTAGTGATTGATATGAATGGCCATTTGTGCGGCTTTCGACTGTACAGAGCTTGTTGCGAGGCCAGGCCACTCGGGGAGCAGTGCACCTTGGTCACGTGATGCTCGACGGGGCGGAGGTGGAACAAGCTGACGAAAGAGAAAGAGGGGGAAATGGATGAAGGAAGAGAAAGAGAAACTACTGTACAAGAGATCAATCAGATGTGGTTTCCTGCTGAGACAAATTGTTAGAATGGAGGTTGTGTTTAGATACAGCTACTTGATCGGGAGACAACACAACTGATGGATCCATCCATCAAAGCCCGGAGAGACAGCACACACGGCGATGGATCACACATCATTTTCTGGGTAATTTAAAGAGGGAAAAAACTTTGAGTTTGAGTTTCGCTACGTCCTCGAAGTCGCAGTGCGTAAGATTTAGACCGATATGTTTTTGGAGGGGTTTGACTGTGTGGGCGTGTGTGTGTACTTGACAGATTGCGAAACTTAAAGTTTTGCTTCAGGTGCAATGACGCCAGGTTGGTTTTCAAAAAATCCCAGTCATGGGTGGAGAGTTAACGTGCAGAGGCACAGTTCCTGCTTTGCATTGGTGTTGTTTCATTACCTAAGAAATGGAAGGAGTGGAAAGGCAAAACATATCTGTCATAATATTGTGATTTGATGCTATACACTCCCTTTATGGCTTTAGCAGGTTCTACCTTGTTATGGTGCATTTATGAGTTTTTATTTAAAACCTTCTGGAGTCTTTTTATTTGTAATAATACACTTGTGAGTATAGTAAGATAACATTATTGACAGTATATAGAGACAAGCTGAGGAAACCAATTTAAAGTGCTTAATAAAACATCTTTTGAAATATTTTGTTAAAACTGTGAATTATTAATATTTTCAGGCTTACATAGACGTTCAATGAAAAAGGCATATTACAGCACTTTACATGTAAATAGACTGTAATATAGTTGTATTGCTTACACTCTTCAGTTTTAGTTGTGTTTAATAGTGCAACAGTATTTTTTTTAATGTGACTATGACTAAAGATTTGTATATTTTTGTAGCCACCTGTGTGATCTTTCTTGTATTTTTGGGTTCCTGGTAACGTTCTACTTTGTTAAATTGACAAAATGATAAGTCGGACTTATAGCTGAGTTTGTGGGGAATAAACAGAAATACATGCATGGGGGGTGAGAACGGTTTTAAAGGTGCTAAACAAATATAAAAAGCAATGCATAGAAAGTCAGCAAAAATGAACCAAAATCCACTTGGACCCCAGAGGGTTAATGCGGTACTGTGTGATAAAGACTTATAATACTCATATGAGACATATGAATATCATACAAATATCATGTCAGATGGTGAACGATCCTTTGGGCCAGCTGTCCCTTCTCATTTCCATTTGATCAATATTGATATTAATAGCAAGAGTTAGAACAACAAACCGGCTGTGAGGGACGCTACCATTGACAGTGATTAGTGAGGGAAAGTGCCACACCTTGCTCTTTGGCAGCGGGCCACGGCCTTATCAGGCTTGATGAATTACATTGACACCCAAGCTATCTTAATGACTTCGTCTATCTACCCATCTCCCCTCTCCTTCCTCTCCCTTTTCCCAGCCCTTGGCCTTGCTCCTGCATCCTCCCACTGTTAAAATACCCAGAGCTGATTTCTGTCATTACATGTGTGTGTGTGTGTGTTTGTTTGTACTAGAGGGGAGTAGGCTATTACGGTGCTAAGCCGCCTTCCAATTTGTGCTTTATAAGAGCATAAGAAGTTATTTTTTATTGACAGCCAGTGTCAGCAGCGGTTTGATGACTCATGACAAGAGGAAAGGAAAATATGGGCATGTTGTCTGAGAAATAAATAATAAAAACACACCTGCGGTAACTTGAAGCACACCATGATCAGACGCCTAAAAATATTATCGTCTATTTATAGCATAATAATTACCTTTTGCATATTTTTGTCCTCAATGACTAAACGTGGCATTGAGGTTTGTTACTACGCCTGACGTGTTGAAATTAGGTGTGTTGCCACCAGAGAAGGTTAAATAGACAGCGCAGAGTGAGTAAATATCTCGCTGTGTGACCTGATCCTTGATGGTGAGCAGTTGGCATCCTGGAGTCTCATTTCCTGGTTTTTAAGAGGGCATCCTTCCTTCTTTGACTCCAACTTCCTCTGCTCTATCACACCCATTGTGCAAAGCATTGCTCGTAGATTCTCCCAGTGAGTCTACGAAGGTGCTTCAAGTGGCCCTTGGACTTCGGCTTTAATTTGTTCAGGACAAATGGCCACTAGCTGCAGCCGTTTTCACCACCTGTCCTGAGGCCGTCATTGACCGTGGCTTTAAAGTCTCACATTTAGTCATCAATCTGTGAAAACCTGTGCCCTTGTTGGGATGGTTTGTTGATGTTTTTCTCCCCTTCAAATGGACCGAAGACCAAATCTATTAGATGTTGCTATTTTGGTGAACGCAAATATTATTTCACTGATTGTAACAAGGGCGAACATGTCGTTCCAGGAGTTCGAAAAATCACTTGATGAGAAAAACAACTTTGCGTGTGGGAGTAATGTTGCATATGTAATTAGAACATACAGAGTTTTAGAAACAAATAAAAAAAAGAAATGACTGTAATTAAAATAATTTCTCTTTATATTTGTTTTATTTTATCTTATTTAACTTAAAAATGTCAAAGGTTCTGTTGGTGCACTAACAACTGTATGTTGTACTTTTTAAAAAGCAACGAGTCTTTGTAGATACAAAGACTTGCTTCAAAATGTCTTTTTAAAACAAAAAAAAGTGGCAGAAAATATCATGTCACTTGTTTCGCCAACATTTTAATACAAAAGAAAATGTTAAAGCCATGGTCCGTTCAAAGTTAATAACAGTTGCCCCACTGCAAAAAAGGGTTTCACATATTGTAAATGTTTTTAATGTTACATTTTTTTACCAGAAGAGTCATATAGTTGAGCAGAGAAACACACGAAATACATGTTTTTATCTTTAATTCAAGCTCGTCAAACATTTATGTGAAAATAACCTCATATTTATATGGTCAAAAAATAGCTGATTGGTCATCGTGTTAGGACTCAGCACTAGCTTAAACTCATGTATATACTTTTTGCAGCGCACAGTCAAATCGCTTATCTAATAACAGCCTCCTCACTGTCATTAGGTGAAACCAAGACGGATGTTTGAGACGGTTAAGAGGGGTGGGGGGGCAGGCTGGGAACTTTATCCCACTCTTCTAATATTTCTACCCACAGTTGAACCTCAGCCCCAGCCTGCCATTGGCTGTCTCACATGAACACCAATTAGGTGTGATGTAGGACAGAAATAAAGGCCGATGCACTTTGCCATGAGGAGCATTTGTTTTTTCTTCTCTTCTCAACGTCAGAGCGGGTAACCGGTGTGCGGTCCAAGTATTCTGGTCATAATAGTAGCTCAGTGTTCCGGGAACTCCGGGATAAAAAGTGAAAAAAAAACACGGTGGTGAGGTTTTCTGGGTAATAACTCCATCTTTCTGTATTGCAGTGCAAGAGGGAGGAGGAGTGTCTTTCTCTCTCTCTCTCTTTTTTTTTTTTTGTTCTGGCAGGTTCCATAGCCTCCTGTCCATGGAAAGCACACTCTGCACATTCTGCAGACAAGGGTCTTCAGGGAGGAAATAGAGAGGAAATTGTGCAGAAAGTGTAAAAAATCAGTCTCTCCTTTTCTCTTTCTCTGCCTCTCTGTGGCTCACTTCACACAAAGAACAACTCCTTGTTTTCAGTTCACTTCTAATTACTTATATTTATCCCTCAGGGGGCAAGTTAACGTAAGAAGTTTACACAGAAATCATATACATTCAATTATTTAGAGGCCAGTTTAAAAAAAATCTAAAACAACAAGTCATTCATATATATGTTTGAATTATTCTGGTTTTCTTAAGTGTACAATAGCATCAGAACTCACTGCCAAGTGTCTGTGCTCCTTGACTTCTCTAACAAGATAATAAACAATTAACACTCTCTGCGCTGGTGTTAATGCATGATCAGAATATGAAATGTAATACAAATTCAGCGCGACTAGATCTCTGACCTTCCGCTAACTCGTAGAAAATGATGTTGATTTTCTTTATAATCCCGGGCTTCGGCAAGAATGTTGAGGACAAATATGATGAAGCGGAACAGGAAACTTTAGTAGCTTCTCAAGATCTTGGCAGATTTCATCCTCTTCCCCCACTAGACAAATAACGGCAAAGCTCATCTTGCACACCCAGTTTGTCTCTTTTACACTCCTACATTTTCTGTTTCGAGGCTGGGGCTGGGGGAGTCTGTATGGATTTGTGTATATGCAGAGGTGGTCATGTGTGTATTTATGAATGTCAGGCAGTGTTTTGTTGCAGTGGAGGGGAGATTTAAGAGCTCAAATTTGAGAAGGAGGGTAGTAGAGAGAGACAGAAAGAGAGAGAGAGAGAGAGAGGTTTGTAAATCTTCTCAGGGGAGCTCATTTGTGCCGGGTGGTCACACTTTTGGAGTTGGTAACTAACCTCCACCACATGCTGTCACCTGTATTTGAAGTTACGATGCGGTTTCATTAGGTCAGCTCCCCCGGCGTCTAATGGGTGGTGCTGTCTTTAAGAAAAAGAGAAAGCAGTTGCCCAGGTAACATCCAAACCTGGGTAACAAACTAAAGTACTATACCTGCACAACAACCTTTTCCTCATTCTGTATATTGAATTATAACCCATGCATATGTCATTATCCAAACACAATGCATTTACGTTAAGAGAAAAACTGCCTTTACAATAAAATTGCCTCCCTTTGCAGTTTAGAGGCACACACTCCTTAGGGTTAGATATAGTAGAGGACCTCCGGCCTTCACTCTGTCCGTGATGAATAGTGTCGAAGCAGATGCATCTGCCAATCAGCCCAAGATGAATTTAGGTCACTTCCTTTTCATGCAATGCCAAACTAGAAATAGAACTACGGCCAAACAATCCCCTTGTAATCAAATACTGAGGATGGGATTTCAGCAAAGGTTATTCATTTCTTGTTGTCACATACAAGTGTTCTACACCGTCAGCCCGAGTATGGAAAGAACGTGTTTTCCTTGTCTTTGGTTGTCACCTATGAACACAATGTGAAAGTCAGGAGCATTGTGAATACTGGGAAGTTAAACATGTTGTCAGCCCAGATCTCGGGTTAATAAAGCAAAGACAGAGGGGAAAACACTTCAAAGAAACTTCTAAGTAGTTTTGGCAGTGGGGGGGGCGTTGCCACAGAAAGACCATGTTTGGGATTGAATGAAAAGAAGCATGTCACCGGAGGGAAATGTGGTCAGGCATGTTCAATGTATCAAAAGAAAAATAATTGATAAATAAAAGGAGGACGGAAAGGTTGTAAACTTCACAGCCTGAGCCGAGGAGGGAAGAGACCCCTGCAGTCTGTGATTATTTAACCACAAAGCCTAGTCCAGTTTCTGCAGCAGGCTGCATCCTAATAACAAAATCACACAAAACACACACTCGTACACACAGACACACAGAGAGACCCTCGTGCCGAATAACGGAATCATATCTGACCCAAACAATGTGAGAGTGGAAAGGTGCCGTTCAAGATTAGGCTGCCTTTGATGGTGACGATGTCTGATCTACACAATGTTGTTTTGAACTACATTCTGTAAAACACATTACATTTGAATGACACACAGTTTACAGTGTAGCTATTTGGTATATAAGTATCTATACTCAGATACATATATAAGCACAGAGGAGGAAGATAAGAGATTTAGGAATAAGGAAGTTTCAACTTTGTGTTTAGGTGGGACAAATTACACTGTACATTTTTTAAACTATTGAGTATCTATTTCATAATTACAGTAATAATATTAAGTTGATATTGCCATGACTTTAGCTATGATTTCCACCTTCACCAAGCGTACAAATCTTTTTGTATATATGTATATTTCTTCCACTGAATGGAAACAGTACATAAGTGTTGTACCTGAATCACTACAAATGGTTTCATGAAAAGGAATTCAATGTTCCTTTACCAAAATCATTGTGTGTTTCCTGGAGGACTAGAAAAACATGTTGAATGCATTTCCTTCTTCAAAATATTTGCAAAGCCAGATTTCTTTGAATACTTTCAAAACCTGCATTGTTTACGTCTGTGTTTACATCAGCGAGCACATTGCTATGTTGTGTGGACATATTACTGCCACCAACTGTCAATCACTGGAATATTGGCAAACCATGAGCAGAACATTCATATTGTTGATCACAAGACACAAACACAATGGGGACTCACTCATCAAAGCATTGATCCATACAGCGTCACTAGTGTTGAAGAACTCCACTGGGTGTCTTTACATTTAGCTCTTGACTTTCAAAAATGAAACTTAATATATTCTGCCTCATTTACCCAGAGATCAGAGGGGAAAACTTATTTAGACAATGTTGCTTCAAGGGAGCTTTTTCCCCCTCTCCTCAGACTTTTCTGGCCAGACAAAAATGTCTACACCAAATGTCCTGTAACAGGCGGTCACGGATTAATCTGTGTGCTGTGCATTGACTTCGTTGGGCCTGACAGCCCTGGTAATGGAGCGTATGAATGGTCCAGATTCCACTACAGGTAGAAAAACCCGAGGCCAGGAACCTTTTTAGAAAACTCAGCTGATTACAAAAAAGGAGAACACTTCCACCGCTGGCTTGGTAAAATAAACATGTGTGGCATTGAAACCCATCAGTTGTAATAGAGTTGTGGGCCGGACTTGGGGGGCACATTATTTTCTCTCTTCAAAGGCGAAAAGAGAGAGAGAGAGAGAGAGAGAGAGAGAGAGAGAGAGAGAGAGAGAGAGAGAGAGAGAGAGAGAGAGAGAGAGAGAGAGAGTCTGCCACAGGGTAGCAAAGACTGAGCTGTATTCCATGTCAACAACAGGCCTATTCATCTCTCAGAAGGTGAGCAAATCTGGAGTCTGTGGTTGAATATTCGAGATAGAGGAGGAGTCGAGTGTTAGAATTTGAGAAGTGTTAATCAGGGAGAGGATGTGGGCCCTTCTAGCCTGTACCTGATTACCACCAAATGGGCCAGCAGCAGCAGCAGCAGCAGCAGCAGCAGCAGCAGCAGCAACAGCAACAGCAGCAGCAGTAGCAGCAACAGCAGCAGCAGCAGCAGCAGCAGCAGCAGCAGCAAGAAGTGAAACTATATGAAGGGTCTTTCCACAGGTTCTTTTAGATACAGCCAATTCTTTGCTTGTTGAGACTGACCAGAGAAACATAGTCTGTTTCTCCAGTATCTCTATGACGTACGTGTTTAAGACAAAAGAGGTCTCAGAGCTAATTGTGCTGACGGGAATAGCCGACTATTTAAGCTCCTTGTATTCCTCTTGTTACATTATCTGTGGTTGCCTTCCACAGGTGCCCCATCATGTGCCTCTAACACAGATTGTCAGTTCATTACTCCCAGCTGAAGAATGCTCTCGCTCTCCCCCCCCCCCCCCCCCGAATGATTGGTCGTGACAGTGAGAGTGAGCCAGCGACTGTCTTCTGAGCTCAGCACATCACTCAGCTCTCCCTGCCAAGTTTAAGTACGTGACTCAACATTGTGATACCTTTGAATCACGTATCTCTCCCTGTGTCTCACTCTCATCTTTTCTCTATGGTCGCTGGTGGGTTTTTCCTCCCCACTGCGTTTCAGATGTTTTTTTACACAGTCCTGCTGCACAGCCATTAAAAGGCCAGTGATTTTAACAAGACAATAAAAAAGGAAAACAGGTTTATATTTGGTTTCTCATGTGTGTCTTTAGTGACCTGACTTAGTAGCTACAGTGCATCGCTGGATAGAGACAGAAGAATGACAGCATCGGTGAAAACGGCCTTAAACATACTCTTGTCGCTGTGTTCGCATTTTTTAAATGACACAACACTGGAAAGTTAATTTATTAACATTAAAATATCCGGCTCAGTACACATGTTGTTAACAATTATTTGATGATTAATTATAACAAACCTTTATCATAATGTTTGTTATGTTATCCTGTAAAGGTAATGTGTATTGAATTCAGGTGCTCATTTGTTTTGGGGACATTTTACATATCATACTTCAAATGCTAAAATATGAATTTTGCATGCACCCTTTTCATAATGTTAGGGAGGTGAGAAAAGTGAGAATTCGATTATTATTATACGTTTTTTTAAAAACCTTCAAATATCAGTATTGGCCTCAAAAAAACAGCTCTAATTAGGGCATTGTAAGTTATACTAAACTAAAAGAATATCACAAATTGAATAGTTGAATTAAGTATATCTACAGCTATACAACATTTTAGATCCATAAAGTCTCGTTATCTTGCAATAATATAAAATTAATTAATTGTATTGTCTCATACATTTATACTGGAGCGATAACTGTCCTTAAGTCTTTAAACAATAGTGGGGTTGTTTCTATATATATGTACTTGTACATCTCACTAAAGTATAAAAAGACCCATATGCCACAAGTTATACTTATTTATAAATATGGTGTTAACATAATCTACAGGGAGCCCAAAGGACTGTCTGTGACCTCATAAAGATGAATGTGAGGCTTTCACAGCAAGAGAAGGAAATGTAACAATGTAACAATATGATTGTTTTGCACTTCCTCTAACATGAAAGCCACACAGAAAGAGACAAGTCTATTCTCAGCCATAAAAGGCTCATTGCTTGTCTTATTTTAAACTTGTTTATTTCTGAGAGGAATATTTAGAATATTTTTAGACTAAATGAAAAGTGTCCGGAGGTTTGAAAAAGGGGGAATTCTCTGGAGGAGGCCCAGATGTTTTAAACACGCACAAATTTACAACTGTCTGCTCGTCACATAACGGACGATATCACAACATCCGGCTTTGTACTTTGTAACCATAAAGCCACCACCAAAGAACCTCCACTTTGTGAAGCGATCCAACATGTGATAACGTGCGCCCTGCATGTGCTGAGGAGCAGAGTACACTGGTTCATTCTGTCATGGCTGCCGGAGGCCAGGTGAACATTTCCCACTTCACTCTTTCCTGTTCTTCTTAAGAGCCAGGCAGGTGAGGCAGGGAAGTCCACTTAAGATAAGTGGATTACATAATATGTATTTTAAGCCTTGCAGTGACCGTGTCAGTCTGCCGCACGGACACACTGGGTATAGCTCTTTTACTTATAATAATAAAGCAGTGATTATGATTGTATTATGTCCAACAGAGCATTTTTTACAAATGATCAAAAGTGCAATTTAAGATTTAAATTAGGCTTGTATTGTTTCCTCATTATTATCTTGATTTGGTCACCATGTTGAATACTTATATAATGATGTAATACATCATTATATAAGTATTCTAATACTTCATAATTGTTATTACTACAGCGAGGAGAAGGTGGGAGGTACAGAAGAATTGTGCAGTTTTCCTACTTGTTATAGTAAGAATTTAAGAATATGATTCTTTCTGTTAAGTTTATTTTCACGAGTTTTAGTATCACCTATACACCAATTATTTCGGCCATTCTAGGGCAGCTCAACAAGCTGTAAACAAAGTTGTTAGAAAACATTTGCCTATTTACACAGCCAGCAGAAGCAAAATTAGCATTCATCTAGAGTCATATATCTTGTCAGCTGACAAATATAAGTCCATTACAACCCTTTCTTTTAGCTGTTTTGGTCCCCATCAACTCCCGAGTTAAATATCTGGCTTTTCGCTGGCTAAATACTCCACTATGTTCACAAGCTGGTCGTTAACTTTGACCGGCTGTTCGGTGCTAAGAAGGTAATGCACAAGTGGACTTTGTGGAGCTTTTTCTCTGAAAACAGCTGCTTGTTGTGGCTGAAAACAATACTGATGAGAGCGGTGAGAGAGAACCAAAACTGCAAAGACGCTAAAAGACGTTAAAACGATCCGCAGAGCTGAGGGGAACCGCAGAACCGGGTGTTAATATGAATATATAGACTGCAGTAGCTTTAAAGAACATATCAACACACGGTTGCATAAATAGATCACAACTTGAGTGAGCTTTCAGCGCCAGAGAACATGAGGGAGATGGGAGAATTTGGAAACTAGTGAAAATAGTAAAGTTTGTTTTGGGAGAGCGTACGTGACCTCTTCAAACTCTCAGTCCAGAATAATCATTTTCACTGCCACAAGAATAGCTACATAATTGTGAGGAATGCTTCGACTTCTCTAAGTACTGTTCGATTTATCCTGTCAGTAAGCTGCGATCCCCTGATGCCCCTCTGCAAGTGAAAAAGTGTGGAAAAGAAGAAGTTTGTTGAGTGAAACATGTTCAGACAGTACACAGGGAATAAAGGCAAACAATCACTTCCACATCAAAAGTGACAGAGCAAATGGAGCTCCGTTTACACACAGACATTACATTCAAGTGATTTTCACATTCC